>NC_035438.2:64099690-64430405 GCF_002127325.2 Helianthus annuus | reverse complement strand
ACGCACAGCGGAAGTCTAAAAGTAATAATATTACAAACCGAATGAAAGTAACATAAATATTACACAACAAAAAGTAGGATGGATCCACAGGCGGATCAAAGATAAAAAGAAATATTGTTCTACAGATTTAAAGTGATAAAAGCTTGCAAGACTTTTCATTTATTCACTCAGGAGTTCCAGCCCATTACGCTTAGTACCCGCACTTAACCTTTTTGGAAAATACGCCAATTTACACTGGTAAATACAATTAATCGACACTTTTGAAAATGTTTTAAGAAAATTGATTTAAATGCACAATGCACAAATTATCTTTTATAACTTGGGATAATTATTTAAAAATAATCTTGTAAAAGAATTATATGTTTGTTATACGTTCAGTAGCCCGGGTTAGAAATACCGGGTTAAAGATTAATAGACACACCACATAATATAACCCACGGCGAGTTATTCTCGAACAAGCGGGTACATTATTTTACATACGCACCGGCAGGTGTATGCCTACACCCCGTGCTTAAGTCGTGGCTATTTCAATGAATGAGCCGAGGATATCCAGGACATGGTCATTAACCCCCCCCCCCAAGGCTTAAAACAAACAAAACAGATTAAACGGGTTATCTCAATGATTTAACCTTCATATGATTATATTTTATATATCGTACCCCAAGCCCGTATAAGGGAAAATAAGTTAAAAGTATTTACCTGAGCAAAATATACAATTTATCTCAGCCGTATACAATCAGCAAGTGCAAATATCTTTTACTGGGCTTCTAAATCTGGAACGAAGGTTTTAATAACCTATTAGATTCCTAACGGGTCTTACTTAAGTTTAAACTTAGACCGGTTAGTTTTAAAGAAAGGTTTACGGTTCAAAACGCAAGATTAAGCGAAGACCGGATTAGAATGTGATTTAGACCCGACAAGTATGAAGACTTGTATAATACGGGTAAACTAAACAGATTCTGGATTTTGAAGCAAAAATGATAAGGTTTGACCCGTTTCGGTAAATTTATGCGAACTAGTTACATAAACCGCACCGAATGTGAATAATGCATAACGGGTAACCATATGAGTCATATACAGGTTTCATAAATTAATATGCCTTAAATATGTTATGATATCAGTAGGATACCTTTCATTATGCCCAAAACGGATTTAAAACCAATTTAAGCCCCGTAGGGGTATTTTGGTCATTTTAAGAATTATAAAAGAGATTAAATATCAATCTGAGATTCTGGTCTAAACTGACCGGTAAAAATATTTATTTTAGTAGGTTATATCAGTAAGATATCATATATGTCAGAAATTTATCATTTATGGCCAAACTATGCACCATAGGGGCATTTTGGTCATTTCACATAAGCCTTAAAAGTCAAATTTGGAAATCTGAGTTCAAAACTTTTACTTACTGTTAAAGTATAAAAATTTATTCATAACATCAGTAGGTAACAAGCTTTAGGTGCCAAATATGGTTTTAAACCATACTATGCGCCTAAATCGCATAAAAGTCGGTATTTGACGGTATTCGGGTTAAATAAGGGAATTTGAGATTTTGAACACCTTTACTGTTTAAAATAATTTATTTAATATATAAAATCAGTAGAAAAAGGTTTGATATGCAAAGGATGTGTAAAACTCATTTTATTAGCAAAAAGGGCATAACCGTTAATTACCGAGTCAATGCAAGAACCCTATGTTATGGTCATTTTAAAATTCAACAAAAATCTTCAAAAATCCCTGAATATTATATTACATCAGTGGGTAAAAGGTTTGGTGTCAAAATTTGGGTTTAAATAGGTTTTATGCCGAAATTGTCGTTTAATTAATAAAAAGGCTTCAATTTACGATATTGAGCATAACTCCTAATTTAGACCACAAACTGATGTCAAATTTTTAGGGCATGTTTATAAATCAGTAATAAAGGTTTTTGTCCTCTCACATTTTAAAAAATCTCGTTTTAATATCAAAAGGGCATAATGGTCAACAATTAAGCATTTAACGGAAACATGCAATGATTCGGATTACAAAGGAACCATATTGTATAATCTCATAGGGTTATACTAACATGTAATATGGTCCTAATGGAACCCAAAGGGATATCTAAACTAAGCTAAATCGGGCCAGAACTGAAAGTCAAAGCAAAAGTCTACTTTTGCGACTTTCGGTTCCGAACCGAGCTTAAACTCAGAATTGTCGGGTTGAACATGCTTAGACATGTTCTTACATTATTTACCAAGTTATTTTAATGTTAAAACATGTTCCATAACCTCTACATTGCTAGTTATGAATTTATTTGCAAAAATAGTTTCTGTTGACTTTTTAATTTTAAGTTTGACCCGACAATTGACCAAGTTAGAGTGGGAATTAGTAGGTGCCCTTTTAAGGGTTTATTACCTACATAATTACCAACTCATAGCCACTTTTAATTCGAATAATGGCTGGACCATTAGTGATTAATTACTAAGTCAAAGCTTAATTACGATGGCTTTGACTTTTGGTCATTAGACTAATAAAACTTGAACTTAGGGAGCTAAGAACACTTACAATGGTCCTTACCACGAATTTGGAACTTAAGAAAACTTGCTTGAACTCCAGGAAGTTCCAGAGAAAGCAATATGAAGTGATTTTGAGAATGTGCAATGATCAAATGACCCATTTATGTTGAGCGATGAAGTTGTAAGCTCGAATCGAAACCAGAAAAGGAAATATGGGTTTGAGGTTATTCCAAGCATACACTACCAGATCTGCAGTGACCCATTTATGTTGAGCGATGAAGTTGTAAGCAAAGGCGTCCCTAGTTCTAGTCGGCGCCATGTGGAGAACCGTTGCATACGATGCCAGGCAATGATGTTGTTGTGGCTGCATTTTTGTACCCCACAACACCTTTCCTACAACAATAGGATCCTGAGAAACAGTAGAAGGATAATTGGAGCTGCCATGAACATCAGTAGCACATTTGTAGTAGAAACAATAATGCTCAGTGAAACCATTCGTGTCCCTCAATTTTACAACCAAACCACATTTCCAAACCAGTTTCCATTCAAATTTTGTAACAACTAGTGATATATCTAACAACCAATTGTGCGCCCCTTGGAGCAAAGGACCAATAAAAACACTATGATTTTTCCAAAATTGCCAAATTGGTTTAAGCACCACAACATACCTAAATAAATGAAGTTGTTCATCAGCGAGTGGAACATTAATAACCCCTAAAACGGATTCGCGCATGTCAGCCATAGAAAACAAATAAGGACCATCATTGATAATAAGAAAACTACGAAAAGTGCAAGATATTGTACAAACAACAGGAACAATGAGTGTTGGTTGCAGATATACTG
Organism: Helianthus annuus; assembly: GCF_002127325.2. Lineage (NCBI taxonomy): Eukaryota > Viridiplantae > Streptophyta > Magnoliopsida > Asterales > Asteraceae > Helianthus > Helianthus annuus. The sequence continues at coordinate 64,427,070 of NC_035438.2, read as the reverse complement.
GAATAGATGCTGAAGTAAGGGTTATATACGGGTCGGGTGGTTCCGGATCTTGGTATCGAGCTGTAGGTGGTGTGCTTAACAATGAGATGTAGGTATACAATGGTAGAGGTGCAGAATTCCGCATCACCTGACCCGTAACTGCAGTGACATGGTCCAAAATCGAGTTATGACATTGAAAAGTTTCAACATAGGATGAACCATTAACCAAACAGTGTTCCGTTGCCATAACTTCAACACCAAAAGGTGAACTAGGATCCGAAATTACCAAAGGAGAACTCCCTAACTGTAATTTAAGTACACTAGCAGTAGGAATAACCAATTTCCTATGAGATACCTGAACAAGATGTTCAATCAAACCTGGTTTCCATGCAAATGAGGTACTAACTATTGAAGCAACCGAAGAATCTACAACACAACTGTTGGTTTCTACCATAGCATTTTGTATCAAATCACCAGTCGAGAATAAATTTATACTCGTTGTAACACTTTGAGGCACAAAAATATAATCTAATATAACCATTTGAGCATCCTTTACTTCTAGTGACTCATTAACAGTAACAAGAGATTCAGTGTGAATTTCTAATACCTCGTCATTATTGGTTTCATGAACTTCATTCGCAATTTCTTGTTCAATACTATTAGGCATTTCATCAAACACCTGGAGGGCAGATAATGTGAGGTCATCGCTCCGAAACCAGGAATTGAACCAGTAGAATGGTCCATCCTCAAATACTTCAATAACGTATGAGAATCTTTCATCCCCATAGATTGAGTAAAAACGTAAGTATAGCTCGGATTGAGAAATCCACGAGTTAGGATCGGAGCCAGTGAAACGAGGTAATTGTGGTTCGAGATCTTCCAAAGCCATTGATGCTAAGGATCAATGAAAGCACCAATGTTGTTAATTGATATTTCACAACTAATCAACAATTCAAACAGAAATAGTATTTTATAGATCTATGAACGATTACAATGAAGAAACCGAAAGTAGTATAGGATAGTAATAGAGAAGGGGATGGGAAACTAGAAATTACAGAGAGTAGAGATGGGGAAGAAGACACACAATAATCATATTCGTCATAATCCCCTGCACTATGAAAAACCCGATGTTATATCCAGCTAGGTTTCCTTCAACGTTCCCACAGATCCATTCTCTTGTTGGGCTTCTTAAACGGGCCACTAGGTTGGGCTTGTGGTAGCCTATACAGTTCATAACATGTATAGTGTATTCGAGTTGGGCTGTTAAGGTTATCGTTTTGTTCCGGAGACTTGGACTATGAATCTACAATATATAATGAATATACAAATTCATGTTCGTTCTTTTAGTTCTTGCAGATCAAACTATTTAGCAGCTAATGTTGTTTTATAAATTAACTAACTATTACATTAATGTTTGTCAGTATAAAAGAAAATACATTAGTGAAAACATGTTTGTAGAAAGCATATAGATATAAATGTCTCATGACTTGCACTATCACCAAGTAAGAAAGGCTTTGGAAATATATGGGTATAACTTAATTTAGTATTACTACTGTATAAAGTCATGAAAGGAACAATTGGGATTTCTAATAAATATTACTACAAATATGAATTAGAACAATTAGATCTTTCTTTAAAGGGCCTCATCAATTCCGGATGAGCTCATAATAGCATAACAAAAGGGGTTCTTGTTGTATCTAATTATAGCTTCGAATAATGATCAAAACAAATCAAATGTATTTTTTTTTAAATTGCTAATGTACATGAACAAAAAGGTTTCAATTTCATTATTTTCCCGTTATGTTGCAAAAATGAATAATCTAGTGTTGAAATCAAGGCAACGAACTACATAGTTTCTTTTTCTAATTAAGAATAGTTAATAAAGATAAAGGTTTAGATTCAGATTCATAGTCCGGAAAATTTAAAGGAACGGGTCTATTAACGAGATTAATTTATTATAAAACTAATTCGGGCTGTAACGGGATTATAGGTTCTTGGTTTTCGGTGTCGACTTGATTATTTGGTTTTGCTTTCCTTGCTAACAAGGTACGGATTTTTTTTCTTGACATCATAGTATTTTTATTTAAGTCCGTTACTTTGTAGTACAGATGTTTTCATTAGATATTTCGGTTCGTATTGTTATATGATTAGCAGTGGCGAAGCTTGACTCGAATGACGGGGGGTCGAAAACGTATATACCTAAAAATTTCTGTAGAACCGGGGGGTCGAAAACGTATATACCCAAAAATTTCTATACGAAAACTACATATATAACACTCTTGAGCGAAAAGTTCGGGGGGTCGGAAAACTTCAAATCTAAAAACCCCCAAGAGTTCGAAGGCGAAAACAAAGACCACGAGATGCAAGCGAAGAGCAACATAGGTATAAGATAACCACCGGCGATGATTAAAACCATCGTCAAGGCCCACCTGACATCTAACAGGCTGCCGACGATAGTGGCTTTCTGCTCTCTCTCTAGTTTCACTTATCTGTAAACATATATATTTTGTTAAGAAATTGAGTGGTGGAGAAAATAATAATTATTTTAATATAAGATTTAGTAAAACAAATTAAAGGAAAAAAGACCAGAATCAAAGCTTTTTTGTTTACTTCTTGTTCTTCATCCTCAACATTCCAGTTCAACATCATCGCCACGGTTTCACCTTCAACGCATGTTTCCCGAACCATGTCTCTTGTCAATCCTTTTAATCCACCACCAACACACCAAAACTCTAGACGAACCCGTTGTTTCCTCTCGAGACTCATGGCATAACCTACACCTTTTAGGGGTCCGGCGAATTCGTTAAGCAGCGATGGCGACTCGACGGTTGTTGCATGTTGTAGATCGGGAACGGAGGTGATGATTCGTGTGCAAAACTGCTGCTGCCATGGCTACTCTTTTAGGGTTCTAGCGACAGCGGCGGTGACTTATCATCGTCTCCGATTATATATTTTCTCTCTCGCCTGTTGAGATACCGTAACTCGCGCGGTTAGTGATTGTCGGAGGTTACGAGGTGGTCGACAAAAACATGAGACCAACTATTTCTGGCCGATGCTTACTCTAAAGGAAAAGGTTAGAAACTTGGACCAACGAAACCCATGATGGTAGTACCGGCGGTGGTCAGTGAAGGCCTTTTACCGACGTGGTAACTGTCAAAACTGTTACGGTGCTGTAGTGGTTTGGTGATGTCGTGCTGTGTTGTTTGTTCCCAATTCACAAATGTTGGAGCTTGTACCTTGTGTTGATTAAGTTGTGCACCAATCATGGAAAGACAAGTATTTGACACTGTAGCTAACTTCCTACCCTAAATGTTATATATAACTAGAAAATACTCCCGCGCTTCGCAGCGGGTTCTGCGTCTTTTGAGAATAAGTTATGATAATTGGTTTTGGATAACTGATTATGTGCCTTCTTAAGAGTGAATCAAGTAAACATAATATAAGGTAGGTAGTAAACAACCACCATACAAAGCTTTATATTATTCATGTACTTGCATGTCTGTGTACAATGAATTGAACTAATATACCGGGTATAAGAACGTCTTTGGATTTATACTTTTTCTTCTGTTCCCCTTTCAAATCATTGTTACAAACTTATCATAGTTTATCCTACAAATATAAGGTAGGTAGTAAATATACCTTTTCGTTTATTTGCTGCATGCAACATGTATCATATCATCATACCGGTGTCAGTCTCGGATACCATCTCTTTTATGTCCCCTTCCATCGTATTTGCATATAAATTGCTACATTTCTTCAATAGTTATGCACCTTGTGTCAAAGGAGGCCATAAAACTTAACAAACCATCATGAATTCTTTGACATTATTCTTTAAAAGTGTGCTTACCCATTGTTGTTTTTTTTTAATCAAAGTAGTGGATATTTTTTTCATATGCATTGTTGTTGTTATGAACTCGTCATAGTCTCATAGTGTATGGTTCCATTCCCATCCGCATACACCTGTTTGGTTTTCAATTTTACATTCCAAGTGATCAAATAATGAGGCTTTCAAGTTTCACATTAATAAAAACTCAACTAAGCAATGGAATCTTCTAGGGGTTGATATCTTATAGCTTATATCGGTTGTTTAAGTTCGTTTTTGATTAGTTTCATCCGTTGCTTGGGAAGTCCTTCTTTTAGCCATTCAACCATTATAGTTCCGTTATTATCAGTATGCATTCCTTGAGCATTTCCTTCAATCCCATGATCTTTTCCTCCGACAGCCATCATGTGATAATCTGCATTGAGAACAAATTACCAAGCATAAAAGTTTTGAAATTTTCAATCTTTAATGAATTATGATGGAATCGTGTCAGCCGAGTATAAACTTGCTACCCATTATATTATAGTTATCATTAAATATCAACTAATTAAAAGTTAAGAAATACACAAAGTTAAAAGTTAGAACTCAACTACTGAAAAATAGCAAAGTTAAAAGGGACCAATAAATTTAGTTTCTCTGTATTTGTCCTCACAAAAATATAATCAAACAGTTGTTTTGATATCAAAGAAGAATATATAATAAAAAAAATCAGATTTTGCATTGTATTCAACTATTCATGTAATCTGAAGTTCTGAACTATGTAAAAGTAAGGTTGTGATCATTTGATCAGTATCCACAAATGAATTACATCCACGTAAATGAACTAATAAAAAGAAAAATAACATACAATATGAGGAGATGATACTTACAACTTTACACATGAGAACTTCCCCCAAAAACTGAAATCAACCACCAAATTTCATTGCTTGAAGTTGCATGATCAGCAATGATGCCAGAGCCCAAAGAACCATAATTTATTGCCCTTCCAATATCTTTATATCCATGGGGATTTTGTCTTCTAAAATTGTGGCAAAACCCACCTGCATAACAAACGAACTACATGAACCATACACCATGAATGGAATTAAGAAAAATCCAACTCAAGATCCAAACAACATAAACCAAGGATAAAAATTGCATAATTGGTGATGAAAAGGCATAAAAATCACCAACGCTATTATCTGGAGGCGGGAGGTCGTCGCCGTCGGCGGTTAACACCAACGCCTCTATACACCGGAATAATCAACGTCACCTACGGTTTAGACTCCATATCTAATCTAGCAATAAAATGCAATATAGAAACAAAGAACGTACTTCGAACCTAAATTGCTCAGCGCCGCCACCGGATGCCGTAGTCTGGGTCTCTGGCTTCTCCATTTCTTCAACAACTTGTTGAAGAAACAACATGTTGAAGAGGCGTAAAGGGTTAGAAAGGTAGGCAAGGAACTGTAGCGGCTGAGGAAACGTGGATCTGGGAGAAGAAACAATGTGGACCTGGGGATCAAATACCTAAACTGCCTTTGATTGTCCCTCTCTTTCTTCTTCTCTCTCTTACCCAATCTCTGGTCCGCTCACTCGGTTGAAAGCCATGGCAATTCTGTAAATAAGAAGCAAATTTTGACTAATTATTGTACTGTTCACAAGGTTCTACCCAAATGTTATTATAGATAATATAACTAGGTGTTGCCACGTCCGCGTTGCGGGGCGATAGCCAAATAATTCTTAACAAATTAAAAAAACAGTACCATAGTTTTGCTAGAAAGAAAAAGTAAACGGAGTGTTAGGCAGCTCCTTAACACGATTTTTAGCTGAGGCCAAAGTCATATTTTTACTTTTACTTGGGGGAAAAATCAAAATTTTTCCCAAGGATAAAATCCTAATTTTTAGCTAGGGGAAAACCATGTTTTTATTTTGCACTGGGGGCAAAAAACGTAATTTTAAATTAAGGGTGATATCGTAATTTTGGACCGAGGGGAATATCATAAATTTTAGTTGGGGGCAAAAGCATAATTTTCTTTTGAACTGGGGACAAAGACGTAATTTTAAACCGGGGAAAAAACCGTAATTTTAAAGTAGGTATAAATTAATAAACTAGTGTAAAATCGTAATTTTGAGCCGGGGGAAAAACAAAATTTTATTTTGAACTGGGGCGAAAACGTAGTTTTGGCTGAGGGTAAAAGCGTAAGTTTTTTTTACCGAGGGCGAAATCGTATTTTCGGTTTAGCTAGGTGTAAAGTCATATTTTTATTTTGAACTGGGGAAAATCATAATTTTGAACCGAGGGTAAAATCGTAATTTTGAGGTAGGGGAAAACCATATTTTTATTTTTAGCTAGGGGCAAAAAAGTAATTTTAAACTGAGGGTGAAATCGTAATTTTGAACCGAGTGAAAAATCGTAATTATGAGCTAGGGGCAAAAGTATAATTTTATTTTGAACTGAGGGCGAAGACGTAATTTTAAAGTAGGGGCAAAACCGTAATTTTAAAGCGGGTATAAAATAAAAAGCTGAGGGTAAAATCGTAATTTTTGAATCGATGACAAAATCGTAATTTTAGCTGCTGGCAAAAGGGTTATTATATTTTTTAGTTGTGAGAAAAGCGTAATTTTAAACTGGGGGCAAAACCGTAATTTTAAATTGGATATAAAATAATAACATAGTTGGTCCAATAGAGGAGGGGCGGCCGCCCATTTCGACCGATGGCAGAGAAACACTATTCCTTGCCATTATCTTTGTATATGTTATATAAAATAATAATATAGTAGTGGAGAGTTCAAATGAGAAGAAATTTTTTGTAAGAACAAAAAAGAAGAAATTTTAACCAATAAGAATGCTTTATTTTACTTCATTTAATATAAGTATTTAATGTTACTATAAGGGTACATTGGTAAATCTACATAGGTCATTAATTTCTAGTCTTCCTCTTTAATAGCTAACTACATTAAATTTTTTGTAACTTATCTTCAAAATATATATTTTTTCAAAAAAATAAAATAAAATAATTTAAAGTGTAGGATAAATCACGAGTTGTGTAGGATAAATTACGAGTTGTGTAGGATAAATTTCAACGTGTAGGATGAATTTCGAAATATGTAAGATAACTTTTGATGTGTGTAGGCAACAAAAGTTAGTGTGGAGGATACTAGTAATTAATTAGTCAAAAATGATAATAAATGAGATAAGTGAAAAAACTATTTAATATTTTACAAAATTACCCTTTGTTCTTTTTCTTCTCAATAAAATTTCTTCTCAAATGAACCTTCCCCTAATATAGTAATAGTAATAAGAACTGATCTAATATCGCTAAGTTTGTCCATATGCGTAGCCCATAGGACCAGACAGAATCAAGTTTTTACCAAGCTGGGCTTTGGGCTTTGTTTGGGCCCAAGCCTGTCTGTGCAAAAAAAAAAAAAGGCTATTAATCATATATCTAAGCTTTTACAAAAATGTCAATGGTAAATCAAAACAGTATATAAATGTATATTTATTCCACTCGAAATTATTTTTTCTTTTCTTCAAAGGAATATTAATCTATTTCGGTTAAACAGATTCATATTCTGGTCATGTGTGCTGTTATATTCGTGAAGAAGTTTAAACAACGATGATCATGAGCGAGTTTAAAGCGATGATAAATATTGTACGTCTCGACCCGTGCGTATGGAATCCTAGGACAATATGTATGAAGTCATAGCTTGAACCTAGTAATATGTAAGGGATGGGTGATGAAATGAGAATATGAATACTAATCATATATGATCCTCAACAAGATTTCTTACTTTTAAAATCTATTTGAACTTTTTACATGAACCTTAAAATACGATTTAACTATAGTAGACAGAATGCCAACCATGTTCAACCTTGCAATGCACATAACTATTGAACTATGCTTCCTTGGAATATTTCTTTTTCTATATATACTTGTAACTATGGCGTGATTATTAATAAAAAACGTTGAATAAAGTCAAGTGTCCCTTAGAGTTCTTCTTCTGAACACTTCATTGGGATGTCTTGTGTTAGATTTCCTACAGAAGTATTTAGAGGAACTCCAAGAGCCGCTTAACACATGTAAACTATAAACTACTAAAGTATTCATAATTTTTCTATATATACTTGTAACTATGGCATGATTATTCATGAAACACATTGAATAAAGTCAAATGTTCCTTAGAGTTCCTCTAAACACTTCACTTCACTGGAATGTCTTCTTTTAGATTTCCTATTGAAGTGTTTGGAGGAACTCCAAGAGCCGCTTAACACATATAAACTATAAAGTATTCGCACATAATTTATCATACCACGTATTTGCACATAATTTATCATACCTCCTAAGTGATCTTACTAATATATAAACAAAATCCATTTGTGTTTTTCCGTCACACATATATTTGTAAAATCCATTTTGGTGGAGATTTTGTAGTATGTAGTGTATACTTTTTGTTACAATGGTTTTGTTTAATGATGTTTTTTTTTCCTATTTATTGGAAGTATGTAACATCCCAATTTTTAAGTTTAATAATTTAAATTGTTGAATTAAAAAGAGTTAATTACATAGGTAGTCCTGTGGTTTGCACAAAGTAACATACTTAGGTACTAATAGTTTAAAATCACATTCTAGGGTATTAACTTTTCTTTTTGTAACATTTGGAGGTATTAACGTTATTTATAGGTTTAAAATCACATTCTATTAGTACCTCAATATGTTATTTTCTGCAAACCACATGGACTAACTATGTTAATACCCTAAAAGTTAATACCTTCAAACGTTACAAAATGAAAAGTTAATACTCTAGAAGGTGATTTTAAACTATTAGTACTTATATATGTTATTTTGTGCAAACCACAGGGACTAACTATGTAATTAACTCAATTAAAAAACAACAAATCTCATGCTAAAGTACCCAGTTAGTTATTATCTATATATATTAATAAATGTGATGTGATGATTTGGTCCATGTGGTATGTGATGGTGGAGCTATTTTGCTGATGTGGCATTTTATGGTGGAGTAGAGGTTGATTTTGGGAGGGAATCGTTCTAAATACTCTACTTTCTTTTGGACACGGGATCCGTTTGTTATTCGGGTCGAAATCCTGAATTCGGGTCAAGCATGACGGATAGTTTATATGTCTTTTTTTCTCATTCCTCTCTCAGACACTTTACAAACCCTAAAAAAAAACAAAGTTGCAGCCTATACCAAGATCCTCAGTTCCACAAGATCACGACATCGTTGATGCTCCTCCTAAAATTCTCAACAATCAAAAATCCCTCTCAATTTTGCACAATCTTCTCCCGATTTCATCTATACAACATATGTTTTGGCTTGGCCGTCCTTCAGATCTAAGGTAAGATTACTAAAATTAAGGTTAAATCGTAGTAAGATTTCCCTATCCTTTTGAAGCGTTTGATTTTATCAAGTTGGTATTGATGATTTTGCTTTATATTATGTGAATTCTTATTAAATAGTTCAAAAGGAACCACATTTCTACCTGACGATTTTGCTCATTTTGTTTGCTTTCTCGATAATAGTAGTGACCAACGGCCATCTGGTTGCCACCGGAAAAGCTTAACTTCCCCGATGATGACTGCATTGGTACCAGATGGGCGATATTGATTTGGCTACTGGAATTACAAGCATCAGGCGATTGTTAATGAAAATGATATCAAATGATTTGGTTACGAATTACGATCAAATGTACTGTCATCGTTTGTGTTATGTTGATTAGATATTTCAAATTTAGGGATTGATTTTAATTAAAACAAATACTTCCCTAAATTTTAAAGAAGTAGATATAGAACCAAATTAAAGGTGTCCTAAACCATTGATGCAAGATTTTTTATTGCTTACAGAGGAATGCTGATATGTTGTTTGGAAGAATTACAATTGTGGGTGGAATTAAGGGGACGTCAGCAACAGATTTTATCATAAATCGCATGAGCTCGAATGATAAGAGTTTCAGCCATGTAGTCCTTTTACTAACTTTCCAGTTATTTTTATTTGTGGAGCTCACGGCTCAAGTTGATGATTTGCTTAGGATGAAAACAATTGATAATTGCTTCATCCATGATACTCTTAAGGAAATTCATTGGTAACGTTGTAACCTTTCTTTTCAAATGATAGATCTGAATAATAAAAAGGAGAAGGTAGGTATGATATGCAACTGGTGTGAGATTGCAAGTTGGATGCTAAGTTGGGGTTTAATCACCCCACCCTATCTATTTATTTTCTGAATACTGGTCAATTTTACTATCGGTCCAAACATGGTGCCGAATTGACACTCAAAAACACTTTTTTTGTCAAGATTTAATACAAAATAATGTGTTATATCCGTTATTATGGCCGTTCACTCCATTTTGCAAGGAATCAAGATTTCATAACCACCAGGAATTGCATCAACAATCATCAAGAATCAATATAATCCGTGTTAATCATCAATTCTTGCTTCCAATTTCTGAATATAGGTATGTTTTTAACTTTTACAGTTTTTTTTTCAAAGTTTTTTAGAATTTTATTGTTTTTTGTTCGATTTACAAACCCTAGATTGATTTTTTGTTGATGCTAGATGATCTGCCATATATATTTCCCTTGATTTTCTCCATCGATCAATGATTCTGCGAAACCCTAATTGGCGTTCAGCGTTCTCATTCCCCATTTGTGATGACGGTCGCAAGGCGGTTTCAGAGTCTACGTTGACGCTAATATCTTCACCTATACAGAGATTTCTTTCTTTTCCACGAGGATCCAATCTCTTGAAGTCAAAATCAAGACCAAAACCAAGGTTTTCTTTCTTTTCCATTCATTAGGATTATTATTATTATAGATCAAGTGATTATGTTTGTTGTATGAATTGTTTGGTTTGAATGATTAGAACCTAGAGCTAGGGTTTTTTTTAAGATGAATTTGAACTGTTGATTGTCAATTATCAAATATCAAAACATGAGTAGCAGCAAGTTAGGGCTTTTTGTTGGTACGATTGATTATTTAAACTCTATTAGTGTATTCATATTTTATCATCTTTTTTCATTATCATGTTCTGTAAAATTTGCAAGACTGTGTCACATATTTGCAATGAACCGGTAATTTACAGGATTAAATGCCGATATACTCTTGTGCATTGTTGTTCTTTCTACATAGGCAGCCTGCTAACGAGTTCTTGAAAAAAAAAAACGCAACTTACGCGCCATGTAGGTGGCCTTCAAACAGTTAAAGGCAGAAAACCAGTGGTACGAGAGGCTCACTTGCTTACCACTTTGCCATCCCCTTGAAGTTTACCTTTCTACTTTTCCATAATTCGTTTATTTGTTTAGTTTTTGGCAAACGGATAATACAAGTTGCAGGGAACACGATTTGTAGATTTTTTTTATGTTAAAGAAGTATGTTGATGTTGCAGGTATTGGTGGTTTTGCAGTGCAGCATCTTAAACAGACATGAATCAAAATTTTACAAATACTTCTGCTTCCCAAGTAAATAAAAGTACACTAATAGGTAAAGGTGGCAATACGAACATTTACTTATAAACAGATTGGTTCGATTAAATTTGACACGAACCCAATTGATACTTTATTGAAATGGTCCGTTTTGACCCGTTAGTTTATATGGCCCGCCTGCCCGTTTCGCAAGGATTATTTCCTAATAACATTGCATTTGATGTTTAAACGAGCTCTTTTAACTCAAGCCCATATGGTTCTGAACCCGTTTTCCCTTGCACCAAATTTGATACTTTTTTGAAACAAACAGTTTTGACTCGCCTGTCTTGCCAGCTTACTTTTTGAATTATATTGTTAAAGACTTACTGATCGACACGGCAAATCTACCTGGATTTTCTGGAAATTCTTCTGTCTTGAAAACAGGTGGTGAGCTATAGAAATTGCATTCAAACAACACGTACATACCTAAATAGACTACAATTCCCAGAAAACAAGTTTAAAATAATTCCAGTTTATCATTTAATGTTGATCATGAGGGGTCACCATCCTCATCAACTTCGTCTGCTGTCTCACTAAATCATTTTAGTGGGCATTTTAGAAGCAAGAACAGTTTTGAAAAGTTGTTTTCAAGGAGAAAGAATGGAATTTAAGGCGAAAGTCATCATGTGTAAGAAGTTGTGGATTAAAAATGTGTTTTGTTGTAGTGAGCTTATTAGGCTGTTGGAACACATTTTTTAGATTTGATATGGCAATAAAGAATATTTTTCCTTCAAAACCCTTCAAGAAACTTTTTGCCAGCATGTGATTCAATCATCAAGAATATTCTATGATTCAATGATCAAGGGTGTGTGATTTGAGCTGTTGATGGTGGTTGGTTCAGGTTCAGGGATGGTTAGATTTGAGCTGTCGATCTCCTAAAAGCTCTGCATATAGGTACTCTCCCACCACAACTATTGCATAGTCGAATTTATTAGATTTCATATACTTTTCCATCACTACGATTCTCGGATCGTGATCATAGCCATTTGCCAGCCGTTCGTTCTATCGCTACCGATTCAACCAGTCTTCATTAGGCTCATTATTTCAGGTATGTTAATGTATTTATTTTTCTACGATTGGGTTAAACCCAGATAGGTCATATTTTACTTATTGTTTTCACTTTCAAAAAAACATCTGTGCTTTTCAATTGTGTTGGGACTTCAGTTCCTCCGTGGCTAGCATAAATTTTTGGTTTTTAAAAGAGAATTATTGAACGGTAGCATAAGCACTTTTTATATACACACATTACGCACCGATAAAAAAAAATGTGTATTTTTATATGCACACAATATGTTGAATGTTATAAGGAAACCTCAATATTACATCATTCTAAGAGGATGCTATTGATTTTGAGCATTTTGATGTATTTGTTTTCGTAAGATATTTACATTACATTTATACTTTTTTTGTATCACACATGGCATATTTTTTTATTTTTTATAACACATTGGTATCCTTATTCCATAGTTATCAAAGGCGCACTCAAGGAGATTTGTTGGGCCCGAGGCTTTATTTGCGCCTTGGCGCGCCTGGGCGCTCGCTTTAATAACTATGACATGAACTAACCTAAAGCATAGTTATTAAAGGCGCGAGGGTGCACTCAGGGCGATTTGTTGGGCCCGGGGCTTTATTTGTGCCTAGGCGCGCCTGGGCGCTCACTTTAATAACTATGCCTTATTCATTTATCAAGTTTGTTACATTGGCAGGGCTCGGCTTATAACAACACTGGCTTGAGGGTGTCTTCTAAGTTGCCCAGATACATAGATACATGATACTTTCATGATAGCCAACATTGATCCTAATCTATTTTAGCAAAGCTAACTATTGAGTTTACCAAAAGTCTCACATAATGATCTATTTCTCTCTACACATTATTATATCTACTATCTACTTGATAAATAAAATCTTTTGTGGGACACGTGTCACTTGATGAGGCTTTCAGAATTATTTTTTTTTTCGCGTAATGTCCGAATAGGTATATGACCAACCCGCTTTAGCAAAAAAACATACTGAGATAGGCAAATGAAGTTCATGTGTAAATAGTGACATGGCCAAAGCGGGTGGGTTGGGGACGCTTAAACTAGCCCGGGTTGACCTACACCCTTTTTTTCGTTTAAAAAAAAGTTAGTTTTTGTGACGCAGAGACATGTGTATTTTTCTCATGTCTTAAACGTTAATGTAACCGACTTTTATTTTCAGATACTAATGTTTGGTCTTATGCATTTTCGGTTTTCCTATAGCTTTCTACTTTGATTCATGATTTATTTTGTAAATGAAATCACTTGAAGTTTCAACCAATTGTTTAGTTTTTCGCGTGAAATTTGGGGACTTGGGATTAAACTCACATTGATTGTTTATTTGCTGATAGGTATTGCTGGGTTTGGTGGTAAGTGCAGGTTATTGGACTTGAGTTTGACTTGGATGATGGCTAGAAGCTTGAAGTTTGTTGCTGATGCGTATGAAAGTCGATAGAGTTTTGAAGATTGATGTTTTTTGTTTGAACTGTATTTTGTCTTGATTTTGGTTGTTTTCGTTTGTTTTTTGTTTGGATTTTGAATAGGTTTTATGTTTGTAATACTTGGGCTGTGCGTGGTCGCGAGTAGAGTTAGAAGTAGTAATTGGTATTGGTTAGAGTGGTTGGGGTAGGGGTTTGTTAAAACCCGTTCTGTAAGGCCTTAGGCGTTTTTGAGGTTGGTGTTCTTCTTGGAGTATGTCTCAGAAGACCCAATGCTCTTTAGGTGTAACTATTATTTTTTTAATTTTTATTAAAAAAGTTTTGACGGGGTGCCGTCCCCGTTTAGAAAAAAAAAAGATTGAATTAATTACTTTAGTTGGATGCCTAATTTGAGGTTTTCTTGGTAAATAGGCCTCCTTGATTTTTTTATGGTATGGGATGAGTCGGGTTGGGTTGACAAGCAAACACAACTCCTATCATCGGAGAAACTGGGTAGTGTTTAGGTACAAGTGTTGAAGAGAAAATTCCAACCCTATGTACCTGGGTAGTGTATGATTGGGTTTAAGTAAAACTAGGTATGGGTCCGAGTATAACCGGGTATTAATACCGGATTTAAAAAAATAGTTTTATTTTTGTTATTATACTTGAAAATAAAGTGTTTGATAATTAAATGTGCTTTGTAAATTTATAAAAAAATATTTAAGATATATAGCAATAACATAAATTAACTCAAGTACAAATTAATTTATAATATACATTTTGATAAAAAAATCAAATATAAAAGTTGTAAAGTAAACATGGAGATATACTTTAAAGTTTCGGGTATTCTATCACGATATTGGGTATATGGTATAACCGGTTTTGGGTATTTTCGGGTACAATTCCACGTACGGGTTTTAAGTTAAAAATGTATACCCCATCCATTCCCTATGGATAGGGTTCGGTTATGAATATAAAATACTGGGGTAAAAGAGCACATTTTTACTGTTTATAATGACTCACGTACTATGTGTTCTTTCTTGGTTTGACCGGTTTTTGAACTCAGGTGACGATTGCCCGTATATACAAAAAGGTTTGAAATTTGGTGGAAACTATTGTTTTGGAGAAATCCTGAAATGCAAAGAGAGTTCCCTATTACTAATGCAAATGGCGGAAACTCATGCGATTTGGGTATATTGGCTTGCCTCTGTTCACAATTGGTTTGTTTGTTCCTTTTTTTCATAACAAATGCGATTCGGGTATGCTGGATTGCTTCAGTTGATCACTTATGACAAATGCTAGATGCCATAACAATCCATAAAAACCACATGTAATATAACATTATATCTATTTATGTGAATATATATTTACATGAAAATCTAGGATTTGAAACATCGAGGCTGCAGAAAAATGTGTTTTATGTGGTACCGGCTACGGTTTGTTGGGCATTGCAAGAAACGAACTAATTTTTAGAAATAAACAACCACAAGTGTCGAGGTTAGTGGGTGAAATAAAGGTGTTATCGTATCTTTGGATCAGCTCGCGAGAGTATAGAGAATCTGGATTGGAATAACTGGAGGTACCAGAGGAACTTTAGTGGTGGATAGAGATGGTTCCTATAGTGAGCTATTTGACAACATGAATTTTATGTTTTTTTTTCTACTGTAATGTAGTGCTTGAGTATGTGTTTCTTTTTAATAAAATCGCCTTTCAATTTTTTTTTTTTTTTTTTGAAAAGTCACTTTAGTTACATCAATATGCATGCTTCTAATCTCTCATTACTTTTAATTGTTGCAGTTGCCATTGGCAATAAGTGATTGATACATGGACAAGGTGTTAGCATTAATACATGTGAAGACTGGTAACTATGTGACCTTAAAATTCGATACTAAGTGTTGATTAGTGGAATAGGGATACCATGATTTTGAGATCTATTATCTATTATACATGTATATTTGATAGTGAAAACATATACCAAGTTTTATATTTGTATTTATTTGATGGACTTTATAACAACAATATAATCTTCTGAAGCTTCCGAACACGTCATGCAAAATTAACCAGCTATTTCATTTAATGTGCAACAATACGTGTGCGGAAATACATGAGTGGATCGGGTAATAATAGATACATGTAGAGGTGGCAGTTTGACCCGTTTTTATTGTGTTTGATTGGATTGTGCTCTATTTTAATAGGTTAATTGGTAATAATAGATAAAGATCTAACAATGAAATGGATGAAAGTTAGACCATTACATGAACATTTTTGAGTTAAATGTCATTTTAGTCCCTGTGGTTTGGGTCACTTTGCCAGTTTAGTCCAAAGGTTTGAAACGTTGCCATTTTTGTCCAAATAGTTTCAAAGATTGTCATTTTAGTCCACTGGGTTAACTCCATCATTTTTTTCTGTTAACTATAAGGGCAATTCAGTCATTTTATATGTAATTCTGTTAACTAGAAGGACAATTCGGCCATATAAAATGACCGAATTGCCCTTCTAGTTAACAGAAAAAATAGATGAAGTTAATCTAGTGGACTAAAATGGCAACGTCTGAAACTATTTGGACTAAAATGACAACGTTTCAAACCTTAGGACTAAATTGGCAAAATGCCCCAAACCACAAGGACTAAAATGGCATTTAACTCTTTTTTTTATTTAACAGTGGAATTGTGATTCAACCAATGTAGTGCACACCAATGTAGTACACTGGTCAATGACATATGTTATGTATTCGACTTAAACTATAAATGTTTATAAATTTATGAATTATATCGTTTTCTTTTATAACATAATAATATTAATATTAACATTTCAATAGTTAGTATTTCTTTAATTTATAAATATGACTATTTTCCCCGACATCGTACATTTTAATTAAACTAGTAGGTAACCCGCGCGTTGCGGCGGAATAGCCAATTAGTGTGATATTACCATAGTGCTCGTCTCAAATCCTTTATATAGTATAGTAAACGTACCCGCACACTACGACGGGGCGATGAACCGTGAAAATACATAGAAACTAACATATCATTAAATTAAAATATAGAACACATTAAGAAAATACATAGATTAAACCCAATTTGTGACTGGTTATAATAGTGGTTTTTAATCTTTAATAGTGGATGATATATAGATTATACATGTTAAAAAGCTATAAATTAGTATTAATGGTGAAAAACATAAGCCAAAAAGTAAATCAACAGACATAATTTGACAACCTATAAAAAGCAACAAATGGCTCATGGTTACTTATAAATACTATAAAGACCCAATTTTAAGGGACACCTCCATTTAAAAATATATACATGGATAAAACCGAATTTATGATACTCAACCATCTTTCATTCGATTAGTCTTTAATATCATAGTAACTCAAAGATGCTTGAAGACGTGTTGCCTAAATTTAGTACTATACATAAAACATATAATTGACATCACACTCTTGTTTCTAAATTGGTAAAAGTGTTAACTTTAGTGATATGTACTTGTTTTAAATTGTAACCCGAAATACATAGATTTAGCATCATCATCATCGTCTTGTGTTATGACTTCACTGGTTACGAAATCATCATCACTCTCATGAGTATTGGTGATGATTTCACTCTGTTGTGCTTCTAAACACGCGTTTTCCGTCTGCATTACATCTTTCTTTTGCGAAGGTATGGAAACCGAATTCCGTTCATCCATAAAAAATCACCCACAGGTCCATAACTGGATTTAAGGGTATCCGTACGAAACGCATGAAGGCTGTTAACATCATTAACCCCGAGAAACCAATGTGAGAGCAAACATCAATTTGTATCAAAACGCCAGAACTGAAAGGAAATGTAAGTGGGAATCCATGGTAGACTTTAGAAAAGAAGTCAACATGTACATATGTTATTTGAAAACACAGAGAATAAATTAAGATAACGAATAAATGGGTGGGTCGCTGTTTTGATTTTTTTTATGAGCATATTAGTGCACGAGCTGTAGAAACAGCATATGCAAGCCTATATAGCCCACGCGTGTGCAACTATTGGAATTGCACATTTGTCAAACAATCCAATTGACACATGAATCTGCTACAATAAGCAAAATGAATCTTGAAAAAAGAAGCATTGGATGTGAAGTTTAATGCCATGAAAAGTAACCGAGTTGTCTCGTTTAAGTTCGAGCTCGAGCTCGACTTTTCAGCTCAATAAAATAAACGAGCCGAACCGAGTTGTCTCGTTTAAGCTCGAGCTCGTCTTTTCTGCTCGATAAATATACGAGCCGAACAGAGTTGGCTCGTTTAAGTTCGAGCCAAGCTCAATCTGGCATTCTGGCTTGACTCGACTCGGCTCTATAACAGCTCTACTTGCAAAATGCGACTATTAGTCGAAAGTCTTTAATACCCTTTAATAATTGATATCATTGAAATATACCTCATACACGGTCATTTATTTTCTTAACTGATCTTCAACTGAAGCCACTGATGTTTCGGCTTCATCGTCCGCCCCCAACGCCTCATTATTAGTTACGGATTTGCCACCATCAGCCATGTGTTCCACCAGCGTATACAAGTGGTCGTTTGAGTCAGCACCAGCATGACTGTTATTTCAGCAAGCTATAATAAAAAGAGAGCATCACATTAAACAAACTGACCACTTAAAATTTCTATGTAAATCCTTATGCTGACTTCTTTTTTGAACACTTCGGCCAATGTTTTCACAATGCAACATGTTTGATTGGTTCATGAGCAGAGAATATATTAGAAGTGGCAAAATGGATGGGTTGATTTGGGTTCGCTACCGGGTCAAAATGGGTTTGGGTCAGGATGAGTTGATTGTGTAACCCGTTCCTTTTTTTTCTTCTAAACCCGTTCGACCCGTCCCTTTTTAACCCTTATGTGTATATATTTTAACAATACTTATAATCAACACATCATCCCGAAAAATATAAAACTTGACTAAGTGTATACAGGTCAACCCAAGCTGACCCGACCCATTTCAACATTACTTAAACGTTTGACCCTTACAACCTGACCTCGTTTTGACCCGTAACCCAGCCAATCCTCGTGCCGTATTACCACATGTACAGTTCTCTGTGTTACTCAAAATGGGGTCTTAAGTATTAATAAAAAAATTACTTAACATACGTCATAGTGGAATAAATATATTTACCAAGAAAAATTCATGTTGGGGACGTGAGAGAACGGGCTTCTCGTTATAAGCACTCATAAGCTTCCTTTCAGCGGAACTCAACTGAAGATCCTCTAAGTTTGTGAGTCGGCCCAAGATCTTCAATCTTTCCCTACAGGGTGCAATGGTATCTACCGGGAAACCTCTAACCCTTTCCACCTGATCGTCAATTATTTTCTATCAAAATTATAAAACACATAAATACTCGAAATAAAATGTTTATCATAACCATATGAAACCTTGAACGATGAGAAGATGAGACATGACTAATTGACCATCTTACCCTGATATTTTCTTTAAAATGAAGCGGAAGTTCCTCATAATTTTCAGATAGCTTGAAGATCAAAACATAACTCATTCCTTCTCCGTCATATTCATTTTGAAATAGTGTAGGGGGTATAAAGGTATCTAATTTATAGACATAAAAAATCTGGTTAAGTAGAAAGGTAAACGATGAACTCATCTAAAAAGGTATACGCATCGAAATTTGACCTTATGATTTTTTTATGTACGAGATGAAATAAAAAATTAATGGTTAGAAGGGACATACTTGAAGATTTACAACAAGCAAATGACGGATTTTTCCAGATGATTCAACTTTTGGGAGTTCAAGAAGGCGTGCAATAGGATCAATCTTATGGGGAGATAAGAATACGTCAACACCAATAGGGTAATAAGCAGCTTGATTTGAAGCACATTCTTTCTTTTTATCTCTGTAAAACAGAAGGAACCACATGCCACTTTGGTAAGACAAATACAAACCCCTTATAAATTAGAGGGAAAAAATAAAGAAATAGTTTAATGTCAAGCTTATTTTACTTTAAATAATTATGTCCCCGCACTTTAAAGGTACTTGGATCAAGCGGTGACCAAGAATCTGACATTTTCTTCTCTATCAGACAAGACAATACGGAACTTGAGAGCCTGCCATTGGTCTTTACAAAATAGCTCTTGGAGACACTGAAACAGATCAAATATATGCAAAATTATAAGTAATGGGGTCAACCCAAACCTACGGATTTCGTGTTAGCTTCGTGCCGCGTCAAAAAACAAAAAAAAAATTAAAAAAAAAATATAAGATTAACCTAGGAATAATTATTTATGACAGGTGCTACAGTAATATTACCTATTCAGTAAAGATGAACAAATTGCTTCCTACGATCGAAAAAAATGAAGTATTGATTACTTGCTGATTATGAATTTGTGATTCACGAAGTCACACAATATAACTTAAAGTCATCAATTGTCTCTTTTAGTACCTTTTTCCTGCTCAACATGTTTGGCAACCACCATAACTTTTTCCACAAGTCGTCATCATCTTCCACGTTGTCTACTTCAGCCATTGCGTGCTCTGAGTCAACCCTAATCACCAAAGTCAAGCATGAAAATATTAAATGAGCATAAACCAGTAATAATATTTGCATGAACTAATAATACATAAATGAAATGCTACCATCGCCTAGAAACAGTGACCGGACAAGAAGAACCCAAATAATTGGTCTGAGGGTGGCTATTTGTTTCCATTTTCCCATCATTCCGTTTATCGTCGATCGTTTGCTTATGAATTTTTAACATATTAGGGGCTATATGGATTACCAAAATCAATTCGCATAAACACAAATTGTGATTAAACATGATCAAAAACATAATAAAAAGTTATGTGTACCTCAAAGTTCCAGATTGAACTTTTGTTCTGATTTTGTACCTCAAAGTTATGTAGCTTTTCTGAACCTTAATTTCATCCTCATAGTAGTGACCCCAATGTAAGTCTAATTGACCACTGCATGCAAAATCAACAAATGCAAATACACCCAAAGCCCTCAAAATCAAAAGCTTCCTTCCCCATCTCTATAAAATCTAGGTTAAACTCAAAATCACAAACACACATAGAATAAAGATGCTTCGAGATGATTTTGTAGGGGTACCTGATCGACGGACAGAAACTGGATGAAGGCTACGAATGAAAATTCAAGAGAGAAGAGACAATACCCGACTGACTCATGAAGGAACCCTAAATCAGCCACTGTTGAGGCTTTGATTTTTCCACTACCTACCACTGCCATCGCCCCAAACAACATCATCACTGACCTTTCGTCATATCATGGTAGAAATCCTTGACCCGACGGACTTTGGTGCTCCGATTAAACCCTCACCTTGTGCCTGATTTCAATGACTTTTCTTAAGATAGTGGATTGCTAGAAACTGACGGGGCATTGAAGCAAAAACGATTGGATTGCATAAACTGATGATCGATTTAATGGACAATGGCTGAAATGTAAGAATCATTGGAATATCATTGAATGGGGGGCAAATTGTGGAAATTACGCTGACTGTTGATATCGCGTCTTACAAATTGTGGGTGAAATTACAATTATAGACATGGGAAATGCTTATATATAGTATATAGATTATTACATTCATTATTTACAACCCGTGAGTATTCACAGGGGATAACTTTGTTTTCTTTCTCTTATTGTGTGATTAGTATTTTTATTTTTTCAGACTTTAACGTTCAATTAATATACCTTATTCGTCACACATTTTTCATTTTTATAAGATATATATATATATATTTATATATATATATATATATATATATATATAGTTTTGTTTAATAAAATTTAAATGTCCGACCCGTAAGTATTCACGGGTGATAACCTAGTGTGTTATAATGGTAATACTTATTGCAAGGGGCTTAAAATGAATCTTTATTAACAATAAGATTATATGAAAATAAGTTTCTATTTCTTTTATACTGGCTTCTTAGATGCATAAATACTAGCTTCTTAGATGCATAAAGATTCGATCTTTAAGGTTCAGATTATTCTCTTATAACTCAAGAAACTTAATATTTACAAGGTCTTACATTTTAGATATCATCTATGTATATTTATTTCCATATGCATCTCCATAGGAGTTCAATTCTAGTTATGTCCAGAGCACCAACATATGAGCCAATTATAGCGTATCCATATTCATGTCTCTCTATTACAATACATGGCAAAAAGATCACTCTATAGCCATCATTTAAATAAAATAAACAAAAGATCGTAGAAAATAAACAAAAGTTAAGATGGGTTTGAAATTAGGGTTTAAAAGGGGAGTCAATAATGGTTCGGAAAGGGTGAAAACACCAACTTGATAAATCGACATAGCATTAGGAAAAATGAATTGTGGGGATAGATTCAAAATGGGTTGGTGGATCAAAACCCATGAATCCAAACACGACCCTTGTATTCGTCGTGTATTCGTAGTTTGATATGAACACCTCCCGGTTAAACTTTTTTGCAAATCAATACTTTATTAATCAAAGAGGGTGTTTGGGATTGAGATTGGAAATAACTTATTGACTTATTAGCTTTTTTATTGACTTACTAGTTTTTTTAAAAAGCTAAATAGTCAATAAGTCATTTCCAAAAGCAGGATTTCAAGCTTTTCCAATTGATTTATTGACTTACTGGCTTCAATAAATTAATAAGTCATTTCCAAAGAACCCACGATTGATGATCAGCTCTATTTCATAGAGGAACCAGTTGAAATCATGGATCGAGAGATCAAAACACTCAAGCATAGCAAGATCCCTATTGTTCGAGTTCGTTGAAACTCAAAACGTGGCCCAGAGTTCACTTAGGAACGGGAAGATCAGATGATGCGCAAGTTGTTCAAGAATAATGCATCCAGAGCTAATACTGAATTTCGGGACGGAATTCCAAATCAACTTGGGGATTATGTGACCAGTGGCGGAGCTTGACCAAAAGTTTCGAGGGGGCGTAAAGTGATGGGACTCAAAATTTTTTTCCTATCGTTATGTTTCGGGTCGGGTCAGGTCTGCTATTCGATTCAAGTCGGGTCAAATAATAATAGTTCCAAATAAAACTAAAAAAATCACTCATTCAAAGGACCCGTTCTTGCACATAGAAAAACTAAATATTGTATAACAAACAAAAGACTCAAATATATATAAAGATATGAGATAAATGGAACCTGGACGAAGAATTGCAACTCAGCCCGACGACCTTTAAGATTTTTGAATTCATCAATTTTTCTATGTAAATCACCAAGCTATTTGTGAGATATTCATCTGCTATTTTATTGCGAAGGCGATTCTTGAATATTTTCATTGCTGAAAATCCCCGCTCTGTTGTTGTAGTTGAAACTGGAAGTGTCAAGATTAGCCGAACAACTCTATCAACCAAAGCGTACTCCTCTCGTTTGTTAGTTTTCACAAGAGTTTTGCATAGATCAAAAAGAGTTGATACACTACTTAGCCTGATATTCTTTGACAATTCAACATTAAAAAGCTCTAACTGTCTTCATAACCCAGTGATCTCTTTGTCCGTAAAATCTTCATGATAAAACTTCTCAACTAGAAGAGAAATCTGATCAACGTTAATCACTTTTGAAACTAGACTAGAACTAAGAGATAACAACTCAATCGTGCGCTCATTGAATCTACTATTTAACTCATGTATCTGTTTATCCAATGTGGATGTAAACAGATCTACTCGGTAATAATATTCAAATGTAAATTGAAGATCGTTTTTACAAGCCCGATACCGAGTAGATGTAAATGGAGCTTTCATATCCGGAACTTCTATTAGATGTTTGTTACAAAACAAAGTAACTTCTTTAATTAAAGAATCCCATCCATCGTTTCTGTAATTATTTAGAGTAATCTTTGTTGCCGAAACTAATTCCATGGCATTTAGGATATCTTGGGATTTCCTTTGTAATGCTTGAGTAAGTATTTTGGTTTTTCCCATTACTTTCTCTATCAAGTTAAGAATAAAGACAAACTCAAATGATTGCATGTTACGCCAAGCTCCTTTAGCATCTCCACGTTGAGCAAAAGTAGTATGAGCTACGTCATCGATTATTCCTGCGAGAACAACACGAGTGGCATCAAACATCTTAATCAAACTACAAACGGAGTTATAGTGAGACCCCCAACGAGTATCACCAGCTCTTCTTAATGTCCCAAGTTGATTCTGTCCTTTCCCCGAATTGATTTCACCCAGTTCCAATAACTTTTCAACCTCGCTTGCCTTTGCCTTTTGTAATTCATCATGCCGCTTACTAGAAGCACAAACCACATTAACTATGTCAACGAAGTATGTAAAGAATTGGTGTACTGGAATAACTTCCCTTGAAGCACAAACCAAGGCAAGTTGTAACCTGTTAGCAAAAAGCAAAACCGTAATAAGCATAAAAGTATTTTAGTCAAACTGAATAATGAAAGAAAAAAATAACCAAGTAACTAACCTGTGAGCAAAGCAATGAATGTAATACGCATAAGGACATTCTTCAAGAACAAGTGCTTGTAATCCGTTCCATTTCCCTCTCATATTGCTAGCACCGACATAACCTTGCCCACGAATTTTACTAACATCAAACTGATAATGCAAAAGTTGTTTCCACAAACTTGTTTTTAGGGTTGCTGATAAAGTATCCCTAACATGAACCAAATCCAAGAACCTTTCTTGTATCATCCCTTCTTCATCAACAAATCTCACAACTATGGCCATTTGCTCTTTCTTTGACTCATCTCGTGACTCATCAACCATGACACAAAAGGCCGAATCCCCCACTTCACTACGAATATGCTTTCGAATTTTATTTGCAATAATACTAAGAATTTCTTTTTGAATATCTACAGAAGTATACTTTGCATTATAAGGAGCATTCTCTAGTATAACCTTTGAAACTTCATCATTATAAGAAGCAAGAAGTGTTAGCAATTCCAGAAAATTACCTAGATTTTTAGAACTAGCAGATTCATCATGTCCTCGTAAAGCACAAGCTTGGTATGTCAACCAACGAACTACATCAACAGTAGTCTTTAATCGTAAACGGTTCTTCATAATTATCTCCTTAGGGCTTCAATATGGAATTATCAACGTGTGCTTCTTGGTTCAATAAGTTTTGACCGAATAAAAGGGCGTCTCTATGATTTGAAGTTTTAATGTGCTTCATGAATGCTGATGTGCGTGAATTAAATATAATTTTTTATTGAGTTTTTCTTCACACAAATTTAGTTTTAAAAATGGTTTTTCACCTAAAAACTAACTACACACACAAAAGGGCAAGTGTACCCGTCGGGTGGTAATGTAGCTAATCGGTAAGAACCGGATATCAATCCGTGAATGCGGTGTCTCGATACTAAACTTTTGCTACTTCAAAGCCTTTTCAAATGATTAGGTTGATTTTTTCTAAACTAGCATTCAAATAAATAAACTACTAAAAATTCTAACAAAGAACAATATCTAAGAAAGGGTTGCCTAAACTAAGTTTCCACTAACAAACATATGACAACAAGGTGGAAGACTTGTGATGATGCAAGTTCTAGATTTAACTAAGTCCCCAATCAAGGCTTCCTAGTCTATAATTCTTAGGAAAATTAAAAATGAATTAACATTCTAATCACCTAAAAATTATTCTTTTAAGCTCACTTGCTAAGTTGATGTTAATCTTTAATCATGAGTTACTTGTTTGTCAAAACTCCTAACTCTACAAATTAGGGAAAACTAATATGAGAAACACACTAATCACCCTAACTTGGTTTTAAGTAGTTGGCACTATCATCATGTTCTTGATATGAACCACAAGCATGGTCATGCTAGCTAACAACTTTGGCCTAAATCATCAACCTAACATGAATACAAACTATAGAATCCATATTAACATACTTTTGATCTTTCCAAATCTAGATGCAAGAATTCACACACAAGCTCAAATCATTGTTCATATCACATTAGCACTCACCATTCCTAGTTTCATGCTATGAATCATACTAACAAGTTAACAAGATTCAATAATCATAATCTCTACATGGGCTTTCCAACACAACATGTAAATACTTATGAGCAAACATTCAAGAACAAGAACTTTAAGCATGCATATGAATTCCAAGAACAAGACTAAGTGACAACATGAAGATTAACAAGAACAATCATCACATCTACTTCCATATTATCATATGTTCATAAGCTTCAACATAGTTTAGACAACACAAGTGTTTAGCCCATAAGGCTCATGAGTACCAAATCAAGCACAAAGAAACATAAATTGTTCATAATGTAGTAAGCTAACCAAGTTAAAGACAAGATTAAAATGGTGTTTGAGTAGATCTTCAAGTGATTTAGTCCTCTTCAAGGCTTCCTCTTGGCTCCAACAAGCTTCCAAGACTAGATTTTTGAGAGAAAAAGTCACCAAAATGCTCCAACTCCCCTGCAAATGAGCTAGGAACTCGTATTTAAACTCTGGGCATTTGGCACTACCATGCCACCTTTTGGCACGGTCGTGCTTGGCAAGTGTCAGAACCACTTTCTTGATTGTTGACCCTGTTTGCTACCATTTTGGGAAAAATCCCGCTCAAATGTTCCCGAGGTCGCACGACCGTGCTCGGGCATGGTCTGGTCGTGCGAGCCGATAGTGCTCGGTAACAACCACATCGTTCTCGGAAACAAGCTGATCAGGAGTTGATTTTGGCCTGGCACGGTCGTGCCAGTGGTTGGCACGGTCGTGCTCCCCTGAATTTTGATGATTTGGCTGATAGATGCTAGTGCTGGCTGAGAGTGCCAATGTCGGAAGGCTTGGCACGGTCGTGCCACTGTTTGGCACGGTAGTGCCATATCTGGCAGTTTGCTGGAATGCACCATTTTCGCTCCATTTTGCTCCAAAAGCCTCCGTTTCATCACCGGGCCGAAGCCCGGACCTCTATTTTCACAAACAACTCAAATGAGTACCAAAATCAATGAAAATACGAAGAGTTTTCGCATAAACGGGGCGTATTTGACGTTTAAAAGATGTATAAATTCTTATGCATCAAACATCCCCACACTTGAACTTTGCTTGTCCTCAAGCAAACTAAAATCAATGAAACTCTCTAAATGGCAATCATCTCAACTAGCATTTCATAAGCACAAAAAAATAACTCGGGTCAAAACAATCAAGGAGTGCTCAATATAAAGAAACAACCGAAAAGAGATATGTAAAATAAGTTTATGAGCAATGGTCCATCTTAGAAATCCCTACCAATTCACGAAGCATCCTCACAATGTTCACACACACTCGGCTTAATATAGGTGCACATACAATTCATGGAGTATGTTTAGAACACTCGATGCCAAGACGATAACTATGCGATATCATAAGCTTGTGGAAGGATCAAATCTAATCACTCGGAAAAAATATAGCATAAATCATGAGGTCTTGGTTGGGTTGTAACTTAGCTTGGGTTAAGGGTGTGGAAGTGGATTTTGAAAAGTGGCTAAAACGGTTGTAACCCGACGGTTTTGACTAACTTAAAGCATAAGAAAAATAGAACTATACAACTAAATAGTAACTAACCGAGAGCTAACCAACAAGTATTTCTTTTCGCTCCCAAAATCGCTCTAGCAAAGCCATTTGATAAGGCTTTTTCAACTATATTTCTTTAGTTTTTTTTTAACAGGAACTAACCCATGCTTTGGAGAGAGCTAAGTACGTCTACCTAGCTAAAAACTCTTGAACATGAAGGACATAACAACTAAGAAGAAATATACAAAAGCTACAAGTTAATCATTAACCGAACCGGGCTTCCAACCAAAAACGGTTTTAAAATGAAAAGGCTAATTTGGCTAAGTGGCTAATGTTTTGGGGTTTTCAAGAAACGAATGGGAAAGGCTCAAATTGGTTTAACTAAGGGAATAATTTGGGTAGGGAGGTGAATGAAAATGGCTAAAATGAAAAGGTTTCCTATTGCCTCAATCACTTCTATGCTTGTATTCTCGCTTTGTGGCCTCGAAATGCATGCCTAACACAAGTTCTAAGTCGCAAAAGTTATCCGGCTCACTCAATCTTTGCCCGCAAAAACATGAGTAAAAATAATCTAAAGCTATAAGGCTCAAAAATAACTCACGGAAACGGGCGTATTGGGTAAATATGCAAGATAAGCAAGTAGGTCAATCGCTTGATTTCTCATGCTCAATTTTATACAAAAAAACAAGTTACTTAACGGTATTTTTTTTACACGGGTGAACCCCCTTTTTGTGTTAACCCAATTTATTTATCAAAAATTTTGGTGCTTATTTAGATACTTATGTTGATTTGATTTATATGCCACAAAAATTGTTAAAAGAGAGCTTTGCATTATTTTTATTTTATTTTTATTATTATTATTATTATTATTATTTTATATTATTGACAACAACAAAGCTCAAGCGATAGACCACCTCCCCACACTTGAATTGTACATCGCCCTCGATGTACAACAAAAAATTGAATAAGCAAAAGAATTGCGAATTCAATACAAATAAAGGAAGGCGGGAACACGAAAACTCCCCTGAAACATGAAGCTAGAAGCGGAACAAGATGAAGCAACTAGGAGCATCCACAACGAACTACCAACCCTTCCACCAAGCCAACACCTCATTTGAACCAACACTGCACATGTAGCAAACAAGATCAAACACATAAGAAGTTTACCCAACCCATTTTTTTCCTTTGCCTTTGTTTATTAATTTAACCCACTAATAAAGCGATAAAAACTAACACCTACAACGGAGGGGTGTACGTACGACGGAAAATGGCACACCCCTCAAACACGAAATAGTAATAAAAAGTACGAGATGGGGGCGGGACTAAAACCTCCCACCGGTTCCCGAAGGACCGGCGTCGTCCCTGCGATCAAACCTGGATCTACGCGCAAAATGCGGCGGCGGCTGTGTGTATGGATGGTTGATTGAGTTCGCGATGTGCTGCTTCGAACCAAACAACCAATCCATGCTGTGTCTAGTCTGCTCGTGCAATTTCTCCAAAAAGTTGCCCTGCCGGTGTTGCTCCGCGCGTATGAGACCCACATCTCGCCTCACTTCTTCTTGGTCCAATGCCAGCCCGTCCATGCGCCTCCAGAGATCCATCGATGACGGCTCGGAAGGACCGTAAGTGCCATAACCACCATGCTCATAACCTCCACCACCAAATCCACCATACACGTTTTCCCAATTCGGGCTATCAAACCCGTGAACCACCTGTCCAATCTGCATGTGGGGGTCCGCTCCTCCAGCGCCCCCAGCCTGCCCCTGAACCGGGATATCGTGCATGTGCACGTCATGATCGCCACCATCACCACCATCACCATCATCACCACCATCACCCTCCTCAACTACAGGTAGTGGGTCCCAAATTCTTCCCATTCGGTCAACAAGCTTCGGAATCCCGTTCACTTTCCTGGTCAGATGCATCGAGTTCAACTGTTGCAAATCGAGAAGGCCGTAGTCGCAAGCTTCGGTCAGGTGGTCTAACCGAACCCGATAGAATTTGGCAAGTCTAGTCGCAAAGGCTCCTCCACAAATCCGTGACGTGGGTGTCGAACCAATGCCTCGAAATATCGATTCTGCAACGCTGACCGCTAGGTTGCAGTTTGAACCAGAGATGATGCAATATAGGTGAAAGAGGTCACGGGTGGTGATGTTTCCTGTGCTATCACCCCGACCTCCGATCACGTGGAAAATGGCGCGCTCGATGACTCTATGGAGCGGGTCAAGTATCCATGTAGCCTTGGCTCTACGAGGGTCCCAAATCCGACCCGGCACAGTGATCTCCTCCCAAAAAGCTGCCTTGTTTGTGTCCGGCTCCCAATCTTGCAGGCTCCCATGAAACAGTTCCGAGTCTATCTCATCGTCTTAGTACAACCCCAACACCGTCCCGAATCGACTCATTGATTGGTGATGCCATTTCCTCCCCAACCGGTATTTAACACCAACATTTTTGTCGTAGATATCCGGGCATGGGAAAGTGAATCGGAAGGATGCGAAAAACTCGATAACCAGCTCCACATACTGAGGTTCCGCGATCTCAAAAAGGCGGTACCAAGGGGGAGTCATCAGATCATTGAACCTCTCGGACTGTCCGAGAAGATCTAAATCAACCATCTGCAGCCTCCTCATGGGCTCAATAAGGTGTTTCCTAGCCATTAACCTCTCCACCTTCGGGATGCAATACCCTTCCCTGGCATTGTTGTGGAACCGCAAGTACGGGTGATCCATCTGCAAGATTGAGACAAGATTAATTAGCAGCCAAAACAAACAGGAAAAAATTTCGGGACTGGGCAATATGGCACGGTCGTGCCACCATATGGCACTATCGTGCGAGACCTGCAAATCAGTAAGTTTATGAAGATTTCTGGGAAAATTATGAAGTCTGCGTTTTTATTCCCTAGGAGCACGACCGTGCCATCCCACGGCACTATCGTGCTCGGCCGTAAACGGCTCGGATTTGAACCAACAATTTAGTGAAGCACTGTCGTGCCACCACATGGCACCCTCGTGCCGGACCGATGACCGGCGACTGATCTGGGCGATTTTTCGAGAAGCACGATCGTGCCGTCATATGGCACCCTCGTGCCATGTTGAAGATCTGGGAATTTATGAAGATCCGACAAGTTGCTATGAAGAGCACGATCGTGCGTCTAGCTGGCACCCTCGTGCGACGTTGAATTTCTGGAAATTTATGAAGATTTTGATGAATTTATGAAGATCACGAGCATGCCATAGGAGGTTACGACCGTGCTTGTCGGAACCCAGCCCCGAAAAATCGCTCAAAACAGCCCCGAAACCCCTATTTTTTCAACTTTTTGCTTAGGGGTTTTGTAAATCGGTCCATTGTGGTTCAAATCAACACAAAAAACACGAAAAACGGGCTTGAATAGGGTGATTTAGACCAAGCCCTAAAAACCTAAAGAAACTAACTATGAAGAACATGAAGAACATATCAACAAAACACAAGAATCTAACTAGAAAAAGGATGAATCCGTACCTGGAATGATGTTGGGATGAAAGAATTTCTTGGAGGAAGCTAGGAGATGCAGAGGATTCGTGAGTGCTTTGAAGTGGGTTCAAGTGAGGAAGATGAAGTTATGAAGAATTGGTGGTGGTTGGTTGGTTTTATTCAAAATGTTCTATTATTGGCCTGCAAAAGGGGCTGACACTTTCTGGTAGTGGCAGAATTTTGATGGTGGTGCTAATTTTCGGATTTTTTTTTTTTGAGGGTGTAGAAAATGGATATCTTTATAGACAAACTCCTTGAACCCGGGGCACTCACGAAGCATCTCCTACCAAGAAAAAGAACCGAACTAACATACCTGAGAGCCGGCAACAAGCTCTAACATCCCTCACGACCAGAACGAACCGCAACCTGAAAATAAATAGACAACCACACACAAAAATAATAACAAAAATAATAAACACACAAACATGCTAAGTTTATTTACGAGTCTTCAGCTAGACTCACCACCCCGAATTCATTTGTTCTTGGGGTGGAGGGTAACAACCTCCTTACTCGGGTCAACGGGCCCTCCAATATAAGCCTTTAGCCTATGCCCGTTGACTTTGAACAACCGGCCATCCTCATGGCCTATCTCCACGGTCCCGTAAGGAAACACTGACCGTACAGTGTAGGGACCTGACCACCGAGATTTTAGCTTGCCAGGGAACAACTTGAGACGTGAATTGTACAACAACACACGATCACCCACTCGGAATTCTTTCTTGTCCTTCAAGCGGGCATCATGGAGCGTTTTAGTACGTTCCTTGTACAGCTTGGAGCTTTCATACGCATCATGCCTAAGCTCCTCAATCTCGTGAATCTGCACAAACCTGTTCTCACCCGCAGTAGCCATGTCAAGATTAACTGTCTTCAAAGCCCAGTATGCTTTGTGCTTGAGTTCAACAGGCAAATGACAAGACTTCCCATAGACCAATTTAAACGGTGTGGTGCCTATAGGAGTCTTGTAGGCTGTCCGAAAAGCCCACAGTGCATCGTCCAATTTCTCGGACCAATCCTTACGACTAGAATTAACCGTTTTCTCCAAGATCCGCTTGATACCCCGATTAGTAACCTCGACCTGTCCGCTCGTCTGCGGATGATACGGTGTAGAGAATCGATGTTGCACACCATATCGGGACAATGCTTTCTCAAGCTGAGCATTACAGAAATGCGTCCCACAGTCACTAATCAATGCCTTCGGGGCACCAAAGCGAGCAAACAACTTTTTCAAAAATCTCACCACTACCCTAGCATCATTAGTGGGCAAAGCCTATGCTTCAGCCCACTTTGAAACGTAATCAACAGCGACTAGGATGTAGCGGTGGCCAAAAGAGGTCGGAAAGGGGCCCATGAAATCTAACCCACAAACGCCAAAAACCGCACAAACTTGAATGCCGTTTTGTGGCATCTCATGGCGTGCAGAAATGTTGCTCGCCCTCTGGCAAGCGTCACAGGACCTCACCCACTCATGGGCATCACAGAAAATAGTCGGCCAAAAGAATCCGGCGTCAAACACTTTCCTCGCCGTGTTGTTCGCTCCGTGGTGGCCTCCCGTGGGTCCTTCGTGACAGTGGCGTAAAATATCCCTCGCCTCGTCGCCATACACGCATCGCCGGATCATCCGATCCGCTCCTACCCTAAATAAGTAAGGGTCGTCCCAGAAGTAATGCTTGACATCCGCAAAGAACTTTCGCTTCTGCTGATGGGTCATCCCCTTGATCAGATGCCACTAGCTAAGTAGTTTGCAAAGTCAGCAAACCATGGGGAATCATCACTAGTCTCGATCCTCATGAGGAACTCGTGGGGGAAATTGTCATTGATGTTAGGCCCACGAGTTTCCTTTTCCTTGGAATGCTCAAGTCGAGACAAATGATCGGCTGCCAAATTCTCAGCCCCTTTTTGTTCACGGATTTAGATATCAAACTCTTGCAGCAACAAAATCCAACGTATCAGTCTCGGTTTAGCATCCTGCTTGCTAAAAAGATACCGAAGAGCTGCATGATCCGTGTACACAATGGTCTTGGAAAGGACAAGATATGACCGAAACTTATCGAAGGCAACCACAGCTAGGAGCTCTTTCTCTGTCGTGGTGTAGTGCTCCTGAGCATCATTCAAGGTCTTGCTCGCATAGTAAATCGGGTGAAAGTGTTTATCTTTCCTTTGACCCAAGACAGCCACGACTGCGAAGTCACTCGCATCACACATCAACTCAAATGGCAGCTCCCAGTCGGGAGCAACCATGATCGGGGCATTCACCAACTTCTCCTTCAACAGCTCAAATGCACGAAGGCATTCATCGGAGAAAACAAACTGGGCATCCTTCTCGAGGAGCTGAGTCATGGGACGGGCGATTTTGGAAAAGTCCTTTATGAATCGCCGGTAAAAACCTGCATGACCCAGAAAACTCCTAATAGATTTCACGGATGTTGGAGGCGGGAGCTTTGAAATAGTCTCGACTTTGGCTCGGTCAACCTCAAGCCCCGCCTGTGAAATCTTGTGCCCAAGCACAATGCCCTCCTTCACCATGAAGTGGCACTTCTCCCAGTTTAACACAAGGTTGGCTTTTTCACATCTAGCCAACATCCTTTTCAGATTCCCAAGACACTGATCAAAAGAACTTCCAAACACAGAAAAATCATCCATGAAAACCTCCATGGAGTCCTCGATCATGTTGTGAAAAATGGCCACCATACACCTCTGAAATGTGGTCGGGGTATTGCACAGTCCAAAGGGCATCCGCCGGTAGGCGAATGTGCCATAGGGACATGTGAATGTCGTCTTCTCCTGATCCTCAGGGGAGATGGGAATCTGAAAATATCCTGAAAAACCATCAAGGAAGCAGTAGTACATCCTTCCCGACAACCTCTCCAACATCTGATCAATGAAAGGGAGTGGGAAATGATCCTTCCTCGTGGCATCATTGAGTTTGCGGTAGTCAATGCAAACTCTCCATCCGGTGACAGTACGGGTAGGAATCAACTCGTGTTTCTCATTGGTCACCACTGTCATGCCTCCTTTCTTCGAGACTACCTGTACAGGGCTAACCCACGGTGAATCAGAGATCGGATATATCAAACCTGCATCAAGTAGTTTGATGACCTCTTTCTTCACAACCTCCTGCATGTTGGGGTTCAAACGCCTCTGATGTTGTACTACAGGTTTAAAGTCCTCCTCCATCAAGATCTTGTGGGTACAAAAGGACGGATTGATCCCTTTATATCCATAATCTTCCAAGAAATCGCCTTCTTGTGCTGCTTCAGGACTTCAAGCAATCGATCCTTCTCTTCCTTCGACAATTTGGCAGAAATGATAACGGGCAGATGAGTCTCACCCTCCAAGTAAGCATACTCCAAATGATCTGGGAGCTCCTTAAGCTCAACCGAAGGTGGATCCTCAATAGAAGGGCGTGCTTTAGGCTCAGTAACGCGATCCACAACATCAAAAACCTCGGGACACGGGGGAGACGCGTGACCTATCAGAAAGGTCACCTCCTCAACTAATCGGTCCACACGGGGCGAACCAAAAGTCTCCCCTCCTAGCAGCTGTGTGTCCACAACATCCTCCTTGAATGCAGCATGAAGATGATCACTCACATATGTATCGATAGTTTCAATGAAGTAGAGTGTATCATCTTGATTTTGTGAGTGTTGCATGGATTTCCCAATGTCAAAGGTAACCTCCTCATCGTCAACCCTAAGAGTAAGTCTACCGGTGCAGACATCAATCAAGACTCTCGCAGTGGCTAGGAATGGGCGACCTAAGATAAGTGGAACATTTTTGTCCTCATCCATGTCTAGAATCATGAAATCGACAGGAAAGACAAACTTGTCGATTTTCACCAGCATATTCTCAACTATGCCTCGAGGGTACTTCACTGAACGGTCGGCTAGCTGAATGCTCATACAAGTCGGCTTTGGCTCTCCCAAATCTAGCTTAGCAAAAACCGCATATGGCAATGAGGTTTATGCTAGCTCCAAGATCAGCCAATGCATTGCTGACCGACAAACTACCGATCAAACACGGGATAGTGAAACTCCCAGGATCATTCATCTTCTTCGGTAGTTTGTTCTGAAGAACCGCTGAACACTCTTCATTCAAGGTCACCTGCGAAAGCTCCTCAAGTTTCTTTTTGTTGGATAGGATATCTTTCAGAAACTTGGCATACTTAGGCATTTGAGCAAGTGCCTCGACAAATGGTAAATTTATATGAAGTTTCTTAAAAAGCTCGAGGAATTTACCATAGTGTTCTTCCATTTTCTGCTTCTTCAACCTCCCCGGATATGGAATGGGAGGGACATACTCTCCCACTGGCTCCTTGGGTCGTGCGGTACTTGCTGGGACTCGCCTCTGTTGCACCTCACCCGGAGACCCAGCCTCAATCTCCTCATCAACCTCATCATCATCATCCGGCTTTGCTGGAACAGCCGGAGGGATGGGCTGAGCGGTCTTGCCGCTTCTCAACGTGATGGCCTTTGCAGTAGCATTTGGATTTGGCTCTGTGTTGCTCGGAAGGCCCCCCTGTTGCCTCTCAGACAACATCTTGGCAATCTGGCCAACTTGGTTCTCAATGGTCTGCATGGAAGCCTTTTGGCTTCTCAACTCACTCTCGTGCCTCGTGAAACGGCTGTCATACTCCCTAAAGCGCTTCTCATTCTCAGCCTTTTGAGTGTTTTGACCAGCTAAGATTTGACTAAGCATATCATGCACACTAGGATCGCTAGAGGAAGGTGCCTGCTGAGGTCGAGGTGGACCATATGCTCCATGGGTCGGAGCTGTGGGACGTGGAGCAAATCCGGGTGGATGCTGGTTGGAAGCATCGGGCTTCCAACTGAAGTTTGGATGATTCTTCCACCCTGGATTATAAGTATTGTTGTAGGGATTATTTTGAGGACGGTATTGGTTTCCCATGAAATCAACATGCTCGTGTGACATCTCTCCCGTCGGAAAATCACCTACCTGATATGCTCCCCCACTCGAGGAACCTCTCGAGTGCATTTCCATCACTCGATCAAATTTCAAAGATAAGGCATCCATGCGTGCTGTCATGGCTGTGTAGTCGTCCACATGATGAACTCCCTGTCGAGAACTCTTTCCCCACGGGGGCTGTTGTGTCCGGTTTTTCGCGGCACACTTTTCAAGAATCTCAAATGCCTCGGTGGCATTTTTCGTGCCGATATCACCACCCGAGTATGTATCAACCATCATCTGTCCCTGACTGTCCAAACCATGGTAAAAGATCTGACACTGTTGCCACTTGGGTAACCCGTGATGTGGGACCTTTCTCATAAGCTCTTTAAACCTCTCCCATGCCTCGTAAAGGGACTCGTCCTCGTCCTGACGAAAGTTCAGAATCTTGGTTCTCAACCGAACAATTTTCTCTGGAGGGAAATATTTCTGAAGGAACTTCTCAGCTAATTGATTCCCTGTAGTGATAGATCCAGCTGGAAGTGAAAGAAGCCACTCCTTGGCTCCATCCCGTAAGGAAAACGGAAAGAGCCGAAGGCGGATAGCATCCGGTGATGCATCACGAATCCTAAATGTGTCACAAACCTCTAGAAACCCTGCGATGTGAACACTAGGATCCTCGTGATCCTTGCCATAAAACTGCACCACATTCTGCAACATCGATATGGTGCCAGCCTTGATCTCGAAATTATAATTGTCGATTGTCGGTGCATTAATGCTCGCAGGCAAACCATCGAGTGACGGTTTACCAATTTCATTCAATATCCTATTCTCTTCCACGTCCGCCATGTCTACCCGAACCTCGTAAAAGGTGTCATTGTCCGCTGTGTCTGTCTCAATCGTCTTGGCTACCACGCGAAACCGCTCCCGCAGTCTCCGGTGAAGATCGCGCTCCGGCTCCGATGAAGGCTCAACGATATCAGCAGCAGGGGTTGAGGACATGCACGACCTGTAGGGAATAAGGAGCACAATGCACAAAATATATACAAAAACAAAAACAACTAGCAAATAATCATATTCTTTTTTTTTTCAAATAATCAAGCAAAGGCAAATAAAACAAGTAGACAAAAACTTTGTACACTTTTCACAATGGCTAAATAAGTAACTCGAATCGTTTTCAAGAAGACCGCATCCCCGGCAACGGCGCCAAAAACTTGATGTGCGTGAATTAAATATAATTTTTTATTGAGTTTTTCTTCACACAAATTTAGTTTTAAAAATGGTTTTTCACCTAAAAACTAACTACACACACAAAAGGGCAAGTGTACCCGTCGGGTGGTAATATAGCTAATCGGTAAGAACCGGATATCAATCCGTGGATGCGGTGTCTCGATACTAAACTTTTGCTACTTCAAAGCCTTTTCAAATGATTGGGTTGATTTTTTCTAAACTAGCATGCAAATAAATAAACTACTAAAAATTCTAACAAAGAACAATATCTAAGAAAGGGTTGCCTAAACTAAGTTTCCACTAACAAACATATGACAACAAGGTGGAAGACTTGTGATGATGCAAGTTCTAGATTTAACTAAGTCCCCAATCAAGGCTTCCTAGTCTATAATTCTTAGGAAAATTAAAAATGAATTAACATTCTAATCACCTAAAAATTATTCTTTTAAGCTCACTTGCATCATAATGTTAATCTTTAATCATGAGTTATTTGTTTGTCAAAACTCCTAACTCTACAAATTAGGGAAAACTAATATGAGAAACACACTAATCACCCTAACTTGGTTTTAAGTAGTTGGCACTATCATCATGTTCTTGATATGAACCACAAGCATGGTCATGCTAGCTAACAACTTTGGCCTAAATCATCAACCTAACATGAATACAAACTATAGAATCCATATGAACATACTTTTGATCTTTCCAAATCTAGATGCAAGAA
Source organism: Helianthus annuus (assembly GCF_002127325.2). NCBI lineage: Eukaryota > Viridiplantae > Streptophyta > Magnoliopsida > Asterales > Asteraceae > Helianthus > Helianthus annuus. Next base: position 64,389,551 of record NC_035438.2, on the reverse strand, counting down.
TTCACACACAAGCTCAAATCATTGTTCATATCACATTAGCACTCACCATTCCTAGTTTCATGCTATGAATCATACTAACAAGTTAACAAGATTCAATAATCATAATCTCTACATGGGCTTTCCAACATAACATGTAAATACTTATGAGCAAACATTCAAGAACAAGAACTTTAAGCATGCATATGAATTCCAAGAACAAGACTAAGTGACAACATGAAGATTAACAAGAACAATCATCACATCTACTTCCATATTATCATATGTTCATAAGCTTCAACATAGTTTGGACAACACAAGTGTTTAGCCCATAAGGCTCATGAGTACCAAATCAAGCACAAAGAAACATAAATTGTTCATAATGTAGTAAGCTAACCAAGTTAAAGACAAGATTAAAATGGTGTTTGAGTAGATCTTCAAGTGATTTAGTCCTCTTCAAGGCTTCCTCTTGGCTCCAACAAGCTTCCAAGACCAGATTCTTGAGAGAAAAAGTCACCAAAATGCTCCAACTCCCCTGCAAATGAGCTAGGAACTCGTATTTAAACTCTAGGCGTTTGGCACTACCATGCCACCTTTTGGCACGGTCGTGCTTGGCAAGTGTTAGAACCACTTTCTTGATTGTTGACCCTGTTTGCTACCATTTTGGGAAAAATCCCGCTCAAATGTTCCCGAGGTCGCACGACCGTGCTCGGGCATGGTCTGGTCATGCGAGCCGATAGTGCTCGGTAACAACCACATCGTTCTCGGAAACAAGCTGATCAGGAGTTGATTTTGGCCTGGCACGATCGTGCCAGTGGTTGGCACGGTCGTGCTCCCCTGAATTTTGATGATTTGGCTGATAGATGCTAGTGCTGGTTGAGAGTGCTGATGTCGGAAGGCTTGGCACGGTCGTGCCACTGTTTGGCACGGTAGTTCCATATCTGGCAGTTTGCTGGAATGCACCATTTTCGCTCCATTTTGCTCCAAAAGCCTCCGTTTCATCACCGGGCCGAAGCCCGGACCTGTATTTTCATAAATAACTCAAATGAGTACCAAAATCAATGAAAATACAAAGAGTTTTCGCATAAACGGGGCGTATTTGACGTTTAAAAGATGTATAAATTCTTATACATCAAATGCACATTGTTTCCCACAAACTTTATTCCAATTATCAAACCCTTTAACTGTAAATGTATCATGACCATGGCTCATATTTGGTTTGTCACAAAAAAGATAACATAGAAAGCAATAAGCCGAATGTGTTGTTGGAGAATACTCTAACCAATTAGGGTAAAGTTTGAACCAAGGATATCGGAACCTACGAGCTTGCTTCTATGTACCATTAACTTTATATTCTGTAAGTTCTATTTGGTAAGGTCCAAAAGAAAGATAAGCACGCCACTTGTTCTCTTAAATTAACCGGATGCTCCCACATTGGATTTCGTTTACCGGGATCTATTTCTATAAGATTAACATCCACTTCATTAGTGTCTGATTGTGGTTGTGGAGCTTCATTTGAGTTTGATTGTGGTGGTGGAGCTTCGTTTGGAATTGTGTTTGATTGTGGTGGTCGTGGCGCTTCATGCTCTTCAGGCTCACTAGTTGAAGTTTTTTTACGTTTACTCTCTTGTTCATCATCCTTTCTTTTGAAAAAAGAATCAATAGTTTTCGTCTTTCCCATGAATTCCTAACAAAAAGTACTAATAATACATTAATTAATTCATCATCAAGGTATCAAATTCTCTTTATCTATTAAGTATTTTAGATCTATCATTTATGTAATTATGATTCTTATTCATGAATAAAGATAAACATTAATGCATTCCTAATAACAATAAAAGAATAGAGAATTGTTACCCAATGCATTCCTAATAACAATAAAAAAATAAAGAATTGTTAGGAAATTGTGAAGTGCCGAAGTGGGGAATCTTGAATTGGAAAACAAAAAAAAAAGTAAAAAGGATAAGGATTGCAAGTTGCAACACTCACCTTTTTTGGCACCAAAAGTCTTTGGCAGAATGGCAGAGCCGCGGAGCAGAATCGCAGAACATATATGTCGGCTGGATTAAGATTAATTATATTTGATAGTTAATAATTTGGGTATTAAGTTTATTGTATGGTGGGTAATCTAGGGTTAAACAAATAAAAATAAGAGTTAAAATATATTTACCAAATTACCCATCATTTAGGAAAAATAATCGGGGTGGCGATCCTATATAATTTTAAAATTTTCGGACGAAAAATTGGACCATATACACTTCTAACCGAAACATTGGGGTGGGCGGGTGCACCCCCGAGCACCCATGCTCCTTCGCCCCTGGATGTGACACCCCGCGAAAACGCCCAACTGCACTAGCTTCTTTAGTGACAACATGCTAAATTTCGGGACAAAATTTCTTTCAACTTGGGGATCATGTGATAACCCGTGCTTTCGAGGTTAGCATCGTCTAATTTCGTGATCTTTAACTATGTATCATTACTCTTCACGTTTCGCTATACGTCACATTCTTATGTTATGTTGAACTTGATTGTTGTGTTAAACTTGATTATTGTGTTAAACTTGGTTATGTTAAAATTGGTTGTTTGTGCCTATATTATTTACTAGATGTTTTTCTACGTTTGGAGGTGTGTGAGGCCCAACAATAATCAACCCATACACCTCAGCCGCACACCACTTACCCAACCGCACACCCAAGTGCCCTCTTGTTCTTGACCCAAACTTCCTAAGCCCAACTGAGCCCAAACCTCTCCTTTATGTGGGACGCACTCATGCAGGCATGTGTCTACAATTTCTTTTGTGTTTCAAATACAGAACAAGTAAACCCTAGCTCTCCCTCTCTTCTCCTTGGTGATCGACGACAGCACTCTCCTTCCTCGGTTCCATTACCCTCTCAGAACTCTCTCCCTCTCGCTCTAGCACTCTCTCTCGCACTCCATTTCTCGGTTAGTGTGTTCATCATTGTTTTGGTTTGAGTTTCTTCGGTATACTTGGTTGTGTTTTTGCATGATGATTGATATTTGGTGTTTATGAGAATAATTATGATCTAGGGTTTGCTAGAGATCATGTTTTTAGTATGGTTTTGATCGTATGAGTATTGATTTAGTAACTAGGTTTTTTTATGATAACAGGTTTTGATGAGTTCGTGTGATATTGAATTGCTAGATCTGATTTTGTTGATGGTTATAATGTATTTGATGATCTAGGGTTCATGTGAGTCAAGTATGATGCTTTACAGTTTCTAAATATGTTCATATAGACAAATGCATGTGGATTAGGGTGATGATCTTGATGTTTTGGTGTGCTAATTCTTTGATAAATAAACCATAATCTACTAAGAATGTTCAATTGTGTTCGTGTAATCGCATTAACGTACTGTAGAAACTTGGAAAAACTTGATAAGATGATGTAAATGTGCACGCCGTAAGCTACGGCGGGTGTTCTCTGATTTGAACAGAAAGGGTGTGCCTTAGGCTACGTTGGGAACCGTAGCGTACGGTGGGGCTATGTTGATACAATCAGAGCTAGTGTGCCGTAAGTTACAGTTGAGGGTCGTAACCTACGGCGAGGCTTTGATAAAAACAAGCAGAATATGAGTACCGTAAGGTACGGTAGAGGACCGTAATCTACGGCGAGGGGCTCTATGCAAGAACAACATAATAATGAACATAAAACTCGTTATTTCTTATCATATCTCTTGTTATGAATGTATGTAAGAACCCACATGATGGAAATGCTATGTGATAACTTGATTGTGTGCTACTTGTTAGACACGTGTAGAACTAATGTGAATTTTCAAAAGAAACCCCTAATAATCTTGGTAACCATAATAGGACGTGGTTGACCATCCTAGCTCGTGTACTTTAAATCTACCAAGCTAATCTAAGGTGAGTTCACACATTTACTAAAAGCATACATTCTCGGGTATTGGGAACCACACTATCTCTGGATTGGGACCGCCTTATATTCCTTGATTGAAATACTTCTAAATAAATACCTCAGTTTACATTTCATATCTTTAGCGGACTAAACGAACTCTATCTTAAAGTCCCCACGCATTATACCGATTAGTTTCCGAGTTTGGCAAACAAGGTATAGTTGATAGCGCTATTAGGTTCGATAAACCTTAAACCGTGCTAGGAGCCGGGTGTGAACTATTGACCTTGACACCTTATCAATGATAATAGACATTGATACGGGGCACAACAACTACAACAATCAAGTTTTCGGTACTACACAGTTTAGTAGCTTAACAGTGGGTTAGCTACCCATGACATGACTTATAAAACTAAAGTATTTAAACGAACTTGTTTTTGTAACAACACTGAAAACTGTGAACTCGCCAACCTTTGTTGACACACTTGTGCATGCTTTGTAGGTCGTTAGGTACAGCTCAGGAGCTTGTAGTGTTGGAGTGTCGTGATTGCGGTGAACTATTTGTTTGAGTTTTATTAAACAACTATGGTTTTAACTGTTATCTGGATTTTTAAACATTTTGCTTCCGCTTTTGATTTGGACTTTGTTTAAACATTTAAAAACTTAATCACCAATCGTGTTGATTGTGATAAATTTTGTTATCATAAATAATTATTCAGCATGATTAATGGCTTGATCATGGTCAGGCGCAAGCCTCACGGTAAAACTTCGCATGTGGATTTTGTGGGTGTGACAAGTATTGGTCCAATGGCAACACCGAAAGGGATCGTATCTTATGTGGGAATCAGAGGAAGAAATGCGGGATCACTACCCGACTTTAATTGGGATATCTAGGTTTCAGGGGCAAAACCTTCTCTAAAGGAAGTAGACTTGTAACACCCCAAATTCTTATTTTTGCCCATCATGTTTGTTGTGAGTGCCTTACTTGAAATGTAGTAACAAAAAGATAACAAACCAAGTTAATTATTATCATCTTTTTGTAGGAAGTAAGGAGGTTATGACTCTCCAAATCAAAGTGTTAAATTCAAAATAAACAATGAAACTATAGGGACTGAAAGGACACATTTAGTAAAGTTAATTTAATAAAGAGTAAATTACAAAAATCGTCCTTTATGTATGTCACTTATTGTAAAGTGTGTCCTTTGTCTTCAAAAATTACAAAAACCATACTCGATGTTTGCAAAACCTTGCAAGTTATGTCCTTTAGCCGTAACTCAGTTATTTTTTATGGTTAAATCTGACCTAGGGGACCCCACATATGGGTATTTTGGTCATTTTGCTCTAAATACTAAAATAAACAATTATAAAAAATAATAAATAAAAGAATTTTATTTATATAGAGTTATATATATATAAGGCCATGCGTAGTCATAACGCCCCTTTGTGGGCGTTATGCGACACGTGGCACGCCACGTGGCGCGCCACGTGGCGCCCCACGTGTGCGGGTGGGCGTTATGGGGCATTATGCATTTAAGTCCGTAGTCATAAAGCCCCCGTCTAATCATTACTCAATTATTAATTTCTAATTTTTTATAAAAACAGAAAATAAATAAAAAAAACTGCAAATAAATAAAAATAGAAAATTAATTAAGAAAACTGATAATAAATAAAAACAGAATATATAAATTGAAAAATAAATAAAAACAGAAAATAATTAAAAAAACTGCAAAAAACAGAAAAAAAAAACTAAAAAAACAGAATATGTTAAAAAATCCATTAAATAAAATAAGTTTTCATAATTTGTAGGGATCAAATATGTTAAAAACCCAATTTTGTAGGGAACAATTCGTAAAACCTTCTTCCTTCTTCCTTCAATACGTGGAACAACCTTATTCTTCCTTCAACCTTCTTCAATACCTGCAAGAACCTTCTTCCTTCTTACAAAATATGTATGTATATATGTTTGTGAGTGAGGAGAAAACCAGAAATAAAAAAAAAACAAATAAATATTCAAACTTAACACCTCATACCGCCACTATGGAGCTCGCGCCCCTCTCTTCTTTCTCCTTCATGGCGCCCTCCGTCCCGGTGTTTGGCAGCGCGATGGGGCGCTATAGTCCCTCATACCGCCCCACTACGTATGCTCTAATGGTAAACAAAATCACTATAACTACCATTGATTAAACCCAAATTGCCAGTCAAGATTTTCAAACCCAGAAACAAAAGTTCAGAATCTAACCAGATTGATCTTATAAAACTTCATACAACATGAAAATATCAAATATTCAACAACAAATAAGAACTCATATTTCTCCGCTATGTCCTCCAGAACCAAAATAATCCCTCCTTGAGTTAACAATCTGTTGACTTTTTTGATGCTCTAATTTAGGACAACACCGGCGGTATTCTCTGTTTCGCTTCTTGTAACAAATGCTTCAAATCAAGAAGCGTAGTTTCACTTTGATTCTTGTTGATAAACGTCGTCGCGATTCCCGTTTTCCCACATCGCCCGGTTCTCCCGATCCTGTGAACGTAGTTTTCGATCTCCGCAGGCATATCGTAGTTTATCATGTGCTGGATGTCTTGGGAATCCAAACCCTTTGCTGATAAGACCGATGGACTTTGTAAAATTGGACCACTATCACCACCGCAAGAAATTGGGGATCTGTAATATTTATGGGTGTTTGTGTTGTTGCTGCTTGGGTTTATGTCCGACGGGTGGTTATGGGGGGGGGGGGTGATGGCCAGAGATTGCCGGAGATTGCAGGCTCGGTGGTGGTGAATCTGATGTTTTGTTGTTGCTTAAGTTTATTTCCGGCAGGCGGTTGTGGGTGGTGATGGCCGGAGGTTGCCAGAGATTGCAGGCGATATGGTGGTGGTTCCGTGGTGTCTAAGATTGGCTGTGGACGGTGGTTGGGGTGGGAATGGTGGTGGGAGTAAAGGGAGTGGTGGTGGTGGGCAATTGTGTTGTCTGTGTATGTATGTATATGTAGATATATAATATATATTTTTTAAACATAATTATTTATTTTGGGTAAAATGTCTAAAATACCCTCATGTGGGATCCAGCTGGTCAGATTTAACAATAAAATTAACTGAGTTATGGCTAAAGGACATAACTTGCAAGGTTTTGCAAACATTGAGTACGGTTTTTGTAATTTTTGAAAACAAAGGACAAACTTTGCAATAAGTAACATACATAAAGGACGATTTTTGTAACTTACTCAAAGAGGGGAAAATTAGAATACCTGGGTTACGTGTGTGTATTGATTTAGGAGAGAGAAAGATGGAGCATTCTCCAAATCAAATTGTTAAATTCAACAAGATTTTGATTATACTGAAGGCAAATCCTATGCATGAACTCTAATCCTTGATCATCTTGCTAATCATAATGTAACTTGCGATTTTTCATTTGATGAAGTTTGAGTAAGAACAAGAACTTGAAGGCATCAATTTGGAATGAGTTTTAATATAACATAAATTAAAGTAGGAATATCGTTTAGAATCACTATATGAATGAATGTATGGGTAGAAATAGTGTATATTGTTGTTATATGTGAAAACCCTCATGTAGGATGAAGTGGGTTTTTAACATGATCATGAAATTGGAGCTTTTAGGTTATATTGTTGATGCAGGTTAAATAACATGGAACTATGATGACTGAATGTTGTTGAATTACTTGGAATGTGATAACTAGTAGAAACATGGTAAATTGTTAGTGATTAGATAATTTTTGAAGAATCTTGAAGTGAATGCCCAACAAGTGTTTGATGAAATGCCTTAAATGTTAATTATGTGATTTTGTGACAAATACTCCATTATGATCATGATTAGAATGTAAGAATCCATGTATGTGGCGATTTTGATATCATTTTGTTTGCATAAGTATGTTAATGGAATGAATTCATGAAATCTAAGTATGAATTTATTAAGTGTAGAAGTGAAAGAAGAAGGATCAAGCAACACTAGGCAACAAGGGACCCAATATTAAGGTAAGTTCATGTAGCTTACACTTTGGTTTGTTGTAGTTAAAACGGGTCAATTTGGGTAAGGAACGATATGTGGTGGAAAACCAAGACATGGAACTTGGATATTAGTTGGGTTGCTTTATGCAGACATCATGTATGACTAGAATGACCATTTGAATGAAGAGGATGAATTTGTATAAGGTGAGAAACTAAGTTATTGTAGTAACTTGGTAAACCAAAGAATGAAAAATCCATAAGGATGACCGATGGTCATTAAGATGGGAAATAAAATTAATCCAATTGTGGAAATTAAATATAACTGACTCATGTTGAAATGTTGTAGGTAAATCTTTAGCTTAGGGTTATGGCGAGCTTAGAACGAACACACATACACGCTTCCGTGATGCTAATATGCTCATATGGGTCGGACTTTTGGTAATGAATTTATTATGGTTTAAGTCCTTTGTTGATGTCTTGAAGTACACTTAAAACTTGTATTTTGTTAATGAAGTACTTTAGAAATGACAAGTATGTGATTAACTAACTTTGGTCTTATGCAAATTAAATCGTTTTGGGTATTAATGTGAATGTTGTTTTAAAAATTTTAAATTGGGGCCAATTTCGTAGTTTGTTGGATGTGTTTTTGATAGATAAAAATTTAGCTTACAAATAGAACCCATTAAGTTCGGTTTTATAATCTCGTTTGTTTAATCAAACACATAGTCACCCTTAATGAATTCCCACCAGTTAATAAAAACAACTGTGTTTAGTCAAACCTTAAAACCTAGAGGTAGATTAGTTTTCTCGTAAATGTTTACAACTAGTCAATAAATTTGTCTTCATAATCATTCTCTTAATCAAAACAAAATATAACAGTTTTAGATTAGTTAATCAAAGAAACATACGAACTTTAACCCTTCCAACTAATTTCCCATAGCTCAACACACTACTTTCGACATCAATAAGTATCAAAGCATGGGATTTAGGTACTAATTTTAAACTTGTTTTTTTACCGAACTTTCGACATCGATAAGTATCAGAGCAATGGTTTACGGGATATGGGTATCTCTATAAAGGTAATTGTGTTTTCTCAGACGCCTCATATAGACATGTAAGCGACGTATATTTGTTTTTTTAAATCTTTTTATTAGTTAACATTTATAATAATTACAAAAATATTAATATTAATAAATTTTATATTAGTTAAATTTTATGAAAAAATAATATTAATAACAACAATACTAATATTAATAACAAATAATATTAGTATTGATAATAAATTTATGTTTAATCGATATAATTAACACTCGGAGCTGGGTCTAGATCGGGATTCATTATCGATTCATACCATTCTAGGCGAGGCCTATACATATCTTCCCACTGTTCCACATTAGGTTTTCTAGTTTGGTAGGGGTCTCGACAACAAGCTTTTTTCTGAACACGGTGATGCGACTCTAATTGTTGCACTACTAACATTCAGAGTTCTTCATGGTCGATGTGCCACCCCGCCATCGGTGAAAACGGGCAACCGATGTTTTTGCTCCCGTCTTTTCTAACTGTGGCTATAGTACGGTGCTCACCACCACGGTCACACTCAAGCCATACCATGTATATCCCTCGCCAAGTTTCTTCGATCATCGGGTCACAATAAGGTAAGCATTCTCATTTTTCCTTTTTTGTGCCCATTCCTTCGGTTTATATAGAGACCTAAAAATCTGAAACACCGATACGGTTAATTTACATTTCATATTTATTAATCTTATTTAATTATTTTTTATTATACATACTAATTTTAATATATAACATTTAATTAAGAAACATACGTATATCACTATCTCACGTTATTACATGAATGTAATATGTGTTTAGTTTGATATGGATTGCCCGGGTTAGGGGGTTGCTCATCATCATATGGTGGGGTGTTTGGATGCTCACCATTGTTTTCTTCGTTGTCCAGACAATCTTTTTACATATATAAAGAATGTGATACATTGTTACTTTCGTAAGGATTTCCTGGGTCAGGGGGTTGCTCATTATAATACGGTGGTGTGAATGGATGCTCACCACCGTATCCTCCGTATCCATCTGTATAGTCTTTTTACACATAAAAAGATTTACACCATATCCAACCCTTGTTGTGCCAGACAATACGGTTCATCAACAGGGGAGGTGGTGGAGGCTTGTTCAAATCTAGAAACAATCTATTTTGATCGGTTTGAACGCCAGACACAACCTCCTCCTACTTGTTAGAATCAGGAACACCAAACTCCTCCTGAAAAAACAGTATGATAAAAATTTGATAATCAAACAACAAAGAAGTTAAGTTAATAAATGTTACCGAGCCGGTTTCAGGCACCCCCATGACTCGTTGGAATACTGCCCAAAGAAATAGTTGTCATCCTAGAACGGTGACATTTTTCCAATAGTGTTGATTTAAATAGTGAAGCCGTAGGTTTGAGGAGTTGAAGAATTTTTATTTGAAGAAGAGAAGGAATGAAGGTTTTGAAGAACAACCGCTTTACATGATCGTATTTATAAAGTTGAATTTCAAAAGTATATGCCTTATATAGAGCTATACGAGGCACATACCTTAAATAACGTGCTCAGACAAAATCATATCAAATACAAATCAGATAGATACACGCCATCTACAAGGCTATATGTGGCGTATAAAGGCATTGTATAGGCCCCTTGTATAGGAAATATACGCATCGTATATTGGATTGATATGGCACTGTATGAGGTTTGACCACTTTGTCGGAAACATAAACCCTATACGCATCGTACAAAACCTATAAGATACGTATATATGGGTGTGCAAATAGGTAAACTGGTGTGTGAATATGTAGACCCTAAAAAAATCAGTGGTGACATTTATAGAATGTCTAGTTTTCCCAAGAAACTCGTCAAATATCATATATATCCAAACTAATTTTAAGTGTCATACATATTTCTCTAAAATCAAAATAATATATATATATATATATATATATATATATATATGATTTAGTTCAATGAAAACCACCTTGAGTTGTGAAAACCGTGAAAACTTTTACTTCTCCTGCGAGTTTTGCTAAAAATTTTTGCACAAAAGTAGACAAAAATATCACATACACATCTGATAAAAATGTCAAGCCGCTACTTATTCTTCGTTCACATTGATGTAAAAAAATGATGAGGTAACATCATCAGTTTTATAAAACAAATTTACATAAGTGTAAATGGAGAATTAATACCGGCTCAGCAGTTTTTGCTATCTTTTTACATATGTATTTATGACATTTTCATCTACCTTTGTACAAGAAATGGTTACAAAACTCGCACGGAAAGTAAAAGTTTGATAATATGACCATTTTATCCTTATATTTCTTTTAATTTTTTAAATGTATATAGATACCCATCTTTTTAGTTATTACGGTTTTTTTTCACTCTCTTTCCAACAATTAAACGAGTCTATATATGTTAATACTAAAGTGTATGCATCGATTATTACACCAAACGTTGTTAACCATATTTTAGTGTTATCATTTTTGCATATACTACATATGTCACTATATATGTTAATACTATAGTGTGTGCATCGATTATTACACTAAAGGTTGTTAATGATATTTTAGTGTTAAATCATTTTTTTTTTTCATATACTACATATGTCACTGATAATACTTGCACACTAAATGTGTGAGTTATCACACTTTAACATGCATTGTTGCATAACATGCATATGCATATAAAGTATAGTGTATTTACTATTTACTAATGCATATATATATAACATGTGTTATGACATATATATATATAACATTTATATTTATATTTATTATTGATGATATGCCTACATAGTATAGAGTTTGTATTGTTGGCACGCATAGATTGGTTGTATATGCATTGCATTCTTAGTACATGCGATGTCATATACAAAACATATGTTACTAATGATATTTGTACAGTGTATGCCTTGTTACACAACACATATTCTACTACATCTTAAAGCACGAAGTCGGTGCATATATTGAAGTTACAATTTTCTCCTTTTGTCAGAAATTACAGTTTTCCCCTTTGTTTCAGTTTTATTTTCCTTTTACGTTTAGGGTTTCTGCGTTTTTTAGACGCCCACTAACATCAAAGAGAGAGAGAAGCATAGAGAGTGGGAGGAGATCGAAGATGAGATAGTAAAGGACGTCAACCACCCTGTTCTGGTAACCACACACGGCGCCACGGCGGTGCTACGACGGAGCCGGCCATACTTTGGAGAGTGAGGAGTCTTCAAACTCAAGGTATTATTATTGATTTTTCCGGATTTGGGGGAAATTTGATCCAGTTGCATATGTTTGATTTCTGTTGACAAAAACTTTGCTTAAATTAAGAAAATTAATATGTTGAATTTGCAGATGAGCACTTTCACGGTGGTTCATGCCATTTATTTAGGTGAACATAGGCAGGTGTAGGTTTATTCACTCATGGTGTGTATAGGCGGTGAGGGTAATTTCGGCTAGAATTTCCAAAGGTGTACCGCCGGAGCCATTGCAAAAGAGTTGAGCCTCGGTGGCCCATTTACCGATGCTCGAGTCGAATGAGCAACCAACACGACCATTGACCACCACTGGTTGTTCCTTTCTTTTTGTATCAGTGATAGATTATAAAAGAAAATTGTAAAATTCAAAGGGTAAAGAGGTAATACGAGAGAGCCTGGTGAGCGACGCAAATAATCCGGGTGATATTCTGGCCCACTCAGAAACTTGATTCTTCTCTCAAGTGACTTTGTATCGTTTCATTTCTTGCTACTAATTCATTGTGATGGCTTGATTATTTACTTTTCACATGTTGGGGATTTATAAATTACGGGGGCTGTGTTGTCGTGATATTTTAAATTGGTAAAAGAAAAGGTGACGGTCGTTACATGGGTTTTGGTTACACGTGCTGTTGCATGTGTCGAGAAGGATGGGATTGTTGTTTCATGTGTGTTTCACCTATTAGATTGCTACATCAAGATGACATTTTATTATAGGATTACTTGATTGTATATATTCCATATGGTGGATGCTATCATGAATCCACTTGAGTTGGTAGAAGATTAAAAATGGATGTTGTCGTATGTGTATAGTTGGGAGCAGCCGCATAGAATGCAAAGGGGTATTTCGGGCTCATGAGTTCAAATTTTTGATGTGCCAAAATTGATTTATTAGATGGGTATCTATTTCTTTACATTGGGCCAAGCCTAAAAAAATTATTCTTGGAGTTCTATTTACTACAGTTTGTTTAAAATTCTGTAATGAGAATTACGCATGTTAATTTTAACTATTTCTCTTTGTCCAAGGTAAAATCCCTATAAGTGTTCTTGATTTTGGGAGGCTTAAATTCACTTACCTTTGTTATGCTCTTTTGTATAGAAATTTGCAGACCTTCCATCAACATCCATGTAAGAATAAAGTACCAAAAAGATTATCAAATGCAAGTTGTCAATGATATGCTTGCAAGCCGAAAGCCACATCCATAATCATTGACTGGTAAGAACAAACCTCTTTTCTATTTATATTGACAATTACAATGACTACTAATACAAATATATACAAACTACATAGGACATGCGAAAAACAGTGTCACCTACATTAAAAGGGCATGCAAGAATGTCAAAAAATTTAAAATCGAAGATGAATGGTAAGTACCAAGTACCTTGTATAACTAATTCCATATTATTGCAACTTTTAATGTCATTTAAAGTTTACAACTTCACATTATATTAGATTTCAATTTTAAGTTCTCTTTTTCTTCAACACATTTTGCAACAAAAAAAATCCAATAAAAATTACCTTCTGGTTAGAAACATTGTTTCCATATAAAAATGAAACTGCAGTTGGCTAGGTGTTGGCAGTTACAGCAACCTTGATAACACTGTACTTAAGTAAGTTTTAATATTCTTGGCTTTATTACACATCTACACAGATGTCTTAAATCCAACCCCATTACCAAATACATATGTATAGTAAAAAAAATTAAGTTTATCGCATATATAGATAATGATTTTAATACCAAAAAGATAATTAGTTATCTTATAGTTAGTTTAACCTATCAGTTTGTTTATTTGTAATTTTAAGTATGAGTCTAACTTCAAAACAAACAAAGACTTTGGCAACTCGCATTCTTCATTTAGTCATTTTCTTTGAATTCATGTTATGGCTATAATGGTTTAATATCTAATAGTTTGACTTGGTGTTTGGCGGAACTGACTGACTGGTTTCATAGAGAATGAGGCCGTAAAAAATCAAGCAAAACAATAAAGTAAAAGATTGTTGGGCAAGGTAGCTTTTTTGTAAGCCGAAACAATTCCATATGCATCTAATTAACTTCCAGGTGCACAAAATACTTTGCCACTTTACCAATTACTTTTCGTGCAACATATTGACCAATTTCTGTTAAATATATATGTAGTGGTAAATTTCGGCATACAACAACAATATGACATGTTTGGTGATCAAGGGAAGCATTAGCGACGTACCACATTTTCGCGTCAACAACAAAAATTGGACTAGCTACATAGGAAGTTGACAAAGTCGATACCTTTTTTACCGAAATGTTATGTTATCCGTTCGATTTTTGCGATAGGCCCGCGACGCAACGTGCGCGGGTCTAATTGCTAGTTCATTCTTATTATAGTGTATGCATGGTTGCATACCTTAGATGTGTTACTAATATTTCATCACTACTAGAAAATTGGGCTTTTACCACCACGTTTTCAGTAACGATGGCAATTGCCCTTTTGCCACGGTTTTGCTATCAAAAACTTGGTAAGAAATACACACGTAGCAATTGCCCTATTGCCACCTGTTTGCTACCGTTTTATTTTTTGCTACCGTTTTTGCTACCGTAATTTTGTCACCATTTTGATACCGCTTTTTATCACTTTTGTCACTATTTTGCTACCATTTTAGTTTTTGCTACCGTCACTTTTGTCATCATTTTTCTACCATTTTAGTTTTTGCTACTACCGCTTTTTTTCTTTTCATCATTTTGCTACCGCCTTTTTTGTCACCATTTTGCTACCGCTTTTGTCATTTGCCTCCATTTTGCTACCGCTTTGCCATTGTTTTGCCACCTATTTACATATGCTACCATTTCTTAGCCATTTATATTCTTTGCAAAGCTTTAAAATGTAACTATTTATGAAATTTCAAAATCATAACAGACATACACAATGACATCCAAATCAAAACATCAAATAACCCAAAATAGATATATTATTTCTGTACATATGATTTAAAAGGCTAGTACAGCAAAATCTAATTTTTCTTCAAAGGTTACAGTGATCACATGTTTCAGCAAGCAAGCTAGTATTGCTGGAGGAATCTTCTTTTCTGCCACCAATATAGGTTTTGCATCTTCCTTATAAATAGCCTGCGTAAGAAATTAAAAAAAAAAAAAAACTTACTAAAACAAAGACATATATAACCTAAGATTTATACCTAAAATAAGATAAATAGTCACAGTTGGTAGTCCTAGAAAATTTCCAGCTATAAAATAAGTTATAAAAAAAGAGTTGTTGAAATCAAAAGCAAAGCTCAACTGTGGAATAAAGATGTATTCCAATTCATACCTCCATTAATGTAGGCCAATTCTCCAATCTCTTGAACATCATCCTTTATTTCATATGTTGAACAAGAAGAGACTGTGGAACATTTATTCACCTCGTGCGGGATTGCGTCGACGGTTTGGTCGATTGTTAGTATGTGGTGCAAGATCCCTTTTATTTTGGCTTTTTCAGTCAAGGATTTACTCGAATCGCATGAGGATTGCGGGCTAAAAGGCAGGAAAAAAGAGTTGATTCAAGGTATTATTGTTGGAAATTTTATTAGGAAAATGATTTTTTCCTAATTTTGGACTAAAAATAAATATAATAAAATGAGCGGGTTTTATATATTTATTTGTGGGTTTGTGTTCTACGTTGGAAGGACTTCACAACGAACTAAACCACGTCCAAAACGGAGCTAAGATGAATGAGATATCGATGCTCAAAGTTTGGTGTTTGAAACTTGAATGCTGAAATAAGTGGGAAAGTGGCACCTTGTCCCACATAGGATGAGAGATGGAACTTAAAGGGGTATTTAAGTAGGATCTCTCCAATCTTATTGTTTCATGGAAGCACACGCTAGTGTCCTCGTGAAGGGCCGCACACGCTCCCGCGTGGCGTGGGCGATGAGGCACAATGTGGCGCTTTGATGGTTTCACACTCGCATCGCCGCGAGCCGCTTGAGAGCCGTCTTTGTATTTTTGACCGCGCGCGCGTGGTGGAGCACAAGGGTTGCAAGGACCAAGTGGTAGGTGATGCGGCGCATGACGTGGCAGTCATGCGCATGCGCGCGCGAGTACACTTGGCACGGAGGCGCGCAGTTGCGCGCATGGTGCATAGGTCCTGTTGTGTCGTGCGCGGAGCACCAGAGTGAGCCAATACGGTGCGACTGTGTGGCGTGCTCGTATAGCCTCACAGGTACCGTGGCGCACGCGCGCATGGACTTGAGCCAAATGGACGCACCGCGCATGCGGGTGCAAACCTGCGTGCGCACCAGTGTGTCTTGCGCGCGCGCGTGCGCGCATGGACCTGATTGAGTATGGCGCACGCGCGCATGGCAGTGAGCCAAGTGGACGCACCGCCCGTGAGGTTGCAGACCTGCGCGCGCGGCAATGTGTCTTGCGCGCGCGCGGAAGCTTCCTGCTGCAGTTAATGCCATTGCAGTTACATTCAGCATTTGAAACTGACGAAGTTAATGCGTTTGACTGAGAATTAAGTGACGAATTAAAGTGCATTAAAGACGTTTAATGCAGTTTAATTCACCCATTTAATTCGTTTTTCAGTTTCATCAAGACCTGCAGTATAAATAGGAGGTTCCTATGGCAGATTCGATACACCGCATTACACAAGCTTCATACAATCTTCTCACTACAGAATTCATTATCTTCTCTCAAGGCGCAAGGTACTCGTTCGGGTTGGAGTCAATACCGGCAGTGCAACTGCTTGAGGCTGTTGTATCCTGGAAACAAACGTGTTCTCCTGGGAGACACGAAATTTGTTTTAAGTGACCCGTGTCTAACACGATCCTCAGCCAAGAACAGTTTCGTCTGTTCGGATTTTCTGTCTTTGGTTTTCCCTTTTTCAGTTGTAATAAGTATTTTATTTCAATTGTAATTCTGTTTTTGTTCTTGTAATTCAAGTTAATAAATTATTTTATTTATTTTTCACGAACGGATTCCTACAATCTTAAAACAAATTTTTAAAACACCGTTCATGTAGAATCACAAACTTCTCTGCTGTGAATTCAAAATTTTTTTCCCCCACAGCAGGTTGTGTTTTAAAAAGTTTTTTCTCTGTTTTGATTCAAAGGAGTGACTTTGTCAAAACAGAACTCTGCTTCTACTCCATTCAGTCGCTGAGTTCTAGAAACCTACGGTTGTAGTCTTCAAAGTTGGACTTAGAAGCTGCGCGGTGGTTTCAAAAACTCTTTACTTTGGATAAATAATAAATTAGCACATTTATTATTTTATTAACTTGGTTTTGTGGAATTTTTCAGAATGTCGACTGAAAATACCAACGTCAACGTCGTTGTCGGTACCCCTGCCAACACTGTGGGAGCGTCCACAGTGGCAAATCATGCTGAACGACCCGAGAAGCTCTCGGGTCTCCACTTCAAGAGGTGGCAACAAAAGATGTTCTTCTACTTGACCACCATGAACCTTGCGAGGTTCTTGACGGAGACCGTTCCCCAACCTGCGGAAGGGGAGACCGATGCTCAGGCTCTGAGCGCGGTAGAGGCATGGAAGCACTCGGACTTTATATGTCAAGGCTATGTTCTCAATGGTTTCGCGGATGCCTTGTATAATGTGTACTATAATATCAAGACTTCCAAAGAATTATGGGAGTCTTTGGAGAAAAAGTACAAAACGGAGGATGCGGGAACACAGAAATTTGTTGTCGCTCGTTTCTTGGACTTCAAAATGGTTGATAACAAGAGTGTTATGAACCAAGTCCAAGAGTTGCAAATTATACTAAATGACATCCACGCTGAGGGAATGGTACTTAGCGAAACATTTCAAGTGGCAGCCATGATCGAAAAATTACCTCCAGCTTGGTTGGATTTTAAGAATTATCTTAAACACAAGCGAAAGGAAATGTCGGTCGAGGACCTTGTTCTTCGTCTTCGTATAGAAGAAGAAAACAGGGTGGCCCAAAAAGGCACCATTTTGCAAGCTTCGGCTAAGGCAAACATGGTGGAAGTTGGGGAGTCCTCAAAGGGCAAGAAAGCAAGGGTAAAAAGGACAACAAAGGGAAAGCAAAGGTTAACAACTTTGGACCTGAAAGGGGGGCTGTGAAAAAGAAGTCTGCGCCTTTCCAAGGTACTTGTTACAATTGTAACGAGACGGGGCACCGTGCTAACCAATGCAAGAAACCTAAGCGGGAGCGTGCACATATGGTTGATGAGGATGGTATGCCTCTAATCGCAATGATAACCGAGGAAGCGGCTATGATTGAAGAAGTCAACCCAATGGGTGAAAACCCAAAAGGATGGTTCGTTGACACGGGTGCAACCCGCCATGTTTGTGGAGACAAGGCTCTTTTCTCTACATTCAAGGAAGCTTCAGGTGAAGAAAAGCTTTATATGGGAAATAAAGCTACCGCAAGCATCAAAGGGGAAGGCACAGTCATCCTGAAGATGACTTCTGGCAAGGAGTTGACCTTGACCAAAGTGCTTTATGTTCCAGAGATACGGAAGAATCTCGTATCGGGATGGATGCTCAACAAGTTTGGATTTCGTCTAGTGTTTGAATCGGACAATTTTGTCTTGTCTAGACGTGGGACTTTTATTGGAAAGGGCTATGCCCTTAATGGAATGTTTAAAATGAATGTTTCTGTTGTAAACGATAACAAGAAAATGAATGAAAATTCTATTTCTACTTACATGGTTGAGTCTTCTAATGTTTGGCATGGTAGACTAGGACATGTAAATTTTAATTCATTACGACGTTTAATTAAATTAAACCTAATACCAACATTCCATATCGAGTCCAATCACAAATGCGAGACTTGTGTTGAATCCAAACTTACGAGATCATCGTTTAAATCGGTTGAACGAATAACCGAACCCCTTGATTTAATTCATACCGATGTGTGTGATTTAAAAGCGGTTCCCACGCGTGGAGGAAATAAGTACTTCATCACGTTTATTGATGATTGTACTAAATATTGTTACGTGTATTTACTTAAGAGTAAAGACGAAACAATAGAGAAGTTTATCTTGTACAAAAATGAAGTTGAGAATCAACTTAAAAAGAAGATAAAAGCTTTGAGAAGCGATCGAGGAGGTGAATATGTTGCACCTTTTGCGGATTTATGCGCAAAAAGTGGCATTGTACATGAGTGTACACCTCCTTATTCTCCACAATCAAATGGCGTGGCGAAACGAAAGAACCGCACATTGAAAGAAATGATGAACGCCATGTTGATAAGCTCGGGAGTGAACCGAGAAATGTGGGGGGACGCCATTCTCTCAGCAAACTATCTTTTGAACAAGATACCCTTGAAAAATAGGGACGCAACTCCATATGAGTTATGGAGGAAAAAGAAGCCATCGTACAAATACTTGAAAGTGTGGGGGTGCCTAGCTAAGGTGATTGTACCACCTCCTAAGGCTCTTAGGATAGGACCCAAAACTGTTGATTGCATTTTCATTGGATATGCACATCAAAGTAGTGCACATCATTTTCTTGTATATGAATCCAAGAATCCCGATGTACACAAACACACTATCATGGAGGCAAATTCTAATATCGTCTCATATTTTGAGAATGTGTTTCCTATGTTAGGACAAACACATGCACCTTCATCAAGAGCGGTTGATGAAGTAGGTCCAAGTTCGTCTACATGGTTAGATGAAGCAGGACCAAGTTCATCTACTAGGATAGATGAAACACATGAACGACCGGAGGTCGAGGAGGGTGAGCTTAGACGAAGTAAACGACAAAGGGTTGAAAAATCCTTTGGTCCTGACTTCATGAGCTACATGGTTGAGGGTGAGCCCAATACCTACCGCGACGCAGTTACCTCCGCAGAAGGACCTCAATGGCAAGAAGCAATTAAGAATGAAATTGATTCTATATTGCAAAATCATACTTGGGAGTTAGTAGATCTTCCACCTGGTTGTAAACCACTTGGATATCGTTGGATATTCAAAAGGAAGATGAAAGCTGACGGAAGTATTGATAAATACAAGGCAAGGTTAGTAATCAAAGGATTTAGAAAAAAGGAGGGTCTAGACTACTTTGATACTCACTCGCCTGTGACGCGAATAACCTCTATACGATTGGTTCTTGCAATTGCGGCTCTAAGAAATTTGGAAGTTCACCAAATGGATGTAAAGACCGCATTTCTAAATGGCGATTTAGAAGAAGAAATTTACATGGAACAACCTGAGGGTTTTTCCGCCCCTGGAAACAAGGGTAAAGTATGTAAATTGATCAAGTCTTTGTATGGCTTGAAGCAAGCTCCAAAACAATGGCACCAAAAGTTTGATCATGTAATGATTGACAATGGTTTCAAAATAAATGAATGCGACAAGTGTGTTTATTTTAAAGACACACCAAGAGGTTATGTGATTTTATGTCTTTATGTAGATGATATGCTTATCATTGGGAGTGATGATAAGATGATCAACTCAACGAAAGACATGTTGAAAGCGAGGTTTGACATGAAAGACATGGGTCTCGCGGATGTGATTCTTGGAGTAAAAATCACTAGAACCCAAAATGGTCTTGTGTTGAGTCAATCTCACTACGTGGACAAGATTCTTGGGAAATTCAATTCGGACGATACGAGTATATCTCGAAGTCCAATTGATAATACCCAACGCCTAAGGAAGAATAGAGGCGAGAGTGTTTCTCAGTTAGAGTACTCAAGGATCATTGGTAGTCTAATGTATCTAATGACATGTACTAGACCCGACTTAGCGTATGCTGTGAGCAGGCTAAGTAGATACACCAGTAATCCGAGCGAGGATCATTGGAAAGCTATCACGAGGGTGCTCAGATACATAAGATACACGAGAGACTATGGATTGCATTATACCCGTGATCCAGCAGTGATCGAAGGATACACTGACGCGAACTGGATATCGGATATAAAAGATCATAGATCGACAAGTGGATATGTGTTTACACTTGCTGGCGCAGCTACAGCTTGGAAGTCTTCCAAGCAAACGGTTATAGCTAGATCTACGATGGAATCCGAATTCGTCGCTTTAGATAAAAGCGAGGAAGAGGCGGAGTGGCTACGTCAATTTGTGGAAGATATTCCAAGATGGCCAAAGCCGTTGACGGCGATCTGGATACATTGTGACAATCAGTCTGCTCTTGCTAGAGCACAAAGCATGATGTACAATGGCAGATCAAGGCACATTCGACGTAGACACAACACGGTACGACAACTTATCTCAACGGGTGTTATCTCAGTTGACTATGTGAGGTCAAATGAGAACATTGCGGACCCGTTAACAAAAGGATTACGCACAGATAAGGTGTATAGGTTGTCAAGAGGAATGGGACTAAAGCCCATAGATGAAGGGAATATGAGGGAAACCTAACCTAGTTGACTGGAGATCCCAAGATCTAGGTTCAATAGGCAAACTTAATCATAAACCCAAAGATAGTCACTATGGGGGGTGCCCCAAAAATCAATAAAGGGAGTTTGTATACTTCATAGTCCATTCCAATCAGTGACATGAAGGAAAGGTTAAGCATGAAGGTTAAGGATTTTGAGGAAATCCAAATTAACCATGATGCTTTTAATGATTCAGAGGAATCACCTATGTTAGAGAGAAGTGGGGTCGCTTCGAATGGATTTGTGGGGAGGCGCAAATCCTAGAGCTCTCGCAAAACCAGGAACGTGTTCCATGACCATGAACGGACACAACCATGAGGTCTTGACTCGACTAGGGAGAGTATTGTGTGAATGTATATTGTCGCCTACATAAATGGGGGATTGTTCAAGGACACCGCGTCTACAAGACCCTAGGAGGCTAAGTATGCTTCACAAAAGGAGGTTCAAAGGTTACACCTACCTATCTTACAATGCTCAACTGTTGAACGTGTATCGTTGAAACTTGATAGATCGATTTCTATTCATGTGGGGGATTGTTGGAAATTTTATTAGGAAAATGATTTTTTTCCTAATTTTGGACTAAAAATAAATATAATAAAATGAGCGGGTTTTATATATTTATTTGTCGTTTGTGTTCTACGTTGGAAGGGCTTCGCAACGAACTAAACCACGTCCAAAATGGAGCTAAGATGAATGAGATATCGATGCTCAAAGTTTGGTGTTTGAAACTTGAATGCTGAAATAAGTGGGAAAGTGGCACCTTGTCCCACATAGGATGAGAGATGGAACTTAAAGGGGTATTTAAGTAGGATCTCTCCATCCTTATTGTTTCATGGAAGCACACACTAGTGTCCTCGTGAAGGGTGCGGAGCACCCTAACTCGCACTCGCACAAGCTCGCGCGCGCGCGCGTGGCGTGGGCGATGAGGCACAATGTGGCGCTTTGATGGCGCACGCTCACATCGCCGTGAGCCGCTTGAGAGCCGCCTTTGTATTTTTAACCGCGCGCGTGTGGTGGAGCACAAGGGTTGCAAGGACCAAGTGGTAGGTGATGCGGCGCATGACGTGGCAGTCATGCGCATGCGCGCGCGAGTACACTTGGCACGGAGGCGCGTGGTTGCACGCATGGTGCATGGGTCCTGTTGTGTCGTGCGCGGCGCACCAGAGTGAGCCAATACGGCGCGACTGTGTGGCGTGCTCGTATAGCCTCACAGGTGACGCGCATGGACTTGAGCCAAGTGGACGCACCGCGCATGCGGGTGCAAACCTGCGTGCGCACCAGTGTGTCTTGCACGCGCGCATGCGCGCATGGACCTGAGTGAGTATGGCGCACGCGCGCATGGCAGTGAGCCAAGTGGACGCACCGCGCGTAAGGTTGCAGACCTGCGCGCGCGGCAATGTGTCTTGCGCGCGCGCGGAAGCTTCCTGCTGCAGTTAATGCCATTGCAGTTACATTCAGCATTTGAAACTGACGAAGTTAATGCGTTTGACTAAGAATTAAGTGACGAATTAAAGTGCATTAAAGACGTTTAATGCAGTTTAATTCACCCATTTAATTCGTTTTTCAGTTTCTTCAAGACCTGCAGTATAAATAGGAGGTTCCTATGGCAGATTCGATACACCGCATTATACAAGCTTCATACAATGTTCTCACTACAAAATTCATTATCTTCTCTCAAGGCGCAAGGTACTCGTTCAGGTTGGAGTCAAGACCGGCAGTGCAACTGCTTGAGGCTGTTGTATCCTGGAAACAAACGTGTTCTCCTGGGAGACACGAAATTTGTTTTAAGGGACCCGTGTCTAACACGATCCTCAGCCAAGAACAGTTTCGTCTGTTCGGATTTTCTGTCTTTGGTTTTCCCTTTTTCAGTTGTAATAAGTATTTTATTTCAGTTGTAATTCTGTTTTTGTTCTTGTAATTCAAGTTAATAAATTATTTTATTTATTTTACACGAGCGGATACCTACAATTATTAGAATCGGTTGTTGATGTATTTGGAAGGCAAGGAACGAGGTCAAATTCAACAATAGAGAAGTGAAAGTGGAGGGGATTATTCAAGAGATAAAGTCGGTTGGTTTTTTCTGGTTTAATACTAGATCGAAAGATAGGGATTTTAGATGGGAAGAGTGGCGTAACTTTGTAAATAGGTAAGTGTTTTTTGTTTGGATGTTCTTGCCGCCTCGTCTTGAGGTTGGTGAGGTTGGTGTTGTGTTTTAATGAAATTCTCCTTTCAAAAAAAAAAAATGTTGTTACCCTATTAAGAACATGAACCAATTCCTCTATCATTTAACGGATACAATGCCCCAAGTCGTTTTATTTAAAGGTTTATATTATTATAGTACTAGTATTGCTTTTGCAATCCTAATGAACACCTTAATCATTTACAAAAAAATTAAGTGAACATACAAGGGTTGATCGGCAATAAGGAAGTACTTTACATTCGCTGTGCATTAAGCTAATCCCTGGCTATTAAAAGCTCCGTATACAGAAAATGCTACTCTTACACCTGATCCTGGTTCTCACTTGTTTATTTCCGATCAAAATATCAATATAGTTGACGTGTTTAAGGTACTTACTGCTTGTCCATGTGATGAGAAAGAAAAGCTGAACATTCTGAACTGATTATATAATGCCTAAACGCATGGCCTCTATATCCGGTATAGTTGTAGGGAATCAGAAGACGAATATGCATGAGAGTGTGATGGTGCAGCGGAATTATGTGTGGGGTTAGTGTTGTCATAAGCGATTGATCCAAATTGAATGTGCATATTGAAGATGATATTGATGAACAAGTACAGAGAAAGGAATGGACAAATCTTAGTAAAGTTAAGAAATGTCTTGATACCGGACATTGTTTCGGGTAACTTGAATATATACATACGAGTTTTGGCGGTTCGAATTGGCGGGTAACTGTCAAGGACAGTTATTTGAAATGTTTGCCCGCTTATCTACCGATCATTACATAAACTTATCATTAACTAATCTAATACATATCATATACAGTTCTACTTATATGTTCGAGTAATAATAAAACGAATAAACATAACTTAGTTTAATAAATCCAACATAACCCCCCTTAAACTTGGTTATGTTTCCGAGCTTGATCTAAAACGCTTCGATTCGCTTCATCTACAGCCCATCTTGCATAGTTGAAATTGAAGCGTTTCCTTCTTTTTCCTTGATTCCAGTCTTCATCATCAATACCTGCAAATAATGCAACTTGTGCAGCCCCTGCAGATTCTTATTGAGCCTCTCCTGCACTTTTTGATCTTTCATGGCAGCCACCGGTGGACCTTCCTTCTTCTAAGACTGTCTCCTTGTCCTGCACTCTCTTTTGAACAGCTTTGAAATTGTAATAATACTCTAGGATATCGAGATACATGGCATATGTGACTCTCATGTAATCTCCGTCTTCATAATCGAATCCTAGATCCTTTGCTATTGCAGGCCACAAGTTCTCCGTTGTTACATTCCTGTAACCCCCGTCCACGGCCACCAACAAGTACAGACTCAGTAAGTTGATCTTTCTCTTGTATGAAGTAACTGGTGGAACCGGCCTTGTTGAGATTCCCATATATTCGAATAGAAACCATTTAACCAGTTCTTCAAACTTTGAATCGAGTATATGTTTATATTTGAAAACAAATTCTCGATCATCCAGTAAATTCATAAATGCTCTACAATCTTCAAATTCGTTGAATTCCATGGCCATAATGATCATAATACTCCAATCTGTCTCTTGTGAAGAGAGATGAAGTTCTTCGAAATAGGAATTCAAGTAACGTTGTTTGAACTCTTCATCAAATACCCCTTCTTCAATTATGTTTTGCTTTTCTTTTAACCCAATCTCTTCTTCCCTTGTTAACCCACTCTCTTCATTCACCGTGTTATTCATCGGAACAGAAAACATGGGAAAAATTCTGCAAGTGTCACCATCTTTATTGACAGTGAAACCTTGCATAGTCAATTGATCCATGCTTAAAATGTTTCGGTCTAATTCCGGAGAGTAAAAGACACTTTGAATTTTCATAATCTCATTACTTGTTTTAATCTCTACCGAACCAACCCCCCGTGTGAACAAGAAATTGCTTTCTCCCGTTTGTGTATCAACCCCAATGATGTGTTTAATGCATTTAAACACATTTAGATTTCCGGCCATGTGATGTTTAAACACAGAACTAACGTACCATATGTCACTCCAGAGCCCTCCTTCGGTACCGACAGCGATCATCTCCTAATGATCTTTGACTCCTTCTTCTTTGTTCTGTATCTCCGTGTTCACTGCCTGCCGGATAAGTTGGGTTGCTTCATCGGTTTCCTTCTTCAGGCATGAAGAAATCTGGTGCCCGGGTTTTCGACAGTAAAAACAAATCTTTTCCCGATAACGTTGTTTATTCTTGCCCCTCATCTCGTCTGTACAATGTTGACATGGTAATAGTGTGGATGTTGATCGAATTTCAGTCATCTTCTCCTTTCCTTTAGATGCTCTGATACCACTTTGTAGGGAATCAGAAGATGAATATGCATGAGAGTGTGATGGTGCAGTGGAATTATGTGCGGGGTTAGTGTTGTCATAAGCGATTGATCCAAATTGAATGTGCATATTGAAGATGATATTGATGAACAAGTGCAGAGAAAGGAATGGACAAATCTTAGTAAAGTTAAGAAATGTCTTGATACCGGACATTGTTTCGGGTAACTTGAATATATACATACGAGTTTTGGCGGTTCGAATTGGCGGGTAACTGTCAAGGACAGTTATTTGAAATGTTTGCCCGCTTATCTCCCGATCATTACATAAACTTATCGTTAACTAATCTAATACATATCATATGCAGTTCTACTTATATGTTCGAGTAATAATAAAACGAATAAACATAACTTAGTTTAATAAATCCAACAATAGTCACTTCCATAGTCTTATAAGAAAAATAAAAATGAGAGAATTAATTTTAGTATTCTCACTTGCTGTACTTTGTAAAATGATGGTTTGCTATGAGTCGGTATAAGTACCTGCCATCCGTAGCATTTATGAAGATTATCTACAACACTTAAACAGCATCAGGTTTGGTTCCGATGTCATCGCTGCAATCATTAAACCACGGGCATTTAACAAGCCAAGAAATTTATGTTAGTTTATTGTTTTGGGGGAAAGAACAAAGTTCAGTTAAGACTTAAGACTATGCTGATAAGAACCTCTGCCGATTTAGCAATCCTGATACCAGGCATCTGATTAGAAGGCTTTAGCATGGGCAGATGTAGTTTAGGCTGTTAATTGCAAGGAAAATAAATACTCTAAATTTTGGTTGTTGTAGAATGTAACTTTTAGAGGCGTGCGTGTGTGTGTGTGTGTCTGAGAGTGAGTGAGAGAGAGTTCGTGTAGATACCACATTTGGCTGACTTGATTCGACTTGCTTGCTCATTACACACCTACACATAGACTTGAGATCCATTAGAGATAAACTATCCAAGTTGATTAGTTTATTATAAGTGAATGGGTCAAAATCGTTGCATTGTTACTCTCTTAAATAACCAACTTACAACACAACATTTAACATTGCTTGCGATTATAGAAGGATTGAATGAAGTTTGACTTACCAGATTTTAGAAGGTTGGAGATAAGAAACACTTCTCTTTGATTGTTACATTTGCTTTTGTCTATGCTTTTCTTGAAGATCAAACGATTAATGTTTAGTTTCTTGGAGCTTTATCTAACGGCAAAAGAAGTATGATCCTTTAGACTATAGAAAAGTAATAAAAGAATATAGAAAATAATACCTGCAATATGCAAGGCGAATAGCCCAAGCAGGCGGATTTAAAACTGTTATATTGGATCAGATAACAATGTCCTTAGAGTTGATACTGGACAACATGAGAAAGACTGTAATTCAACAAGAGATTCAACTTCATCAATTCCTGCTTTTACTTAAGAATTTATTGGCTTCTTTTGCTCTGAAATTAACAAGAAGCATCAGTATGCTATTATTGAACGGTTGGTATCATGTAAGCAATAAAATGTTCACTAATAGAACTGAAACATACTAAGACACTATGAACTAAGCTAAGAAAAAAACTACAAACTTATGCAAGAGGTCTACCATTCGATGCCCTGCAAAAACTAAAAGCGTATCCAAAATCATCATAGATCATCTTCGCTTTCTTGTATAAACAAATACTGTTTATTCATCTAGATCCCAGTTTTATCTCCCTCTAGTGGCATCAAAACCAGTCCAACATAGTCATGGAACCAATGTAATAAATTACAAATTCAACTCACTGTTCACATCATGATTTTCTAAACTTTACAGAAACTATTGTCTTATAGGACACGTACCTGATTTAGCTGCATAACAGTGGCACACTCCCTTCCTAGAACACTAACTTTTTAGCTATCCAAGTGTCTTCAGTTTCTCTTTTTAGTTGCTCAATCATTTATATCAAAGATGTAATACTCAAACTTCATATTTTGTATAAATTATTTCTTAGAACAATCATAACTAGCTCTGACTATTGGTGATCTTTAAGCTCTAAGATGATATCTAACTGTGTAATCTCACACATGGAGGCACATGTCAAGAACCATATATTTGATAAATGAAACAAAACACAACACTGAAATCAATTTAATCAATAAGAACCTGAACACTTTCTATTAGGAATAAAATTCTTCAGGATATCCTTAATCCATGGCATCATCACATCAAACAACATAAAGAGTAATGTTGATCAATTAGGGTTTTGGCTCACATTCATCGAGTAAACTAGTTGATGTACTCTGAGTGTTCTGAAACTGAAAGAACAACCTGTTATCAATAATTATACATAAATTTATGAACAAAATCGAACTAAAACTAACAAAAATTACTGACAAACTAGGTCAAAATTATCATAAGATGAACATTACGAACAAATTAGGGCAAAATTACAAAAAGTGGAGTGAGAAATCGTACGGAAATCGTGAGCTTTCTTCAATAAGCCTGCCTGTTAGTGGAAGCCATCATCATAATCGACATCATATCTGTGTTCGTATGTGTGATTCTGTACAAGTGTGTGTTTGTACAGAGAACAACAGAAACATGAATGGATATTATTGAATCTTGGTAACTAATAAACTGTCGTTAAGTACATATATATACGAGAATGTTTGGCGGTTAATATGGCGGGAGTAACCGTCAACATACATACATTATGATAACTTTAATTAACCTAACTAAATAATAATAATAAACAATATATGCTAAGTTTATATTCTAACACCATCCCCTAAACTTAGCATCGGTAATGGTTCGTCACGTCGGCTTTGATGATAAACGCATTTTTCTTTAAACTTGTCATGATGCGTCCATAGATCCACCTTGATTTGTTTCGTGATGCCGAGTATAGTAATATTGTTGCTCATTTCCCATTTTGTCGCTGAAAGTCTTTGAACTGTCGTTAATGCCAATTCAGTGTCGCTAAATCGTTCTGTCGCTAATCTGTCTTCTTTCGCTATCTTTCTTCTTTTGTCACTAACTATCGTCGCTAAAACTAGAAATCCATTCTTTCCTTTTTGTTCCCGCCATTTCTGCGTCCTTTTTTCTTTCATTTTAACATCCGAAGATTCATTGTTAATCATGTGTTTCTGTCTTCTCATATCATTCTTGAAGAATAATATGTCATGATTTATGTCGACTATTTCCGTCACCGATTCCGGTGATCGGTTCCGGTTGTTTCCTCCGCTCTCTTCTTCATTAACTTCTAATTTCATTAACTTCTGCATTCTTTTCTTAATATTCTTGTCTTCATGAACGATTTCGATCACCGGAACATCATCTTGCATATCGCCTTCAGTTACGAAGACATACGAGTCTTCATCATCTTCTGCGCTGCGGTCACCACCGGAATCGTAGTATTCTGTTTCTTCAATTGAATCATTGTGATCCTTCTGATCACTGATTGGTTCTTCCTGGTCTTTCCGATTGTAACCAACCATATAGATATTCGGGGTTAAGCATGCCCCATCGTGAACATATTTACAGGCCAAATCATCTCTTTCGGAGTCGTCTTCTTCTTTCCGTGTCATAACTTCGCCTGCATCTCCGTTATCTTCGTGACGTCCCGATTCGTATTCCAGTAATGCAATTTCGTATTGCAATTCCATTATTGCAATCTCTTGTTTCAAGATTGCAATCGCGCGTAAACGGGGACTCATATAATCTGAATCGCTATTTGTTTCTCGCCTCTTCCCGTGTTTGTTTTTCATCTTCTTCATCTGTATCTTCCCAGGATCATGTAATTTTGATCTTAATTCTTCGTTTTCTAACCATGCGCTCTGATACCACATGTTAGCGGAAGCCGTCATCATAATCGACATCATATATGTGTTCGTGTGTGTGATTCTGTACAAGTGTGTGTTTGTACAGAGAACAACAGAAACATGAATGGATATTATTGAATCTTGGTAACTAATAAACTGTCGTTAAGTACATATATATACGAGAATGTTCGGCGGTTAATATGGCGGGAGTAACCGTCAACATACATACATTATGATAACTTTAATTAACCTAACTAAATAATAATAATAAACAATATATGCTAAGTTTATATTCTAACAAAGCCAGAGGTGGTGCGACGGTGGAGGTTGTGCACTTCTGCTACGGTGATGGCTATGTGACAGTGGAGATGGTGTGACGATGGAAGTGCGACGGTGGAGATGGAGGAGCGGATAGAGGTGCGACACTGTTGTGTAAGGGTTAGATTTATGGCAAATTGGAGGCAACACAGGAGATTTAACTTTGTCTTTTTAGTTGTATTAGCTACGTATCATAGCAAGTTAGTTGCTAAATTTTCTACGGTGTTTTTTCGGTTGCAAATTTTGGTGGCAGATGCTTAGTTTTGTAGTAGTGCATGCAAGCCCTACTCTCTTGATGTGTTAACGATGATGCATTTATTACTTCTATGTTCTATGATATCAGATGGGTCACTTTTTATCATTACTTTTTATTCGTTTTGTTTCTAATTTTTTGTCACATAACAAATTATTAGATTAATTCTTCACATTTGATTTCTTTTATTTCATTTGTATTTTTATATATTAATTTTTTTTATTTAATTATCCTTAATGGATTTTGATTCAATTGTTCTCATTAGATTTTAATTAGTATTTACTTTTTGTGAAATGCAAATAACTTTTAGATGCATCATTATTTAACAAAAATAGTATCATTATTGAACACTTTATCAAAAATAGTATCATAAACTTAACACTTTATCCTCTTTCATTTAAGATAATATTGTTATGTATTTAAAATGACGTATTTAAAGTTTTGTGGTATAGTGTGTATAGCGAAAGTATCTAGGTTTCCATCCAATTACACAATGCGCCTATTAGAGGACCTGTCCAAATTCATTGCACATTGCATCCAACATTGCATATTTAATGAGTCATGATTGTAGAGGTACACATTCCCATACACTTGTGTTTGAAAGCCAAATTTCATTAAAGCACACGTTGCCTCAAACCGAGGCAACCAACAACAACATTACATATTTACACCAATCTGCCTAAGAAATAGACGTTCCTTTAGATCTAGACGTATACCACAAAAAACCCAATTTTTTAACCTCACTGATAATAACATCCAATTTAACCGGTTTATTCCTGAACCTTGCCTCATTTCTCGTTCTCCAAATAATCCAGAAACCAATCCTAATAAGGCCATGCATTACCTATTTCTTCTGCCCATTCAAGCCCAGGTGATCATGAGCTTCAATTAAATCACTAAACAAGAACATCACTAGATTCTAACATTTGCACAAATTACCGATGAAGGACCATAGCATTGAAGCAAAGTAGCAGGATGTGAACACATGATCAACACTCTCTTCTCCTTCTTCACATAGCCCACATATCGTGTTACAATCCCCAATGTTTCTCTTTTTTAACGCATCCAGTGTTGTAATCTTGCCCATTTCCTCCCTCCATATGAAGATATTGCATTTACTCCGAATCTAATTACACCCCGCTGGAACATACACGTCCGATCTGATACTATTATTATCGAGAAGCCTCTTAACTGCATTCATGCTAAAGTCTTTATCTGCTGCGCCAATCCGCTCCCACTCGTCATTGTTCTGATTCAGCTAAACCTGTAATAGCATCGTGCATATATTCACAAGCTCATTAACTTCCCCTGCAGCCGATATCGGCCTCTTCCACCGCTAGTTATACCAGTAATTGTGGTTTAGGTTGCTCAAACAGACACTAACCCTGCATTATCCTTTTCAAACTGAAACAAGTTTGGAAACATCTCTTTTAGAGGCCTATTGCAGATCCATGCGTAACGCTCTGCTTTTTCGTAACTTTCCTTAATTAGAAAACTCGTCTTATAATTCTATTCTTGGAAGCTTGTTCCTCCTTTAAATCGTATTTCATTTTATCTTGCAAAAACCGAGACTTTTAATCGTAATAAAACCCATTATCTTATCCCAAATTAGACCTTATATATTCTTTTCACTTATACGTCTTGATTCGTTATACGTTTGATACCTTGTTCGTGATTCTTGTGAACATAAAATAGACTTTCGAATACATATCAAACACACGAAATTATACGTTTCCACGCTTATTTATACATCATTAACGCTTACGAATACTTGATCATACTTACCCATACTTATTTTCTATTAATGACCCCTTATAATATGTTTTTATTTCATAAAACATCCTTATAACATGCCTTTTATGCATAAATAACATCAAAATCTAACCAAGTTAATCATCATGGGGCTAAAGTGTTAAAAATGAAACTTAATTCCGGAATATCAAGTCGTCGCGGTGCCCCACAGGTACCCCCCCATCGTCGCCGCTGGCGACGCCTTGAATCCGTCAGAATGGTTATTCATCTCATCCATTGGGCAATTTTGTGTTTGTTAGTTGTGTTTTTCACATTTAATACTCACCTAAACCAACCCTAATCACCTCCTATTTAACCCAACTCACTTCCACTCACTTGCCACTTTACAAACTCACTAATCCTCACTCAAAACACTCCAAATCAGTAGCTAAATCTCAGTTTAAGTTCAGATTCAAGGCAGGAACTTTCAAGTACAAAAACAAGCATAACTTCCTCATTTCTTCATCTTTTTCAATGATTCTTCTTCCTAAACACTTGGAATAACCTTAGGTATGTTTTCCATTGGTTTTCCATGGAAAACCAAGGCTTGAACACCACCATATAAGGCACCAAACTTTTTGTTTTGATTAAACACTTGATTAACTCACTTAACTTGAGGTTTCTCATGCACATTCCTATGTCCTGATGCTCATAATCAAATCTATGGTTAGTTGGGCTTAAAAACAAGGTTGTGACATGTAAACCTAGAGGTTTAATCCTCAGAAACATTCTGTTTTGATAGGGTTTTTTACCCACAAGTGATGAACAAGCTTAGAATTTGAAGTTGTGTGATTATTTGGATAGCTTGGGCTATCCTACCTTCAATCCACACATCACTTGGTGTTTTCTTAGTTAGACGTTATGTATTTCCATTTCCTTATTGTCTGTATGTCTATGACCAATCTTGTTGTCTTATGACAACTTATGTATTGGTGACAACTAAAGAGGTGCCTAAATGGAAGATTTATCTTCCTACCTCCTACATGACTTCTATGACATCTTTGTGATAATCTTGGACTAATAACCTATAATATAAACTATATAAGATATATATCATACTTATAATAACCTAACTTTTGATGATAACCTAATGGTTATTTGTCAAAGTAGTAGGTTACACCATATAAGAACATAATACTCATCACGATTCTAATGGGTACTTTAACCCATGAAAACATTCAAGCCCCTATGGGTTTCATAGTTTCAAGAATGAGTATTATGTCCTAGATGGTTATTTTCTCATATATCTACTTTCCATGTACTTCTAAATTCCAAATTCCGACCTTAAGCATACCTTGAACAGCAATCCGTATACATTCAATCTCCTAAATCCCACTACTCATCAACACTTGGATAATCAGAAAACATATGCAATTTTGTGAGTATACTTGAACCCCCTTTTCGTTTACCACCTTTTGGGGTGTAACATGTTTATCTATCAAACTTACACATAAACTTTATTCGTAAATGCACAAACATTCCTTATACATGCTTGCATACTTGATTACTTGATACATGACGGGTGGTCCATAGGACAACCCTTAATGGTGTTAAATGACAAGTTAATCCCTCATTTAATCATGTAATTGTCTTGAATTAGATGACTATAGTTGCTTATGTTTCAGGTACATTCGGAGCTTAAAAGTGTGGAAATGAAGCTTCGGAATAGGCGCGGTTGGATTAGAGATTGAAAGATGGAGAATACATGAAGAAAATAATTTATTAGAACTGAAGAATTAAGAAGATAGCATGATAGAGGACGGAATTACGAGAACTGAGGCGAAAACGGTGAAGAAAACGGAGTTGAAACGAAAAAGTTATGCTGAAAACAAAATTTCATGCTGAAGCCTACCGTAACTTACGGTGGTACCGTAATTTACGGTAGACCCCAGCATTGGTCGTCCATCGTAAGGCAGTAGAGACCCACCGTAACACTTTTTGGTCCACCGTAACTTACGGTGGTACCGTAATTTACGGTGGAGTCTGCGAGGAAAACGTAACTGCCCTCATTTAATCAGTTTTATGGTGTCTTTTCACTGATTCTCATCATTGGACCTTTTAGGAGCTTGCTAGGGGCGATTTTGGTGATCTTGCTTGGTTGTACACATTTCCTAAACAATTTGTTTGTGTTTTCGATCCGTATGATCATTGAACTTGTTGCTATGATGATTCACCAAGCTATGTGTGGCTAAACTTATGGTGATTATCCTGAATTGAAGGTTTGTCTAAGACTTTTGTGTTTGGATTCGTATTTTTAGAATAATAGACTTGTAATGTTTGTTTGTTTATTATGGTGTGTGGATGTTTGTTTGTAAATTGTTGATTGATGTTATAATCATATTCTAAACCGTACGTTCTTGGTGTCGTTGACAATCGAGATATCACGGGAGGGATTAGGGTTGGATATTAATCAATTGGTTATCGGGTAACAACCTCGCATTTTCATAATCTGAGTACTTAGTTCCCTTTTATCACAACAAACAATTATACATGAATCATGTCTATGTGATTCTTTCTAGTGAATTTAAACACAATTGTCAAAAGCAAACAGGAAATTTAGGATGGTCGCTTGTTCCTAATCTGTTTACAAACTACGGTCTTTGATTTGCAATTTAATTAGTTAATTTTAGTGATTAAAACCAAAACAATTAACTCTTGAATTTTAATTTCTGCATTTTAGGTAATTGTAGTTAAATCACAAAGCTATAACATAAACACATTTTCCACATACTCCCTGAGTTCCATACCCACTTACCGCTAACTAATCAGTTGTTATTGGGATTAAATTTGCGTGTACCTACGACAGCACGTCAAATTTTGGCGCCATTGTCGGGGAGTAGTGCGCAACGTGTGTTAGTTTAATAGTTTTGTTTTGTTATTTTTGGGTTTACGCTGGTTGTGTTTAGTGTGCAGGTACTTCAGGTGTATGCATACTAGGGGCTCTCACAGGTCATCCCCGCTATCGTTTGATCCGGAAATTGAAAGAACGCTAAGGCAAAACAAAGTTTTAGTACGAGAAAACAAGATTATTGGTTCACCCACTTCACCCATCACACCGAGAAACATCATGGCTGATTCACAAATTCCACCTACAACGGGTCAAACGACCTCATCCATTATACCTACTTCCACCCAACCATCACCAAACACCACTTTACCTAATACCACTGTCGAATTCACACCAACCAATGTCACTCAACCGATCACTACCCAAGTCGAACCCACCATTACCTTTAACCCTTCTACCACAATCCCACCATTATCCCACTTCTTTCCCCCAACTACGGGTCAATCATCATCTAACTTCACAATTGCACCAAATTCAACTATTTTGCATGCTATGCCCTCTTTTAGACCACAACACCAATCAGGTTTTCAGTACTCGACTCTCCCATTTGGGCAATCTTCGGGAATTCAAGGAGATGGGTATGATGAAGGATATGAGGAGTTTGAAGGTTTTGATGAAGACGGATATGCTTATGGGGGTGATGGAAATCAAGGAGAATTCGGATACATGCAAGGTCAAATGCAAGCAATGTCAAGTGTTGGTGGAGTATCACAACAACAACAACTCATACAACAACACATTCGGCCGAGACCACAAGGGCCACAAATGCAACGCCCTATACCATTGCAACAAGTTCGGCCGCAACACGTGCAACCACAATTCCAAAGACCACTTCAACGCCCACCAATGCCACAACAACAGTTTCAACAAACAATTGCACCACAAGGGCATGTACCAAGGCCAATGGGTCCTATTCCTCAAAGGGGTAGGTTCGGTGTACCAAGGAGGCATCTTAGAGAAAATGTGAGGGGCATTGAGGCGCATTTTAGGCCGGTAATCACTCATAATCCTTCACTGGTAGTCATTCCTCACAATGATCAAGGGAGGACATTTGAAGTGAGGACTAACTCATTGCAAAGCTTGCCAAAATATAAGGGTTTAGCAACGGAGGAGCCTTACTTTCATTTGGAGGCTTATGACTCGATTTGCAACACAGTTGGGAGTCAAGGATTCTCAGCCGATGATATTAAATTGGTACTATTCCAATTTTCTTTGGAAGACAAGGCGAAAAAGTGGTTCTACACATTACCTTCAGCATCTATATATACATGGGGGGAAATGCAACAAACCTTCTTGGATGAGTTTTACACCGCCCAAAAGACCAACGATGCTAGAAAAGGGTTGAGGAGCTTTCAATAACAACATGGTGAAATGTTTCATGAGGCTTTTGAGCGTTTCAATATGATGATCAAAAATTGCCCTCACCATGGAATTGAATTGTGGGAATTAATGAATGTTTTTCACGAGGGGTTGAGTGCCGAAGATGCTCGTGATTTAATGTCTATCACCGGTGGGACTTTTGGTACAAACTACGAGAATGATGATTGGGAGTTTTTGGAAAGCATGGCAACTACATCAAAAAGAAAAGCTCAAGCTGTGACAACTCGAACCTTAGACCTACTTTGTGCAACGTACGAGAACGTGTTATGATTACGTGCTATGATTTAAATGAATGCTATGTTATTACGTGCTACTTGTGTTGTGTATATAATGTGTATGTATGTTAATGAAACCGGACCCGAACCACACACCAAATCCAATCGCACAAAGCCATTGGGCTTTACACCTTGTACGCACGGCCCAAGGGCAGCCCGAGCGGATGGGCCGGCCCACTTCCCCTCTACGCAAACAAATAATCACCCTTGGGGGTTGTTTCCTCACTTGTTGCAAATCCTAACACACAAGAAACCTAGCTTTTTTCTCTTCCTCTCATTCGCGAATCGAAGACCGGCCGAACTCGAAGACCCTTGTTTCCCGATCGTCACCTCTTTACTTGAAATCGGTTAGTGTTTAATTGTGTTATATTGATTCTGTGATTGATTCGGATAGTATAATAATTGGATCGGACATGGTTATAATTGGCTGAATGTTGTAATCGAATATTGTTGTTAATCGGCTAATGGTATTGGCTGTGTTATGTTTAATGTTAACCGGCCGGACTTACCTGTTAATCGACCGGACTTGTGTGTTTTATGTTAGCTAATAAGCTAGGACTAATCCGGCTAGGGTTCATGCAATCGGTGATAATAAGATGTTTGTTAATCACATGCTTAGGCTGGAACGATTAGAGATGTTTGATTTAGTTTTGTTGATCGGCCGAACAGGGTTCCGAATTGATGTGATCGATTTTGTTATTGGTAATCAAATATTGTTCATGCTTTGATCTGATTAGGGTTCATGAGAAAACCGATGGACAACTGACTGTTTGCATGCTAAACTAAAAGTTGGAAATTATGTTAATTGATCTGTTTTCCGAAACTGTTTGATCTAATTGCTGATATTACGGGATGTTAGTTGGAAACTGATAATTGATTATGTATGATTGCATGAAACTTGGAAACTTGTTACAAAATTGACAGCACACACGGTTACGACTCGGCACCTCCAGTTGCGAGTCGAGACCCCATCAGCATCAGCCGGAATCACGGTTGCGAGTCATGATTTCGACTCGTAACCAGACCATGCCAAACCGAGACCATGGTTGCGAGTCCCGTTGCGACTCGTAACCGAACCATGACGAGCCGAGACCAGTCATTGCGACTCGCAACCAGCGGTTGCGACTTATAACCCAGTTGCGACTCGAGATCGCCGGTTGCGACTCGAGACCACCTTTGCACTATTGGGCCTACACTGTTGACTGTTATGCTTTTGAACTGCTTATCTGTTTGGGCCGGGGTATGTTGGGACGGTTAATATTGGGCTGATTGTTATTGGACTGCTATGAAATACGTGTACACTGCCATGATCAATACGTGTTGGTAACATACGTGCTTTGCACAAACCTGACTTGATTAAATACTATGATAGGACGTGAGTGACCAATTACTTGCTACCTGTACTTCTTGTGTATCTGCCGAGCAACCCAAGGTGAGTTCACACAGCCAAGGCATGGGGTTCCCAGGGTGGGAATGGGATTGGATGATTTTACGTACATACTTAGTTAACGGAACATAATGATATGAGTCCTCAGGGTGAGGGTGGTAAAGGATGAGATACAGCTAGACTAGTATACCTACTTGAACTGATCTTCGCACACACGCCAGGGGTTGGCTGCGATATTATGACTGATCTTCGCACACATGCCTTGGAAAGGTCGCGAACTATATACTAAAACTTCGCACACATGCCAGGGTGGCCGCGATACAAATATACATAGTCTAGAATACTTGAGAACTTTCTTTAATCTTCGCATACATGCCGAAATGGCCCGCGATACGAACCAATACTATACATGAACAATGAACGAACTAAAACAAGGCATGATTAGATGAACGAACGCGATGCTTGCTATACCATTTCTATTACTGAACTTACTTTCTGTGAACTCGCTCAACTAGTTGTTGACTCTCTGCTGCATGCCTTGCAGGACCTTAGGTACATTATGGAGCTTGCACAGGGAGGAGCAGGTCGTTGTGGGCAAAGGATCGTGAATGATAATTCAACACTTATGATAAAACATACATACTATTGTTTGGGTTAATTAAATGCTTCCGCTATATATTACATGTTCAATATGATTGGTGGTTAGGATCCTGGTCAGTCATGCCTCCAAGCGGTGATACTCCGCGTGTGGATTTTGGGGGTGTGACAGATTGGTATCAGAGCCATTGGTTATAGAGAACTAGGTTTTAATGTGGGAAAACGTTTTTATTAAAACCAGACTATAACCAGAACAGTGCTCTCAACGATCCACAACGACGCTTCGCTCCACGTGCAAGACTCGACATCTTAGGTAATAAGGTTTATGCTATTGCCTGTTTGCTAGAACTGCTTAGAACTTTGCTCGCATTACGTTTAGATACACATGCTTTGATTACATGAGAACACCTATATGCCCATACTTTTCTGTCATCGCCCTACTCGCGAGCCACTCTTATTTACATTACTTTTACTATGAAGATCATGTCTGGACGAATCAACATGACTCAAGCCCAGCTAGAGGCTCTCGTTCAAGCTCAAGTTGCTGCGGCACTTGCAGCTGCTCAAGCAGGTCAACCAGCGCAGCAAGTTTGCACCTTTAAGAACTTCATGGACTGTCGTCCAAATTCCTTCAGCGGCACAGAGGGGGCAGTGGGACTCCTCCACTGGTTTGAGAAGCTAGAATCCGTATTCGAAATGTGCGAGTGCCCTGAGGCTCGCAAGGTCAAGTTTGCCACCGGCACCTTGGAAGGAATAGCACTGACTTGGTGGAACGCCCAAGTTCAAATCTTAGGGTTGGCAGCTGCGAACGCCACCCCATGGAACGATTTTAAGGAACTCATCAAGCGTGAGTATTGCACGCGTGAAGACATTCACAAGCTGGAAGACGAGCTGTATAACCTGAAAATGATTGGGTCAGAGATCGAAGCGTATACGAAACGGTCAAACGAGCTGGCAGTTCTGTGTCCTACTATGGTGGACCCTCCATACAAGCGCATTGAGTTGTATCTCAAGGGTTTGGCGCCAGAGATTCAGAGCCACGTGACGTCGGCTAACCTCGAAAACATCCAGGAAATCCAACGCCTCGCTCATCGCATCACCGACCAGGCAGTGGATCAGAATAAACTGCCTAAGCGTGTCAACGCTACTGCTACAGTCACTTCAGCTGCTACTACTGCTACACCCAGCGACAACAAACGGAAATGGGATGGGGATTCCGAACAGTCTCAAGCACAGCAGCGCAGGACGAATGACTACCAGAATCCGAGTCAGCAATCATCTGGCAGTCAGGAGCAGGGTGGATACAGGGGAGTACACCCACTATGCAACAAGTGTAACAAGCACCACAGTGGAAGGTGTCGCAAGGAACGTTGCCAGAGATGTCTCAAGATTGGGCATCAAGCCAAAGATTGCAGGAGCTCACGACCTGCAAACCAGGACCAGCAACTTCCACCACCAGTTCCTCAGAACCCACAGCAGCAGCAGCAGCCACAGCGTGGAAATCGGGGATGTTTCCAGTGTGGGGCAGAAGGTCATTACAAGCGCGATTGCCCACAGTTGAACCAGAATCAGAACAACAACAATAACCAGGGCAATGGGAACAACAACAACAACAATGGCAACGAGGCAAGGGGTCGAGCTTTCATGCTAGGACAAGGAGACGCTGTTTGAACTTATAACTCGTTTTGGGATTTTCTTTATTATGTCTCTGTTACTCAAACAAAGTTTGGTTTGAACATGAATCGTATTGGGTTTTATGGACTATTTTAATTACTATACTTTATGTTTGATATGATGGATGGGTTGATATTATTTGAACGCTCCTGCCGTATTTAAGGACCTTATGAACAGGGTGTGCAAACCCTACTTAGACAAGTTCGTCATAGTATTCGTGAAGTCCACTTCTTAGGCCACGTAGTGAACAAGGATGGGATCCGTGTCGATCCATCCGAGGTAGACTCAACCAGAAACTGGCCTGCACCACGAACTACAGACGGTTTACCAAGGATTTCTCGAAGATTGCTCAGCCACTTACGCTATTGACACAGAAGGGTGTCACCTATTGCTGGGAGAGCCCCAGGAGACTGCTTTTCAGCGCGACAAGGTTATCGTTTTCGCTTCACGTCAACTTAAGATTCATGAACGCAACTACACGACGCACGATTTAGAGCTGGGAGCTATTGTTTTTCGCGCTTAAGATATGGAAACACTACCTGTACGGTACTAGGTGCACGATTTACACCGCTCACAGGAGTCTCGAGCATATCCTTAGGCAGAAGGATTTGAACATGCGTCAATGACGATGGGTTGAACTACTTAGCGACTACGAATGCGCCATCAAGTATCATCCAGGCAAGGCCAATGTTGTGGCAGACGCCCTCAGTCGGAAGGACACTCTACCTCAGCGCGTGCGAGCGCTACAGCTTACGATCCAGACTAGCCTGCCAGCACAGGTACGAATTACTCAGGTAGAAGCATTGAAGCCCGAAAACGTCAAGGCTGGAGCCTTACACGACTCACGACAACGATTAGGACAGAAGGCAGACGGCGCCTACTATGTAACGGGGCGTATTTGGGTCCCACTTCATGGCAGTCTACGCGGACTTGTGATGGATGAAGCTCACAAGTCTCACTACTCAGTACATCCAGGGTCGGATAAAACATACTACGACATCAGCACTACTTATTGGTGGCCTAGCAGGAAGGCCCACATCGCTACGTACGTTGGAAAACGCTTGACCTGTGCAAGAGTCAAGGTTGAATATCAGAAACCAACGGGCCTACTTCAGCAGCTTAAGATACCTCAGTGGAAATGGGAAGAAATTTCCATGGATTTCGTTACAGGCCTACCTCGATCCCAGCATGGGAACGATACCATATGGGTGATCGTGGATCGACTCACCAAGTCTGCACACTTCCTACCGATTAAGGAAACGGACAAGTCCTCCACTCTCGCAGACATCTATCTTAAAGAAGATTGTTTCGAGGCACGGGGTGCCCACGTCCATCATTTCGGATCGCGATGCACGATTCACGTCAGAACTTTGGCAAGCAATGCACAAACCATTCGACTCACGATTAAACATGAGCATAGTAGCATACAAGCCGCTCCATTCGAGGCATTGTACGGGCGTAAATGCCGGTCACCTCTCTGTTGGGCAGAGGTGGGGGATAGTCAGATTACGGGTCCAGAGATTTTATGGACGCCACGGAAAAAGATTGCACAGATACGACAACGCATGGCGGCAGCACGCGA
This sequence comes from Helianthus annuus, assembly GCF_002127325.2. Taxonomy (NCBI): domain Eukaryota; kingdom Viridiplantae; phylum Streptophyta; class Magnoliopsida; order Asterales; family Asteraceae; genus Helianthus; species Helianthus annuus. The sequence goes on along the minus strand of NC_035438.2, from coordinate 64,347,693 downwards.
CCGTCAGAAAGCCTACGCGGACGAGCGTAGAAAGCCATTGGAATATCAGGTCGGGGACCATTCGGGATCATAGAACGTACAGGCAGGGTAGCCTATAGATTGAACTTACCAGCTGAACTCGGGGCAGTTCACAATGTCTTTCAGGTATCGAACTATCGACGAGCGGTTGCAGTTCGTCGGGAAACCAGTAGAAATCACGGACCGGGATGTGAAGGTCCTCAAACACAAGAGAATCCCTCTTGTTCGAGTTCGTTGGAACTCCAACGTGGCCCAAAGTACACCTGGGAACGCGAAGACAGGATGACAGAAAAGTACCCCCAGTTATTCGAAACCAATGCTACCACTACTGAGGTTGAAGCTACTACTTCGGAATTTCGGGACGAAATTCCAGATCAACGGGGGGAGGATGTGACACCCCAGGGAAAACCAGTGAACTATTGAACTTACCTAGCTTCCTCAGTGAGTGCATACCAAATTTCGGGACGAAATTTCCAATTAGTTGGGGATAATGTGACAACTCGAACCTTAGACCTACTTTGTGCAACGTACGAGAACGTGTTATGATTACGTGCTATGATTTAAATGAATGCTATGTTATTACGTGCTACTTGTGTTGTGTATATAATGTGTATGTATGTTAATGAAACCGGACCCGAACCACACACCAAATCCAATCGCACAAAGCCATTGGGCTTTACACCTTGTACGCACGGCCCAAGGGCAGCCCGAGCGGATGGGCCGGCCCACTTCCCCTCTACGCAAACAAATAATCACCCTTGGGGGTTGTTTCCTCACTTGTTGCAAATCCTAACACACAAGAAACCTAGCTTTTTTCTCTTCCTCTCATTCGCGAATCGAAGACCGGCCGAACTCGAAGACCCTTGTTTCCCGATCGTCACCTCTTTACTTGAAATCGGTTAGTGTTTAATTGTGTTATATTGATTCTGTGATTGATTCGGATAGTATAATAATTGGATCGGACATGGTTATAATTGGCTGAATGTTGTAATCGAATATTGTTGTTAATCGGCTAATGGTATTGGCTGTGTTATGTTTAATGTTAACCGGCCGGACTTACCTGTTAATCGACCGGACTTGTGTGTTTTATGTTAGCTAATAAGCTAGGACTAATCCGGCTAGGGTTCATGCAATCGGTGATAATAAGATGTTTGTTAATCACATGCTTAGGCTGGAACGATTAGAGATGTTTGATTTAGTTTTGTTGATCGGCCGAACAGGGTTCCGAATTGATGTGATCGATTTTGTTATTGGTAATCAAATATTGTTCATGCTTTGATCTGATTAGGGTTCATGAGAAAACCGATGGACAACTGACTGTTTGCATGCTAAACTAAAAGTTGGAAATTATGTTAATTGATCTGTTTTCCGAAACTGTTTGATCTAATTGCTGATATTACGGGATGTTAGTTGGAAACTGATAATTGATTATGTATGATTGCATGAAACTTGGAAACTTGTTACAAAATTGACAGCACACACGGTTACGACTCGGCACCTCCAGTTGCGAGTCGAGACCCCATCAGCATCAGCCGGAATCACGGTTGCGAGTCATGATTTCGACTCGTAACCAGACCATGCCAAACCGAGACCATGGTTGCGAGTCCCGTTGCGACTCGTAACCGAACCATGACGAGCCGAGACCAGTCATTGCGACTCGCAACCAGCGGTTGCGACTTATAACCCAGTTGCGACTCGAGATCGCCGGTTGCGACTCGAGACCACCTTTGCACTATTGGGCCTACACTGTTGACTGTTATGCTTTTGAACTGCTTATCTGTTTGGGCCGGGGTATGTTGGGACGGTTAATATTGGGCTGATTGTTATTGGACTGCTATGAAATACGTGTACACTGCCATGATCAATACGTGTTGGTAACATACGTGCTTTGCACAAACCTGACTTGATTAAATACTATGATAGGACGTGAGTGACCAATTACTTGCTACCTGTACTTCTTGTGTATCTGCCGAGCAACCCAAGGTGAGTTCACACAGCCAAGGCATGGGGTTCCCAGGGTGGGAATGGGATTGGATGATTTTACGTACATACTTAGTTAACGGAACATAATGATATGAGTCCTCAGGGTGAGGGTGGTAAAGGATGAGATACAGCTAGACTAGTATACCTACTTGAACTGATCTTCGCACACACGCCAGGGGTTGGCTGCGATATTATGACTGATCTTCGCACACATGCCTTGGAAAGGTCGCGAACTATATACTAAAACTTCGCACACATGCCAGGGTGGCCGCGATACAAATATACATAGTCTAGAATACTTGAGAACTTTCTTTAATCTTCGCATACATGCCGAAATGGCCCGCGATACGAACCAATACTATACATGAACAATGAACGAACTAAAACAAGGCATGATTAGATGAACGAACGCGATGCTTGCTATACCATTTCTATTACTGAACTTACTTTCTGTGAACTCGCTCAACTAGTTGTTGACTCTCTGCTGCATGCCTTGCAGGACCTTAGGTACATTATGGAGCTTGCACAGGGAGGAGCAGGTCGTTGTGGGCAAAGGATCGTGAATGATAATTCAACACTTATGATAAAACATACATACTATTGTTTGGGTTAATTAAATGCTTCCGCTATATATTACATGTTCAATATGATTGGTGGTTAGGATCCTGGTCAGTCATGCCTCCAAGCGGTGATACTCCGCGTGTGGATTTTGGGGGTGTGACACAAGCATCGAGGAGAGCGCGACCGGCCATTGCCCGACCTCAAGTGCACGCAATAGATGACGTTAATGTTCAAACCACTAACCAAATTTATGATGTTTGTGCATTGTATAATGAAATAGGTCATGCGGCTGAAAATTGCCAAGGAGGTGATGGGCAATACGATGTGGTTCATGCTGTGCAAGGTCAAGGAGGGGGTGGTAGAAATTACAACAATATGAATTCTAATACTTACCACCCCGGTTTAAGAAATCACCCAAACTTTCGGTATGGGAACCCTTCAAATCAAGTTAACCCGAATTTCCAAGGAAACCAAGGATTTCAAAGGCAATATCAAACGGGTCAAAGCTCTTCGGGAGGAAACGAAGTAATGGAGATGTTGAAGGCGATGCAAGTCGAAATGCAACGAATGAATCAACGTGATGAAGTTTGGATGCAAAAGGACGAGGCCCGTGATAAAGCTATTCAAACTTTGACTACTCAAATGGGTCGACTTGCGAGTGAAGTAGCGATTTTGAAGAAAGCAAAAGGCCAGCTACCAAGTGACACGGTGATAAATCCCAAAAACATTAAAAGTGTTAACATCAATGTGGTAAGCACCGTTCCTAGTACTGAATTTAATGAAAAATTTCTAACCTCTTCGAGTCAAATAAATGCAGGTTTGAAAAAGGATGTCGATGGTGAGAATGATAAAGAGCATGGAGCACCAATCGTGCCTATCCGTGTGGGAAAATTAAAAATCTCTCACGCATTGTTGGACTACGGGGCAAGCATGAGTGTGTTACCAGGCGATCTATATGATATGTACGACTTTGGTCCGCTTGAAGATATAGACACCATGGTTAGCTTGGCGGATGAAAGTTGGAGGCGTCCACGGGGAATGGTTAGGAATGTTAAGATTCAGCTGGGAGAGTTTGAATATCTGGTGGATTTTCTAGTTCTAGACTATGTTTCTACCAAAATGGTAGCACAACAAAGGGTAATTTTTGGTAGACCGTTTCTATACACAGCAAATGCTCAAATTAATTATAGAGACGGGATTATTACCATGACCGAAAAGAAGCGTAAGTTGTCCTTTGATGTTCAAACTAGAGTGATTAGTTATGAGTCCATTGAGGGGAAGGGTGGTGAGTCTAGTGATTGTATGAAAAATGTGTTTCAAAGAATGAGAAAAAACACCCACCGGACCGTGAAGAAAAACATATGGGTATAAGCAGGAGTGTATTTGATTACCCACCGAGTCGACACGAGACGGATAAATTTTGCTCAATGGTACAATGTAGTGATGGAAGTGGCAGTAACCGATTTTTTGAGCCGCCATAAATGGGGGTGGCACGGTCTGGCTGAAGACTCGAAACTTAGCGCTACTCGGGAGGCAACCCGGGGTTTTATATTGATCTTGCTGTTTTTATCTTTCTATGTTTCAGGGCCATGGCGACATTCAAGTGTGGGGAAGATGTACGGATATTTGGGTAAAAGTGGTGATAGGAAGTCGGATTATCTACAACATCTGTTGTGGCAAACTTCACCAGGTCAATGTACTCTTTCCTTAGTCTTGTTGTGTTCTTTAGCTTTGAAATATTGGTAGTTAGTTTGTTTGATTTTGTTTAAAAAAATATATATACAAAAAGAAATTTGGGGTTTGAGTTTATAAGCTTTTAGTTGGTGTTTAAGAATTTATGTGATCAAAGTCTCTCAAAACCATACATTGGGGTCAATGTATCCCAAGTGTGGGGATGGGGAGAAATTTTGAGATTTTTGAAAATTTTTTAAATCAAGCAAAACATGAAAATTTTGAACACCTTAGTCTAACCCCAGATGATGCACCGGCAGCCCTTGATACCCTTTCATTCTTGGTGAGAGTTGAAGCCACACTTGTACATAAATAAAATTTATCTTTGATGAGAGTGGCAACGAGCGGGGGTGCATTAGAACTTGTGCTTGAATGCGGTTTGAGTCCTTAGTTGAATTTGAATGCGAAAAGGATAAGGGCATCTAGGTAGCCTCGTCTTTCGAGTGCGAGTGTGGAATTTGGGGGGTTGGACCTCATTAATTATATATATGAGCTTGGTAGTGAGTGGGCGGGGGTTTGGACATTTAGTTGCCCAATTTTGTGCCTAAAGCCTATCATTTGTTACCCCTTAGCTAGTTTCCTAAAATTTTACCCAACTTAACCCGGTCTTATAGTGTTAGTAGTGTTTTAGTAGTGTGTAGATATGTTATGATGTTATGTTGAATGTTTGCTTATTGATTAAAAAAAAAGAAAAAGAATAAAAAGAGATATGAAAAGAAAGAAAAAGAAAAAAAAGTGAAAAAGCAATGAAAAAGAAAAAAATTGATGTTGAGTTGTCTTGTATATAGAAGTTTAAGTTTGGTGTTTATTTTTTCATTGTGTAATAAAAGACCGGGTAAAGTCATTCGCTACTACAAATATATTCCATTTCCTACCCGTACACCTAGCCACGTTACAACCTTAAAGCCCATTTGATTTGCATTCATGTTTTGACAATTGTTAGGTGAAGGACCGATTCAGGTACAAGCATATAGTTGTGCAATTACCCGTTTGCCTTTTGTGTGTCTAGCTTATCTTTGCTAGTGCTTACTTGTTGCCGAGAGGAGAGATATAGCGAGGGGTGTGTTGTTTGGGTGTTAGGAAAAGGGCTAGTAAAAGGATGATATGTTTATGCTTGATTTATGTTGATCGCTTGTGCATTTGAACATGGTTTTTGATGGGTTGCTTGGGACAAGCAACGGTTAAGTGTGGGGATGTGACGGGTGGTCCATAGGACAACCCTTAATGGTGTTAAATGACAAGTTAATCCCTCATTTAATCATGTAATTGTCTTGAGTTAGATGACTACAGTTGCTTATGTTTCAGGTACATCGGAGCTTAAAAGTGTGGAAATGAAGCTTCGGAATAGGCGCGGTTGGATTAGAGATTGAAAGATGGAGAATACATGAAGAAAATAATTTATTAGAACTGAAGAATTAAGAAGATAGCATGATAGAGGACGGAATTACGAGAACGGAGGCGAAAACGGTGAAGAAAACGGAGTTGAAACGAAAAAGTTATGCTGAAAACAAAATTTCATGCTGAAGCCTACCGTAACTTACGGTGGTACCGTAATTTACGGTAGACCCCCAGCATTTTTCGTCCACCGTAAGGCAGTAGAGACCCACCGTAACACTTTTTGGTCCACGGTAACTTATGGTGGTACCGTAATTTACGGTGGAGTCTGCGAGGAAAACGTAACTGCCCTCATTTAATCAGTTTTATGGTGTCTTTTCACTGATTCTCATCATTGGACGTTTTAGGAGCTTGCTAGGGGCGATTTTGGTGATCTTGCTTGGTTGTACACATTTCCTAAACAATTTTTTTGTGTTTTTGATCCGTATGAACATTGAACTTGTTGCTATGATGATTCACCAAGCTATGTGTGGCTAAACTTATGGTGATCATCCTGAATTGAAGGTTTTTCTAAGACTTTTGTGTTTAGATTCGTATTTCTAGAATAATAGACTTGCAATGTTTGTTTGTTTATTATGGTGTGTGGATGTTTGTTTGTAAATTGTTGATTGATGTTATAATCATATTCTAAACCGTATGTTCTTGGTGTCGTTGACAATCGAGATATCATGGGAGGGATTAGGGTTGGATATTAATCAATTGGTTATCGGGTAACAACCTCGCATTTTCATAATCCGAGTACTTAGTTCCCTTTTATCACAACAAACAATTATACATGAATCATGTCTGTGTGATTCTTTCTAGTGAATTTAAACACAATTGTCAAAAGCAAACTGGAAATTTAGGATGGTCGCTTGTTCCTAATCTGTTTACAAACTACGGTCTTTGGTTTGCAATTTAATTAGTTAATTTTAGTGATTAAAACCAAAACAATCAACTCTTGAATTTTAATTTCTGCATTTTAGGTAATTGTAGTTAAATCACAAAGCTATAACACGTGTACCTACGACAGCACGTCAAATTTTGGCGCCATTGCCGGGGAGTAGTGCGCAACGTGTGTTAGTTTAATAGTTTTGTTTTGTTATTTTTGGGTTTACGCTGGTTGTGTTTAGTGTGCAGGTACTTCAGGTGTATGCATACTATGGGCTCTCACATGTCATCCCTGCTATCGTTTGATCCGGAAATTGAAAGAACGCTAAGGCAAAACAGAGTTTTAGTACGAGAAAACAAGATTATTGGTTCACCCACTTCACCCATCACACCGAGAAACATCATGGCTGATTCACAAATTCCACCTACAACGGGTCAAACGACCTCATCCATTATACCTACTTCCACCCAACCATCACCAAACACCACTTTACCTAATACCACTGTCGAATTCACACCAACCAATGTCACTCAACCGATCACTACCCAAGTCGAACCCACCATTACCTTTAACCCTTCTACCACAATCCCACCATTATCCCACTTCTTTCCCCCAACTACGGGTCAATCATCATCTAAATTCACAATTGCACCAAATTCAACTATTGTGCATGCTATGCCCTCTTTTAGACCACAACACCAATCGGGTTTTCAGTACTCGACTCTCCCATTTGGGCAATCTTCGGGAATTCAAGGAGATGGGTATGATGAAGGATATGAGGAGTTTGAAGGTTTTGATGAAGACGGATATGCTTATGGGGGTGATGGAAATCAAGGAGAATTCAGATACATGCAAGGTCAAATGCAAGCAATGTCAAGTGTTGGTGGAGTATCACAACAACAACAACTCATACAACAACACATTCGGCCGAGACCACAAGGGCCACAAATGCAACGCCCTATACCATTGCAACAAGTTCGGCCGCAACACGTGCAACCACAATTCCAAAGACCACTTCAACGCCCACCAATGCCACAACAACAGTTTCAACAAACAATTGCACCACAAGGGCATGTACCAAGGCCAATGGGTCCTATTCCTCAAAGGGGTAGGTTCGGTGTACCAAGGAGGCATCTTAGAGAAAATGTGAGGGGCATTGAGGCGCATTTTAGGCCGGTAATCACTCATAATCCTTCACCGGTAGTCATTCCTCACAATGATCAAGGGAGGACATTTGAAGTGAGGACTAACTCATTGCAAAGCTTGCCAAAATATAAGGGTTTAGTAACGGAGGAGCCTTACTTTCATTTGGAGGCTTATGACTCGATTTGCAACACTGTTGGGAGTCAAGGATTCTCAGCCGATGATATTAAATTGGTACTATTACAATTTTCTTTGGAAGACAAGGCGAAAAAGTGGTTCTACACATTACCTTCAGCATCTATATATACATGGGGGGAAATGCAACAAACCTTCTTGGATGAGTTTTACACCGCCCAAAAGACCAACGATGCTAGAAAAGGGTTGAGGAGCTTTCAATAACAACATGGTGAAATGTTTCATGAGGCTTTTGAGCGTTTCAATATGATGATCAAAAATTGCCCTCACCATGGAATTGAATTGTGGGAATTAATGAATGCTTTTCACGAGGGGTTGAGTGCCGAAGATGCTCGTGATTTAATGTCTATCACCGGTGGGACTTTTGGTACAAACTACGAGAATGATGATTGGGAGTTTTTGGAAAGCATGGCAACTACATCAAAAAGAAAAGCTCAAGCATCGAGGAGAGCACGACCGGCCATTGCCCGACCTCAAGTGCACGCAATAGATGACGTTAATGTTCAAACCACTAACCAAATTTATGATGTTTGTGCATTGTATAATGAAATAGGTCATGCGGCTGAAAATTGCCAAGGAGGTGATGGGCAATACGACGTGGTTCATGCTGTGCAAGGTCAAGGAGGGGGTGGTAGAAATTACAACAATATGAATTCTAATACTTACCACCCCGGTTTAAGAAATCACCCAAACTTTCGGTATGGGAACCCTTCAAATCAAGTTAACCCGAATTTCCAAGGAAACCAAGGATTTCAAAGGCAATGTCAAACGGGTCAAAGCTCTTCGGGAGGAAACGAAGTAATGGAGATGTTGAAGGCGATGCAAGTCGAAATGCAACGAATGAATCAACGTGATGAAGTTTGGATGCAAAAGGACGAGGCCCGTGATAAAGCTATTCAAACTTTGACTACTCAAATGGGTCAACTTGCGAGTGAAGTAGCGATTTTGAAGAAAGCAAAAGGCCAGCTACCAAGTGACACGGTGATAAATCCCAAAAACATTAAAAGTGTTAACATCAATGTGGTAAGCACCGTTCCTAGTACTGAATTTAATGAAAAATTTCTAACCTCTTCGAGTCAAATAAATGCAGGTTTGAAAAAGGATGTCGATGGTGAGAATGATAAAGAGAATGGAGCACCAATCGTGCCTATCCGTGTGGGAAAATTAAAAATCTCTCACGCATTGTTGGACTACGGGGCAAGCATGAGTGTGTTACCAGGCGATCTATATGATATGTACGACTTTGGTCCGCTTGAAGATATAGACACCATGGTTAGCTTGGCGGATGAAAGTTGGAGGCGTCCACGGGGAATGGTTAGGAATGTTAAGATTCAGCTGGGAGAGTTTGAATATCTGGTGGATTTTCTAGTTCTAGACTATGTTTCTACCAAAATGGTAGCACAACAAAGGGTAATTTTTGGTAGACCGTTTCTATACACAGCAAATGCTCAAATTAATTATAGAGACGGGATTATTACCATGACCGAAAAGAAGCGTAAGTTTTCCTTTGATGTTCAAACTAGAGTGATTAGTTATGAGTCCATTGAGGGGAAGGGTGGTGAGTCTAGTGATTGTATGAAAAATGTGTTTCAAAGAATGAGAAAAAACACCCACCGGACCGTGAAGAAAAACATATGGGTATAAGCAGGAGTGTATTTGATTACCCACCGAGTCGACACGAGACGGATAAATTTTGGTCAATGGTACAATGTAGTGATGGAAGTGGCAGTAACCGATTCTTTGAGCCACCATAAATGGGGGTGGCACGGTCTGGCTGAAGACTCGAAACTTAGCGCTACTCGGGAGGCAACCCGGGGTTTTATATTGATCTTGCTGTTTTTATCTTTCTATGTTTCAGGGCCATGGCGACATTCAAGTGTGGGGAAGATGTACGGATATTTGGGTAAAAGTGGTGATAGGAAGTCGGATTATCTACAACATCTGTTGTGGCAAACTTCACCAGGTCAATGTACTCTTTCCTTAGTCTTGTTGTGTTCTTTAGCTTTGAAATATTGGTAGTTAGTTTGTTTGATTTTGTTTAAAAAATATATATACAAAAAGAAATTTGGGGTTTGAGTTTATAAGCTTTTAGTTGGTGTTTAAGAATTTATGCGATCAAAGTCTCTCAAAACCATACATTGGGGTCAATGTATCCCAAGTGTGGGGATGGGGAGAAATTTTGAGATTTTTGAAAATTTTTTAAATCAAGCAAAACATGAAAATTTTGAACACCTTAGTCTAACCCCAGATGATGCACCGGCAGCCCTTGATACCCTTTCATTCTTGGTGAGAGTTGAAGCCACACTTGTACATAAATAAAATTTATCTTTGATGAGAGTGGCAACGGGCGGGGGTGCATTAGAACTTGTGCTTGAATGCGGTTTGAGTCCTTAGTTGATTTTGAATGCGAAAAGGATAAGGGCATCTAGGTAGCCTCGTCTTTAGAGTGCGAGTGTGGAATTTGGGGGGTTGGACCTCATTAATTATATATATGAGCTTGGTAGTGAGAGGGCGGGGGTTTGGACATTTAGTTGCCTAATTTTGTGCCTAAAGCCTATCATTTGTTACCCCTTAGCTAGTTTCCTAAAATTTTACCCAACTTAACCCGGTCTTATAGTGTTAGTAGTGTTTTAGTAGTGTGTAGATATGTTATGATGTTATGTTGAATGTTTGCTTATTGATTAAAAAAAAGAAAAAGAAAAAAAAGAGATATGAAAAGAAAGAAAAAGAAAAAAAAGTGAAAAAGCAATGAAAAAGAAAAAAATTGATGTTGAGTTGTCTTGTATATAGAAGTTTAAGTTTGGTGTTTATTTGTTTCATTGTGTAATAAAAGACCGGGTAAATTCATTCGCTACTACAAATATATTCCATTTCCTACCCGTACACCTAGCCACGTTACAACCTTAAAGCCCATTTGAATTGCATTCATGTTTTGACAATTGTTAGGTGAAGGACCGATTCAGGTACAAGCATATAGTTGTGCAATTACCCGTTTGCCTTTTGTGTGTCTAGCTTATCTTTGCTAGTGCTTACTTGTTGCCGAGAGGAGAGATATAGCGAGGGGTGTGTTGTTTGGGTGTTAGGAAAAGGGCTAGTAAAAGGATGATATGTTTATGCTTGATTTATGTTGATCGCTTGTGCATTTGAACATGGTTTTTGATGGGTTGCTTGGGACAAGCAACGGTTAAGCGTGGGGATGTGACGGGTGGTCCATAGGACAACCCTTAATGGTGTTAAATGACAAGTTAATCCCTCATTTAATCATGTAATTGTCTTGAATTAGATGACTACAGTTGCTTATGTTTCAGGTACATCGGAGCTTAAAAGTGTGGAAATGAAGCTTCGGAATAGGCGCGGTTGGATTAGAGATTGAAAGATGGAGAATACATGAAGAAAATAATTTATTAGAACTGAAGAATTAAGAAGATAGCATGATAGAGGACGGAATTACGAGAACGGAGGCGAAAACGGTGAAGAAAACGGAGTTGAAACGAAAAAGTTATGCTGAAAACAAATTTTCATGCTGAAGCCTACCGTAACTTACGGTGGTACCGTAATTTACGGTAGACCCCCAGCATTTTTCGTCCACCGTAAGGCAGTAGAGACCCACCGTAACACTTTTTGGTCCACGGTAACTTATGGTGGTACCGTAATTTACGGTGGAGTCTGCGAGGAAAACGTAACTGCCCTCATTTAATCAGTTTTATGGTGTCTTTTCACTGATTCTCATCATTGGACGTTTTAGGAGCTTGCTAGGGGCGATTTTGGTGATCTTGCTTGGTTGTACACATTTCCTAAACAATTTTTTTGTGTTTTTGATCCGTATGAACATTGAACTTGTTGCTATGATGATTCACCAAGCTATGTGTGGCTAAACTTATGGTGATCATCCTGAATTGAAGGTTTTTCTAAGACTTTTGTGTTTAGATTCGTATTTCTAGAATAATAGACTTGCAATGTTTGTTTGTTTATTATGGTGTGTGGATGTTTGTTTGTAAATTGTTGATTGATATTATAATCATATTCTAAACCGTATGTTCTTGGTGTCGTTGACAATCGAGATATCATGGGAGGGATTAGGGTTGGATATTAATCAATTGGTTATCGGGTAACAACCTCGCATTTTCATAATCCGAGTACTTAGTTCCCTTTTATCACAACAAACAATTATACATGAATCATGTCTATGTGATTCTTTCTAGTGAATTTAAACACAACTGTCAAAAGCAAACTGGAAATTTAGGATGGTCGGTTGTTCCTAATCTGTTTACAAACTACGGTCTTTGATTTGCAATTTAATTAGTTAATTTTAGTGATTAAAACCAAAACAATCAACTCTTGAATTTTAATTTCTGCATTTTAGGTAATTGTAGTTAAATCACAAAGCTATAACATAAACACATTTTCCACATACTCCCTGAGTTCGATACCCACTTACCGCTAGCTAATTAGTTGTTATTGGGATTAAATTTGCGTGTACCTACGACATCACGTCAATACATTGAACTTGGGTTTATTTCATGTTGTGTTAGACTTACCATTAACTTTGTACGAGCCTATCCTTGACATATATAGCGCTATAGGATTAATGCACCACCCGTAAACTTTAGGTTATGTCATGAGCTTATTGCGTTTCATCATTAGGTTGATTTGTCGAACACATGCCAGTTTTATTGTTTATCTTGTATCAAGAGCTTGCCACATGGAATTGTTTGAAACTTATCTTTTTATGCTACGTATGAAACTTGTATACTCGCCTTTGCTTTTGCATTGAACTTTATTTTAAACGTGTTACAGGTTGAGGATGACGATGCTTTGAAACTAAAGTAGTGTTGATGCTTAGATACACGTTTAGACATCTTAGGTCAAATACATTGTATAAATTTCATATTTGTTGTTGTATTGTTTTCTTGTATTTTTCATGTATTGTAACATTTATTTATGATTGAAATCAACTTATCTTTAATTGTATTGTCACAATTAGCGTTTTGTGTGATGAGCAATCTTTCTTCGTCTCACTCCGATGTTTCCGCCATCGGTTGGGGTGTGACACCACGGGTCCAGTCAGAAAGCAGTATGCTCTCCGTTACCAACCGAGGCCTTGAAAAAAAATTCCTCAATTGAATCCCGTCAATCATGGTTTTATTTAAAACTTGCACAATGTTGTACCAAACACCACTGAGAGACTTTTTTACTAAAATAAAATCCCCACCGTTTATATTAGTATGTAAAGCCACGATCATTTTGGTCCACAACTTGTTTTTGTTTGCTAAGAATCTACACCCTCACTTGGTCTGCTGAGAAGTACCAATATTTTTCCGTTTACTTAAACAGAGCCGACCGTTCTTTTTAGGGAGCTACACCCGCTCCCAAGCAACCCAATGAAGCCTTTTCACCGATTCGTCGCCACCCCATAGGAAATTCCTCATTTTCACTTCCAAATCCTTAGTCACTTGAACCGGCTCCTTGTATAAGGAGAAATAATAGTCAGGAAGGCATTCCAAAACAGCTTTGAGTAGCATTATTCTACCACCGATTGATAATAAAGCCGCCTTCCATTTAACAAGACGAGCATCGAATATGTCGTACACCGGTTTCCAATTACTCACCCTATTCATGTTAGCCCCCACCATAAGACCGAGATATTTGAAGGGAAAATTACCCGCTTGACATCCAACAACCACAACCATAGTATTTAGCTCAACCGGTCATATACCGATAGCATAAATATTAGACTTATCAATATTTATTTTAAGACCCAAACAAATGTGAAACACCCAGAGAATATGAACCACATTCCTAATGTTAGAAGGAGACCATTCCCCAAGTATGATAGCATCGTCCGCATACAACAAGTGAGAAACACACAGACCATTAGGAATTTAGATTCCCGAAAAAGCGTCAACGCTTCTGGCTTTATCAATCATGCAAGAAAGCATCTCCATCACCATGATAAATAGGAATGGCGAGATGGGGTCCCCCCAACACCGAAGACCTTGCCGACTTTAAGATTCCTGTGATCCATGAGCACCATCTACCCGGGAACCCCATCTGGTTCATTGTGGATATCAAGAAATTCCAATTCACATTATCATACGCTTCTCAAAGTTAATCTTCAAAAAATGCCTTTTTCTTAGTCATTTCCCCCAATTTGTGATCTCATTTATTAAAAGAGGTCCGTTAAGAATATAATTACCTTTGATGAAAGCCGATTGGGATTCTGAAATCATTGACCCTTTTAAGACGGTTAACCAGAACTTTCGAGACCACTTTGCTTATGATACCAATAAGGTTAATAGGCTGATAATTGTTCAGCTCCACCAGGTCTTTCATTTTCGGTATTAGCATCATGAAGGAGGTTCCACACCCAATGTTTATCTTCCCATTATCAAAGAATTCGTCCATAATAATTTTGAAACTATTTCGAATAGATCTCAAAACTTCTTAATAAATTTCATATTCAATCCGTCTGGTCCCAGGGCCTTATCATTACCACAATCGTTGACCGCCTCTTTAATCTTCGTCACCGTGAACGACTCGATCAAAGTAACCTTATCATCTTGATCCAGCTTCTTAATGCCATCACATGACAAAATGGGTCTAACTCGGACACCTTCCTTGAGCCTATCTCAAAAAAACGTCATCACCTCTCTTTTAATCTATGTAGGATTTGTTAACCATCTGCCTCCCATGTTTAGGCCCAGAATCTGATTAGAAGCCCTCCTCATTTTAACATGGGCGTGGAAAAATTTCATGTTTTCATCTCCTTCTAGTGTTATCTCGTTCTCGATCTTTGTTTCATATCCGCACACTTTTCCGCTTCATAATTCAGCACAACTGTTTTGTTTTCCACATAAGCCCATTCCTCTTCTTCGTTTAGACTCCGATGCTCCATTAGCCCCTCTAATTCCTCTAATTCTTCTTCCGCTTTAACAAAGATTTCCCCTTTTTCTGATGCTCAGACCTCCATTCCTGGATAACATTTCTGATGACTGTGAATTTTTTTGATAAGCCCAATATCTGCGGGCCCATCACTACCTCCCGGAAGACTCATCATCTTTTCAATAATCTCCGGAAAGCCCAGTTCCCCAAGCCATTAGTTGAATATTCTAAAAGGCTTTGCTCCAAAAGTTTTCTTACTAACCGTGAAAACTAAAGGGCAGTGATCTAAGTACTTTGTTGGAAAACCCCTCAAACAGGCATCCGACCATTTATAAAAGAATTCCAGGGAAACTAAGAACCGATCTATTTTACTTAACTTCCTGCCATTATCTCTAACACGCATGTGCTTTCTACCCTTCAAGTCATATTCGACGAGACCTATTGTATTAATGAATTCATTAAAAATTTTGACGCATGTGTTCTTGAAACTGGAATTTTTGCGTTCTTCTGGAGACCTCACATCATTGAAGTCCCTAGCAATAACCCATAACCCTTCAAAACCGTCCATCGTCTCTCTTATCTTGTTCTAAAGGGTCAATTTATCTGATGTTTTCTGGGGGGCATATACATTTATAACATTAAATTCTTCTTCAGACCCTTTTAGTCTCTTGTTGAAAAGAAGGAAATCCTGTCCTTCACCGAGCATACCACGTCAAAAATCCATCTATCCCATATACAAAGTAAACCACCCGAAAGACCCGAGCCTCGACACTCTCCATACCAAAAAAACATGATTTCCCCAAAAAATGGCCAAATTAAAACTGGAAAGATCTTCATGTTTCATTTCTTGTATTAGAATGAAATCAAACTTATTCTTCTCCTTTAAATCCCTAATCCAACCTTCTTTGACAGAACCCCCAATCCCTCTAGCATTTAACGAAAGTAAATTCATTGTCTAACCTCATTATTACCTTCTTTAACCAATGTCTCCTTCACCAAGTTGTTGTACTCTCTGAGTTCCACCCCAACGATGTTCCCCATGAGGATCGTTGCTTCAAACTTATTAGGAGTCGGCTCTACATTTTTGAATCTATCATGCGTATCGTCCACCAGGGTTTCCCCCTGAGGGACTGCCATTTCCATCACCCGTTGACATCGCCATCTCATTCAAGTCAAACACTGTGTTAAGTGATTGTACTCTGTCCTCTGTGTTTTCCTCCTGATTCCTATCTCTAATGTTAATGTTATCCTAGGCCAGCAACCTATTTAATTCAGTTGGATCCACCAATTCCATTCTCCAGTGTTTTCTGGGCCTATTGTTGCTTACTAGGCTTACTGGTTTGGGCTTCTTCTTACGTTTGCATGTATTTGTTGCTAAAAGCTGCTTAATTACATGGATGTGTAATTACCTTTTTCTCTCTCTCTCTAAATGCATGTGTACGCCCTCATCACTTCTATACATTTGGGTATTTGATCTTTTACAAATAATCTCATGTATACAGAATTATCTAATTCTAATAAAATAGTCCAACTAATGTCAGGTGTCATTTTATCCTTCAATTCATTAATAATATTGTTATTATTGATTAATTAATACAAAACAATGAAAGATTCATGTGACATACTTTCTTAACAATATAAATACACACATTTATGAATAATTCATAAACAGACTATCATCATTATCGGTATAATACCACACAAATGGTATCACTAACGTTACATTCAATAAGATTTTATTTAACATGTATATAAATGTTTTATGCTTTACTTAAATCTTCATCATTTTTTTTCACTTATCCAAAATATAATGGGCTATTTAGTAACATTTATATACTTATAATAAACAATTCTAACTAATGTAATGTGGTAACACCTCTTTATCATTTAAAAGGACTCTTTTATAATATTTTAAAATATCTACAAAATAATATATTATTTAAATATTGTAATAATAATAAAATTGGTAAATAATAAGTTAATCTGATGCTTGAAAACTGGTTTACTTCCATGGTGGTTTGAAAATATATTTAATGTAATTGTTTGATTAAGCAAATATGTATCAACTCTTTCCGTTTTTTGTTTTTTCTTAAATTATATTTTAATCATAATTCCATGATTCAGTTTGTTTTAATTATTATTTTAAGCAGGCAATCATTATATTTTTTTTAATATGTTAATATCTAAGTTCTGACAATTTATCAAAGTCTAGATATAATTTTGATGCAAGTCTATACTCATTGGAGGTCCTGAATGAACTTAAACTTTCGATTTACCAAACCATAGACTATTACCAAAGGTAAGCGTTCCAGTAACGTTATCAATATATATTGATCGAAAGAATGAATTATGCAGTAGAACTCGACTATAGGTCCTATCAATGGGTGATTAGGTTATTGAGACACTCATATTATTTGGAAGTAATCGAACGTTGTCTAGGCTAAATATTCAGTTCTGGAAATTTACGAAGACATTATAAAATTACATAATTTTTATCCTTAAACTCGTGTAGTACATGAGTCTAATAACCTTTTTAAGGAGTAGTGTAACAACCCGCGTTCCAGAAGTCAAACTACAAGTCAAAGTCAAAGTCAAAGGAAGAAAAGATTGCTAATTGCGATCTGTCACTCCTTGCTTAATTATTGATTGTACTTCTTGACTTGTAATCGATATCTTAAGTTTATGTACTTTAGTTGTATTATGTGGAGTAGATGCTAATAACCGCAGTTAATCGCATGTTTATCGCTAATCTATTTATCGCTTTATCGCATCACAACTTGAATCGCAGGTTCTGTATATTGTTTTACGTGTGTGTGTTATCTATGTGTTACTTGTGCATGCTTATTATATGTCTGTGGTGATTAATTAAAAATGCAATCGCAACTTTTTCGCAACGCAATCTCATTGCGAACTGGAAACGCAAGTTTATTTATGTTGTTGTAAGTTAGTTATGTTATTTATGTGACTATTATCTAAATCTATCGCATCGCTTAATCGACACTCGCCTAAATGCATCGCAGTGCTCAACACACGAAACGAAACATCAAAACTCAACTCGCCGGAGACGTTCGATCGAATGACCTTTCGATCGAATGGTCATCCGTACGGATGACCATCCGATCGGATGGCCATTCGATCGGACTGCCCTCTGATCCGTCACACTACACCGCCTTTCCACTTTTGTCACCTATAAATAGCACCTGTCACATCTCTTGAACAGTGATGTGACAGCGCTTGTGCGACCAGCTCACTTTTGGCTCTATTTCTCTCGATTTCTCGCGATTCTTGTAAGTTTCTACCTCAAATCTTGTACTTCTATGATCCACACACACTTCTTCATCTTTTTCACCATCAAATCTCAACTTTTCACCATGAATCGGCTGATTTGAGGTGTTCTAGGATGATGTCATCATGGGGTTCTTATGAACCTCAAGATTTGACCTCATTCCACCAAGAACAACTCAGATCTAGGAGATTTCAACACATTTAAACAATGATTTCATCTAAATCTAAACATTTTCAGGATTAAAAGGATTGAAAGATGTTTTCATAACTTTTCTTTCAACTCTTTTACACTCTTGCACTCAAAACCGATAGAATCGGAGCTCATTCAGGCCTTTCACACATTATCTGGTGAAGTGTCGGTCTGAGAACTGATTCCTATCAAAGAGACAACCAATTCACGGGTTGAACATGAACAACCCTCAAGAACAGTTAACTGATCAGAATGGGATGATTCCTGTCCGATCAGATGACTTGGATTTGATGAAGTTCCCGTTGTTTAACACGTTGTCATACCGTCTCGGTCAAACGACAAACTTTCTAAACTTAACAAAATTTTCCAAGTTTCAAAACGAGCAAGTCACCAAACAGACTGCCGTCCGATCGGATTGCCATCCGATCGAACGACAAACCGATCGGATGACTTGTGATCTCAACACTTAAACATTTTTACAAATTATCTAAGATCATCAGTTTTTGAAGAATAGTCATCCGATCGGATGGCCATCCGAGCGAACGGCCATCCGACTGGACGACCGTTCGAACGAATGACATAAAAGGTAGAGATACTTTTCTGTTTTCAAAATGCTAAAACGAAAACTTCAAAGCCATCATACACAAACACATCCATCCCAAGCGAATGGCAATCCGACCGAATGGCCATCCGATCGGATGACCATCCATCCGGATTGCCATCCGACCGGATGACCATCCGTCTGGATTGTCATCTGATCGAATGACCATCCGTCCGGATTGTCATCCGATCGAATGACCATTCGTCACTCAGTCACGCGACACAGTTTAGCCCACTGTTCGTCTCTTACGCTATCGTTCTGTAATCATGCTAACTTTCCAGCGCTCCATTCAATCCAATCCAAGACTGTGTTATTCATTTAACACGATCTGTGAGTATACTCGAACCCTTTTTGCTTTATGCACTTTTGGGTGTTACATACGTTACTTATTCAAATCACAATCGACACATTATGCACCCACTTTTATACACTGACCGTTATTGCATGTTATACGTGTTACTCGATGAATGCTTGTATGTTATGTTAACACATTGATTGTTGCCTAACACCTTAGCAACGATAGTACTATAGTTTGGACTCAGCACCTGTCGTGGATAGGGGTTGTTAAGGGCTTTACTTCACGTGTCACAGTGGTGATATGTGTTGCGCATTCTACAACTCGCAGTCACGTCTGTGCATATTTCATTGTCGATAACCTACTAGCTTCACTTTGCTACATGTTACATGTTGGTTATGCATAAAACGATTTCGCTATCTAATATACTATTAAACTTGTATGCTCATCTTTACACTATGTGTATTGACCTCTATTTTAACGTATGTGACAGGTGTTTGAGATGCTAGGATGCTTGCTATGTGGAATCAATGTAGGAAGAGTCTAGAAACGAACAATTTACATTTATGAGTTGTCGGAACAGCTTTTATTTGTCTTTGAGATATTTGGTCTGTAATAATTAATTTGCTGAATATGTTATGGTATGGGATGTA
Source organism: Helianthus annuus (assembly GCF_002127325.2). NCBI lineage: Eukaryota > Viridiplantae > Streptophyta > Magnoliopsida > Asterales > Asteraceae > Helianthus > Helianthus annuus. Next base: position 64,327,890 of record NC_035438.2, on the reverse strand, counting down.
ACTTAAACGTATTTGGTAATATTAGTTGTTATGGATTTCTCCTGGACAATCTGTTTCGCTCAGTGTTGCGCCCCGATGATTCTGCCATCGGTTGGGGTGTGACAAGTAGGATCAAATACAAATCACATTTCGTATACAAACCGTAAGAAGCATTTAAAAAGTGACATGTGTCATCCAACCAATTATAGAGAAATGGTAAAATGATAACCTAAATAATATCAATTATCTTGAATTCTTTATAACTATGCTAACAAGCAATTAATTCTTTATTTGGATCTTCCTTTTTATTTTCAATGTGCTAATAAAGAAGAGTGCTGATATCATTTCACGTATGTGCTAAAATCAATTATCTTGATTAATTTTCATGTGCTAATATAATTCAAAAGTGCTACTTTTATGTATGTATTGTTTTAGTATGTGCTAATTTAACTTTTTTAAGTGTTAGGATCTGTTCTTACGGTTTGTAGGATAAATATGGTTTGTACCGGAACCAACCCCACCTTTGTTTATACTTAAACGAGAAATTATTTTTTAATGGCTCAGCGGAACACACCTTTATGAAATACCTCCACCTCCCGAGTTCGATCCCCGGGCCCCCCAAGGTCCAGCCCCCCATTTCGAACAAACTACTCTGGGTGAGAGTCGAACCCTGCACCTCTCACAGAAGAAACCTCGTATGAAAAACTCCTAACGACCTCACCAAAGTGGTGATGACAAACGAGAAATTAAATGCCACTCCTAATTCCAACTGAGAAAAAAAATATCAAAATAATTGGGGTAGTGAAACATAATACTTGTCAGCGAAGATATAAACTTAAATGCAATAATTGTATTCAATTGAAAACAAAAGAAGGGCCATTGGTCTTAGTGACCTAGAAGTTTGAATTTGCCTCGTCTAGATGGTGATAATTCAAATTCTATGGTTTCAAAAACAAATGTAATTTAGTTTTTTTTAACGGCCGACAAAAAGCTTTTATTATTTGTAGCAAGATGCTACCATCAAAATTTACAAACAAAAGTTCACCAAGACATTACATAATTATGAATAAAAAACCTGCAAAACTAAATCTTCCCCAATCCTCCCATGTTAACATTCCCATCTTTGATCTATTCTTAATCCAAAGATACGCCATCGATTTTATATCATCCAAAGTATTTGTATAATTCGGGACACCTTGTCTGAAAACTATCTCATTCCTCAATTTCCATATACACCAAAGAGCCACCAACACGATGGCATGGACCGCCTTTCTCTTCTTCGAGGAACCGGAGCTAACCTCATGCAGACTAAGGAGGTCTTTGATCCCGAATGCTATGACCGGCTGAATGTTACACCACTCCGCGATGTTCAACCATATTGATTGTGCGAAATGGAAAGCAACAAAAAGATTCTCGCTCGTCTCTGCATACTCCCCGCAAAACACACAGTCTTGACCTTGTACTGGAACATTAAGAGCCACAAGCGCACACTTAGTTGGAAGCCGTTCCATTTCAGCCCTCCACGCCACAATAGCGACCTTTTTCGGAACCCAATTATTCCACTCGAAAGCTCTAACGGGGTTGTCACGGTTAACCGAACTCAATATCTTCTTGATTCCCGCCACAGTGAAGCTGCCATTCACATCATATTTCCAAGACCACTTGCCTGTCCCTATATTCACAGCTAGAGACTCAATTAAGTCCTTCATTTGCTGCAGTTGATGATATTCAGAAGCATCAAGGACAGCCCGATCCCAATCCCATGAATACATCAGCCCCGAGTCGGCAAAAGATTAAAAATAAAAAGTATTATACTAAACACTTGTCTTCACCAAGTGATGTAAGAAACTTAGGCAAACATGGCCTTGATTGTCAAGAACTCTTACGATCAATCTTGGATCCCGAGACGACTCACACACTCTATGATGGACAATGGATGATGGTGGTGGATGATGGTGTTGTGATGGTGGTGGATGGTGGATGAAGTGTGAGAGAGGTGGTGTGCCAAGGGATGAGTTGCAATGAAACCAAGCACTCCTATTTATACGCTGAACAGAAGCCTGGGCATGGCCCCGTGTCCGCTGCACACGGCCCCGTGCCCGTCTGACAATCTCTCTCCTCATTAATTGTAATTCGCAATTACAATTAATGCGCCTGCAGTACTTTCACAACGCCCCCGTGTCCGCTGGGCACGGCCCCGTGGTGGGCAACAGAAGCTTCTATCACTTTTGTCTTTTCTGCCAGGGCTGACCATCCTAGACACAGCCCCATGCTCGCTGAGCACGGCCCCGTGTTGAGCTGGACACGCCCCGTGTGGAGCTGGGCACAGCCCCGTGTTCAGCTGGGCACAGCCCCATGCTCAGCTTTCTTCTTGTTTTTGCTTTTGCTTTGGGAGATGCTGTCGAGGAGTCGGGCATGCCACGTTTCTTCCTTTTCTTTGTATTTATGTTGGATTTGGCTGCATTTTTGCTTCTTTTGTTCATTTAATCTCTTTTTACCCTGAAAATACAAAAGGAAGACAAAATCACACTTTTTCCAACATTAGTACTTAAAAAGGGTTAGTTTTATGCCTCATTTGATGTAATTTATATGTTGCATTTTACACACATCAAATACCCCCACACTTGAATATTTGCTTGTCCTCAAGCAAAACTCTTTAATATATGGCTCACACTCCCAAATGGAATGGGTAGAAGAGAAGGTTTTGGGCTTGTCTTGAGTGTCGGGAATCCAAGATCTTTATTGGGATTTATTTTTATACTATTTACAATCCTATTCGTTATGATTTATTTAGAACGTTTCATAGGATAAATTACTTATTAGGGCATAACATGCCTTTTTTAAAATTTCATTTATATACAAGTCACATACCTCACAGGGGATCACTCAACACTCGGCCGAAGGTGTATTTTTAGTGAATCACTCGAGAGCAGCCTGGAACTTACTCCTACCATAGGCTTGCCAAGCAATCAATTCTCCTCCTTTTTAACTATATACCTTTGTAAATATCAAGAGGACTTTTTGGGTGAAGGGTTAGGCTTAGGCTAAAGGTGGGTGGTTGGGTTAGTGGTTAGTAAAAGGGCGAAAGGCGTAAAAAGCGTCGGTTTTCGTAAGACTTTTTTTTTTTGACTTTTTATTTTAATGAAGCAATTTTTCAAACAAAGTTCTTTTTGATAACCTTGTTTGTTTATTTCTTTTGGCTTCATTATTATCATCATTTTTCTCTTTTTTTTTTTTTTTTTTTTTGATAAGGAAGTCATAAGAAAAACCGCGCTTTGTTACTAAAATAAAGGGTTTAAAATGAAAAAGGGGTTTTGGTGGGAAAAAGGGTGTTTGTTTTGGGTTAAGAAATGAAAAGGTTTGTTAACTAGGGGGATTTTGGGTAGGTGGTAAAAAAAAGAAAAATAATGGTGTAGAAATAAAAAGGGGTTAGTCCTAATGCCTCCATCATTTACTTACTTGGGTTTAAATTGGTAAGGACCGGGAATGTATCGTCGTGGCAAGTTCTAGAGTCGTAAGAAACCAAGCGGCTATTCACACAAGAAACGAAAAATGAGCATTTAGTTTAAAGATGTATATTTGTATGCTCAATAAAGGCTCAAAACTCACTTTTGTGGAAATGGGTTTTTAGGAGATCAAGTATATATAATCAAATTTTAACTAGGTTTGTCATGCCGTTTCATAATTTTCTTATGTTAGTTCTTTTTATCACGACGCTATCGGTTGTAAACTTGTAAAAATATAACCTTTATTAATCTTAGAAATCCCAACTTAAACTTTAGACAAGTAAAAAAATGAAAAAAAAAATCTGAAAAAATTTGGGGTGATTAGCGGTTCCAATAGAGTTTTGTGTAAGGCTTGTTATTAGGACTTGCAAAATTCAAGGTTTTAGTATCGCCCCATACTTAAATTACACATTGTCCTCAATGTGTCCCAAAAATAAGTTTTTTCGGTTGATTAAAATGTGTAACATGGTGTTAAAAACAAGATTTTATGGTACTGGGTAGCTGAACACGGGGTGGTGTTGGCTGAGCACGGCCCCCTGTCCAGACTGCCAGTACCAAAAGTAAACAAAAGGCTGGGCACGGGGGTGTGTTCAGTGAGCACGACCCCGTGTCCAGTTACCTGAACTGGGCATTTTCTGCAAAACCTTGAGCACGAGGCGTGTTGGGTGAGCACAGCCCCGTGCTGAACTTGCTGTAATGAAGAAAAATTGTCGAGAGGCTCTGTTTTTGTGCATGGGGTGTTGGTTCAAGCTTCCCTTAGTATCCTTCACCATCCCGAGTGTGTTTTATTCCTGCAAATTAAAACTAAACTAGAAAGCATAAAAGTTAAACTAATCTAAAACTAAGGATAGTTCCGCGGAATGCCTCCGTGGTGCGCCACGTTTATAAGGGTCCTTGGCTAGACCCTCCTTATCGGGTGGTTCTGGCTCATCTTCAATTAGGGGGTCATTATTGCCAAAAGGATATTTCATTGAGCGCTCAAGATCTATGCTCCTTTTGAATGCCCCTAATTGAAAAAGGAAGATTGTTGTACTTCCGGTTTTTCAAAGCTTCATGAGTTTTTACAAAAGGCCGTCCCATCACTAGAGGAGCGTCATCAAGGATGACAAAGTCGGTTGGGATTACCATTTGATTTGTTTGAACCAAGATATCCTTAATTACACCGATTGACTTTATTATTTTCCAATTAGATAGAAAAATGGGTATTTGAAGTGGAGCAAAATCACTAATACTTAATTTTTCAAAAATATAGTTAGGCATTATGTTAACACAAAGATCTTTATCAATGGTGATATTACTAATAAAGGAATTTTGAAAGAAACATGGAACCGGTGTAATGTTAATTTCAAAAGGATCTTCTTTTATTAGCGAGGTTTGATCATTCGTTAACTTAACACTTACCATTTCTTTGATTTTAGCACTAGTGTTTAACTCTTTTAAAAACATAGCATGAGGGGTTACTAAACAATGATTTTCAAAAGAAGGTGACAAGAGGTTAATTTTTTCAAAATTAGACTCTTCTTGAATTTTAACATTATCGGCCTCACCTTTTTCGTTGTTTAACTCATGTGTCGGTTTTTCACTTTCTTGTTCTTCCATTTTCACATTTTCAACTATCTCTACGTTATTATTAAAATTTAATTCTTCTCTTGCGCGGGACTCCTCTTCACTTGCACGAGATTCCTTTATGCAACGTTCGATAGTTTTAATGTGTTCTAATATCCTATTGGTTACCTCGGTGAGAGAGAAAGAATTGGGATCCTCAAAGCTTGAATCCGGTTGTTCGATCCTTGGCTCCTCATAGTACCCATATGAAGTAGATGGTTCACACCATTGTTCTTCATTGTAAGTATATGATGGATAAGGGTCGAAATTTTGTTCTTCATAGTACTCATATGAGGTGGGTTGTTCACGCCATGGTTCCTCATAATAAGTGTATGAAGGTGGTGGTTCATATCTTGAGTCATCAAAGTATGAATATGAAGGCTCATACCTTGGTTCATCAAAATATGAGTATGAGGGAGGAGGTTCATACCTTGGGTCTTCATAGGGTGTGTATGAAGTTGATGGCTCGTACCTGGACCCCTCATAATGGTTGTATGAATTGGATGGTTGAAACAAGTTACAATATTGTACCGAGTGCGGGTTTCCACAATTAGTGCAATAGTCTCTCATATAATCATCCTCCTCATAGGTGTAGTTGTAATGATGTATTGGAAAATACATCGGTATTTGCGTCTAGTTTTAGTTGTTGGTTATTCGTTTTTAGTGTCGGTTTTAGGTAGAATGTATATACTTTTGATTGTTTTGTGTTTTCAGGTACTTGGAGCTGAAACGTGAAAGAAACGAGTAAAATATGACAAGAGAAATTGTCGGGTCAAGAACCGGGAGTTCGTGAGCGAAAGTAAGTCGGAAAAAGCAGTTCTGGAGTGCCCAGGCGGGCCGCCTCAGCTTACAAGACATGCCCAAGCGGGCCGCATCAACTAAACAAGGATTTCCGGAGTTTGAATGGTGCGCGGTCCGCATAAACTTACCACCATATCTGATGCGGGCTGCGTGGGGTTTGTTTACGAAAACTGACTTTAAACAGCATCAGTTTGTAGGGTTTTAGGGATTATAAAAGAAGATCATCATCAACAGCTGCAAGGAGAGAACAGAATTACGAATTTGGACGAACTCCAGGCGATCATAGAGGCTGTTTTCAGGCGTTTGAAGGCTCGGGACTGCTGGGAATCATTGTTGAAGCGCAGGAGCACACGGGATTGGAGTTCACGGGTTTTATAACCTTGTTTCTCTCGTTTTCGTTTGTTTCTTGTTATTTAATGACAAATTCTGTTTTGACCATGATTGATACTATGTTTTTAGACATGATTATTGGCTAAATTTCTGTTACTACCTAGACATGGTTGAATGATTGCTTAAGTTTTGATTATTTTTGGATTTATGGAAGCTATGGATTGTTTATAAATTGTAAACGGTTTGTTCTATCAGTTAGATGTGTTTGCGTGCTTGATGTTATTTGAATATTGATTATTGCTTCGTTCGAATCTTGGTGACGGTCTTTATCACGTAATAGAATCGGACTAGGGTTTTAGGTTTTGGTGAGTGTCTATATCACATAATAAACCTTAGATCCTTTAGGGTGAAAATCTAGTAAGTAACCTTAGAAGTAATAATTGGTAATCTTATAAAATCAAGTGTTCTACTAATCATCAATAGCTGTAAGGTGCGAGATTATTGCTAGGTCTAAGTGATTAAACCGTAAGGTGGGTCCTTCTTAGGAAGTTAACCTTTTGGCTGCTGTCTAGCAAGTCTAGCTGAGAAAACAAGCCTATCCTAGGTTTAGATCTCGTAAGGGAGTGAGCCTTGTAGGATACTTTTATAAACCCCATTAGATATCTTGTAAAGGAGTCTAATAATCGGTAACTTAACAACCTTTAGGGGATCTTAGCGTGCTCTTGAGAGAGATTAGGGGTCCTTAGATTTCCCGATAGGTGAGAATTTCAAGATCCCGGTTCCATAGCAAACAACTTCCAATTATAATCATAACTAAAAGCAATCAGGATTCCTGTCTAGGTAGTTCTTCCATCATCCTTGAGTTCAGCCATCTATGAGTTCGTGTCTAGTTCGTCTAGCTAGTTTAGTCGTTATTTGCATTCTTAGGATTTTTAGAAACCCCCCCCCCCAATCAACAAACATTTAGTTAAGTTGTGTCAGTTTGAGTCTAGATAGAGTCATTAGCGTAATTAGTAGAGTCTCTTGGGTTCGATACTCGGACTTCCTTAGGCTATACTACATTGATCGGTACACTTGCCGATTGTGTGGTTTAGGGTTTAGAGAGTCTTAGTTTTATAAATTTAAAGCTTAGAGAGTCTAGAATTAGGGTAATTTAGTTAGTTTTATTTGACCCATTTTCAGCACATCAAGTTTTTGGCGCCGTTTTCGGGGACTCTTGGCGATTGCGTTGATTACTTTGTTTGGACTTACTTGACATATTACGTGCTATTTGTTTATTTGTTTGAGTCGTAGGTGTCTAAGTAATTTAGTGTCTTTATTAGTTAGTCGAGTCGTTTAGTAGAGTCTTCTTACTTGTTTGTTCTCGGTTTTTGCAGTGGATGCCCCATACGCGCTTGCAGGGACCGCCGCCACTTCCGTTTGCACTCAAGTCTTCCTTCTCGTCTTCTACGTCCGTGGTACGTGCTTCTAGCACTACTTCATTTTCACAGTCCACCCCAGCGTTCGATTTTACACCAAAGTCTTCACCCCCCAATTCCCCGCCATCCACCCGTCCACCTAGTCCACCACCCGTAGCTCACATGGCCCGTAGGACAGTTTACGATCAGGCTACCACCGGCTTCGCCGGTGGTAATTCCCCCATCACCCTTCCAGAGATCCCGAACGATCGGTCTTGGCAGATTCCATCCTACATTATGACCGCCATCACCAATTCCTGCCAGTTCCATGGTCGTGACGACGAGGATGCCCTTGCGCATATCAATCGCATCACTCGTCTCTGCAGCACCTTCTCCATTGAGGGTGTCAATCTTGATGCTAGGTATCTTCAGGTTTTTCCGTTCTCACTTGCTGGACGCGCAGCCGTCTAGTTCGATTCCCAGCCTGCTGGCACTTTCACTACTTGGGCAGGCCTTCGCGATGCATTCTTAGCCAAGTATTTCCCGCCAGCCAAGGCATCTCGCCTTCGTGACCAGATTCACTCATTTCGTATGGAGCCAGATGAGCCTTATCACTTAGCTTGGGAGCGTTTTCAGACCCTGATTACCCGTTGTTTTCAGCATGGTCTATCTGACTGGGCGTTAGTAGAGAAGTTCTACAATGGACTTACTCCTGAGATTAGAGCTCGCTTCGATACTTCAGCAGGAGGTCAGCTTATGGGAAAGAAGACAGTGGCGGAGTGCAATGATTTGTTTGAGAGTTTTGCCCATTCTGATATGGACTACAGTGCTACCAGCAGGATTTCCATTCCTGTGCGTACCACCTCGGCCGGTCGAGGGGTAAACCAAGTTAGCTTGGATCCATCGGTAGCTGCTGTAGTTGATAGTTTGAGGCAGGAGTTTAGGCAGGAGTTGAGTGAGTTAAAGAAGAAAGTAGATAGGTGTGAGGTTTGTCGAGGAGGGCATGATACTATAGATTGTCCTACGATCACTCTTGAGCAGGTAGAGTACTTAGCCAGTCAGTCTAGAGGTCCCACGAATCCGTTCAATAATTCTAATTCCAACTGGCGCGGTAGTGGTAATTCGAGTGGTTATCGTTCGTCCGGAAATCCTCATGGATTTCCATCTGGTCAGTATCAGAATAGAGGGCCCGGTATTTATACAAATTCTGGTTCAGGGCAGTTTAGTGGGTCAGGTTCGAGTGGTCAGTTTTCGAGTGGAGGACCGACTCAGGAGAGTCAGGGTAGTGGGAAGGCTCCTGAGGTTAGTACAAACAGGTTGGAGGAGATGTTTGCCCAGATGATGACACGGACCGAGGCGTTCATGAAAAATCAGGAGCAAATTAACAAAAACAACGAGCTCCAGTTCAAGAATCAGCAGGCCGCCCTCCTCGATCTTCAGAGAACAGTAGGCGGGCTTGCTAAGCAGTTACAGGAGCACCCACCGGGTCAGTTTTCGGGAAACACTTTCCCGAATCCCACGAATCATTCTGTTAAAGCGATTACGACCCGTAGTGGGAAGAGTTTGGGAGAGGTTGTGAGAGAAAGAGTGGCTGAAGAAGTAGAGGAGGAAGTCGATGAGGAGATCGAGATGGAGGCTCCAGGCAAGGTGCAACATAGGCTAGTCCCAGCAAGTACCGCACACGCCAAGGAGTCACCAATAGAGAAGAGAGTGGAGAAGCGGTCGAAGAATGCTCGGCCACCACCAGTGATTGATATTTCCCGTCTCCCGTTTCCCGCTCGTGCTGGGCAGCAGTTATTTTCTAGGGAGTATGAGAAATTTCTTGAGATGTTCACCCAGCTGAAGGTGAACCTTCCGTTCATAGAGGCTTTGAGATCCATGCCTAAGTACGCTAAGTTCCTTAAGGATTTTCTCAAGCGTAAGGATAAGGTAGGTGAGAGTTCTAGTAATTCGTTGAGTGGAGAGGTTTCTGCTATGATCCTAAATAAACTTCCTGAGAAACTTACCGATCCAGGCATTTTCACGATTCCTTGTTTGTTTGGTGGTGATGTTAAAAACCACGCGTTAGCTGACCTTGGTGCTAGTATTAATTTGATGCCATATTCATTTTACGAAAAACTAGGCCTTGGTGATTTGAAGTCAACACGTATGACCCTCTCGTTAGCCGATAAGTCAGTTAAGTATCCTAGAGGGGTTGTAGAGAATTTGTTGGTAAAAGTGGATAAGTTTGTGTTTCCGGCTGATTTTGTAGTGCTAGATATGGAGGCCGATGATAAAGTTCCGTTGATTTTAGGGCGCCCGTTCTTGAACACGGCTAAAGCGCTTATAGATGTCTTCTTAGGCACAATTACACTCAGAGCGGGCGACGAGTCGGTAGTCTTTGAGGTGAATAATGCGAGAGGGTCGACTGAGAGAGTTGAGGCGATAGCATCGGTAGAGGAGAGTGAGAAGAATGAGAGAGGTGAGAATAAGGTGGTGAGTGAGCCGAGTTTAGAAAAGGTGTTAAAACCCAAGTGTGGGGATCCACCTGATAGGAGAGTCGAAGAGTTGGAAGAGAGAATGAGTAGGTTAGAATTTAAGTTAGAGAAACTGAGCAAGGCTCAGTGTGGGGATAGGTATAGAGATGATATGTTTAGATTCACACCGTTTGATGACGAGTTGAAGGAGTTTGAGAGATTTAGGAGAGATACGGGTGATATGAGAGATGGTAGTGCTATGGCCCGTAAGAGTTGGTTTGGAGGTGAGCTCCGCTTATTTGATCCTCCGTAATTTTGTGAACAGTTGTGATTACTTGTAGAGTTTGTATATTGAGTCGTACTTTGTGTCGTGTCGTTAGTTAGGTTGGTTTTGGGTGTTTTGCGTCATTTTCGTATTTTTGCGTCTTTTGTGTGTCGTGAATATATTTTGCAGGTTTCATCACATTCACGTAGGCGGAGACAATGACCGAGCAGCTTTCCAGGTGCGCTTAATGTTAAAAACGACAAAAACGCATGCAGGGGCATTTAAGGAATTACATAAAAACACATTCTGCACATTCTGCTGTTGCTGCACGTTATGTTGCTGTTATCTGCTGTTCAGGCGGCCCGCCTCAACTTAACCTGAATCTTATGCGGGCCGCGCGGAGTCCGAATGGGCTGGCAATCGTTTAAGTTAAAGCGGCCCGTTTCCATTTATCACATATTTTATGCGGGCCGCGAGCCCACAACAGATCGACAATGGGCTGTTTAGGCCCAACAGATTCAGCCATTTGATCCATGTTCCATATCGACCTTCATCCATATTTCACCATCATCATTCGGTTGGTTCGAGTCGGCATTGAGGTATGTTTTCCTGCATTTGTTGTTGTTGTATTTGAGTCGTTTGTTCCGGGTTAATCTCCATCTTAAGTGTGGGGAAACGGGTTGCATATTTTTAAGGCATTAAAATGTGGTTTTTCACTAAAGAGTTGACCCGTTTTCCGTTGCATCCACACTTTGGTTTGGCACTAGGGTTGTTCGAGGGCGATCAAAGTGCCGGGAGGGGGTAAGATGGAAATTCGGTGGTGTAATTTTGAGTTTCTTATTTTGTACCATGCGTCTAAGTTAGTAGTTTTGAGTCGTTTTGTGTTTCGAGTCGGTATTGCTTTGGTATTTTGCTTGTTTTTTGTTGATGCAGGTTCGAATATGTACCACCCGTACTCAATCTCCATTCGGGTGATTTTGGAGCTGTTTATTCAAATTTCGGGCATTTATCAAGCATGTTAGTCAGAGTCAAAGCCGATCGCGAACGAAATGCTATACGATCGAGCTGGATTGGACGAGAGTTTTGGAGTTAAGGCGATAATTCACCAGCTAAGTCCTTTCCACTTGTACACTTGTATATTTATTTATTTTGTTTTTAGGTTTTAGGAGTCATGTTTCCATCCTTGCATTAGGGACAATGCAATATTTAAGTGTGGGGATGGGAACTAGTATTTAGTGTGTCTAGTTAGTGTCATGAAAAACCGATTAAAAAAAATTGATTGAAAAAATCAGAAAATGTCCTTTGAAATAAGAAGTTTGCAACTTAAAAAACGGAAAATGATAGAAAAGTCGAGTTTTTGTTCGGGTTCAAATAATAATAATATGAGAATAAAATAATTGAGCTTGTGTCTAGTTTGGGATATGCGGGTAGGCTCGATTCGGTTCTGGGTTCCTTTGATCTTAATATACCTAAATGTCGGTCTACTAGTGGGTTCTCATCTAGGAAAAGTGGGGAAATTGAAACCGCCAGAAATAACATAAGGGGCACCGTTATAAGTTAAAACCGTTAGAGTTTGTGGTCATGAAAAAAAAATAAAAATAAAAAGTGAGCTAGAAACTAAATGAAAGTAGCCATTCCTATGTAGTCTGGGTTGGGGATAGTGACTCTACAGCCGGATTACCGCTAGGGTGTGTGAAATCGACCGTGCAAAGCAAAGAAAAGAAAAAAAATAATAAAAAGTACCGAAACTAAGTAGTCTGTGGTTGGGGATAGCGACTCTACAGCCGGATTGCCTCTTGTTTTGGGAAAGCACCGTCTATACTCACGAAAAAAAAAAATTTTTGATTGTAAACTCTCCTGGTTTTGATATAAGACGGTTGGGAATTGGTCCAGTGATCGTTCTCTTTGTCCTATAAGTTTGAGGTGGGATTAGGTGTACCTGCGATTCTTAGTGTGAGACCCTAGGTAGATTGACCATACTTGAACTAAACTTGCATGATAAGGGCTTAGAACCGGGTTGGGTTTAAGTGGATCGATATACTTGCAATCGCGGCTAACACAAGTTTCGGTTTTAATAAATTAACATAATTTTTGGCCCGAGTGATTTTTCCGACTATGATTCCGTTATGCATAATTCTTTTTCGAGGACGAAAAAAGAGTAAGTGTGGGGATATTTGATGTATTGGAAAATACATCGGTATTTGCGTCTAGTTTTAGTTGTTGGTTATTCGTTTTTAGTGTCAATTTTAGGTAGAATGTATATACTTTTGATTGTTTTGTGTTTTCAGGTACTTGGAGCTGAAACGTGAAAGAAACGAGTAAAATATGACAAGAGAAATTGTCGGGTCAAGAACCGGGAGTTCGTGAGCGAAAGTAAGTCGGAAAAAGCAGTTCTGGAGTGCCCAGGCGGGCCGCCTCAGCTTACAAGACATGCCCAAGCGGGCCGCATCAACTAAACAAGGATTTCCGGAGTTTGAATGGTGCGCGGCCCGCGTAAACTTACCACCATATCTGATGCGGGCCGCGTGGGGTTTGTTTACGAAAACCGACTTTAAACAGCATCAGTTTGTAGGGTTTTAGGGATTATAAAAGAAGATGATCATCAACAGCCGCAAGGAGAGAACAGAATTACGAATTTGGACGAACTCCAGGCGATCATAGAGGCTGTTTCGGGCGTTTGAAGGCTCGGGACTGCTGGGAATCATTGTTGAAGCGCAGGAGCACACGGGATTGGAGTTCACGGGTTTTATAACCTTGTTTCTCTCGTTTTCGTTTGTTTCTTGTTATTTAATGACGAATTCTGTTTTGACCATGATTGATACTATGTTTTTAGACATGATTATTGGCTAAATTTCTGTTACTACCTAGACATGGTTGAATGATTGCTTAAGTTTTGATTATTTTTGGATTTATGGAAGCTATGGATTGTTTATAAATTGTAAACGGTTTGTTCTATCAGTTAGATGTGTTTGCGTGCTTAATGTTATTTGAATATTGATTATTGCTTCGTTCGAATCTCGGTGACGGTCTTTATCACGGAATAGAATCGGACTAGGGTTTTAGGTTTTGGTGAGTGCCTATATCACATAATAAACCTTAGATCCTTTAGGGTGAAAATCTAGTAAGTAACCTTAGAAGTAATAATTGGTAATCTTATAAAATCAAGTGTTCTACTAATCATCAATAGCTGTAAGGTGCGAGATTATTGCTAGGTCTAAGTGATTAAACCGTAAGGTGGGTCCTTCTTAGGAAGTTAACCTTTTGGCTGCTGTCTAGCAAGTCTAGCTGAGAAAACAAGCCTATCCTAGGTTTAGATCTCGTAAGGGAGTGAGCCTTGTAGGATACTTTTATAAACCCCATTAGATATCTTGTAAAGGAGTCTAATAATCGGTAACTTAACAACCTTTAGGGGATCTTAGCGTGCTCTTGAGAGAGATTAGGGGTCCTTAGATTTCCCGATAGGTGAGAATTTCAAGATCCCGGTTCCATAGCAAACAACTTCCAATTATAATAATAACTAAAAGCAATCAGGATTCCTTTCTAGGTAGTTCTTCCATCATCCTTGAGTTCAGCCTTCGTGTGAGTTCGTGTCTAGTTCGTCTAGCTAGTTTAGTCGTTATTTGCATTCTTAGGATTTTTAGAAACCCCCCCCCCCAATCAACAAACATTTAGTTAAGTTGTGTCAGTTTGAGTCTAGATAGAGTCATTAGCGTAATTAGTAGAGTCTCTTGGGTTCGATACTCGGACTTCCTTAGGCTATACTACATTGATCGGTACACTTGCCGATTGTGTGGTTTAGGGTTTAGAGTCTTAGTTTTATAAATTTAAAGCTTAGAGAGTCTAGAATTAGGGTAATTTAGTTAGTTTTATTTGACCCATTTTCAGCACATCATGTAACCTCTTGAGTATTGATCCATAAGAATCACTCAGCAGACCACAACTGAGTCTCGGGACCCGAAAACAAAAACAACAACGGAAACAGAAGCTGGACACGGCCCCGTGTTCAATGGACACGGCCCCATGTTCAGGATCTGTATCTGGGCGTTTTAATTAAAGTTACTGGTCACGTTGGACACGGGGGCGTGTTCAGTGAGCACGGCCCCGTGTTCAGACTCTGTATCTGGGTATCTAACTAAAAATATGCAGCACGGGGGCGTGTTCAGTGGACACGGCCCCGTGTTCAGGCTACTATAAATGCAAACTAAACTAAAATGCAGAAGAATGTGCGCGCGTTTTGAAAAGGTTTTTGAAAAACTGATTAGGCCGTCGATTTTAAGCTTTCTTAAAATCCTTGTGTCCCCGGCAACGGCGCCAAAAACTTGATGCGTGTGTAGTGTAATATATTTTTTATGTATATTTTAAGCCCTTTTTACACTTTTAACCAAGTTTTAAATTTATAAAACACGATATTTACTAACACTAAACACACATATGGGCAAGTGCACCCATCGTGGACGTAGTATAGTGTTGGTAAGATACCGAGGTCGTCCAAGGACACAAGAGCTTTTAGTACCGGTTTATCCTCAACGTCTAATTAAATCAAAATGTTAGAAAAGGTTTTTAAACTAAGAAAATAAAAACTAACTAAATGTTGAAAAATAAAATAAAAATAAAAACAGATAGACAAGATGAATCACTTGGATCCGACTCGTGTATTAGTATAACCTTTGATTATTTTCGCACTTTTACACTTGTTTAAGAGATTATCTTAGTTATTGTAGTAGGCCCCTCTTTTGAAGGCGACGTTACCCTCAACCCAGTAGTTTGAGTCAGCAAGGATACAATCCTAAAGGGTTGGATTATTGGAAGATAATGAATTAAGTTATTAATGCAAATTATGGTAGGCCCCGCTTTGGGCGGTGACGTTACCCTCGACTAAGTAGTCTGAGTCAGCAGGGATACAGTCCTAAATAGCCGGATTATAGTATTAATAGTAGTTAACTTATGAGGGGGTCAAAGAGTTTGGATCCCCGCCATCCAATACCTATGGGCATTGAAGGAGATCCTACTAAATTTGACCCAGGTCCCTTGCAGGACCTCTAAACGCTGAACAAGGGCAAGACCCTTACCAAACCGTTCCCTTAACCCCCGACCAGGTAGCCAACATACTTCCATATAGACCGTGGAGATATGAATGGGGAAAATCTTTTATTTTATATAGACAGTAAAATAATGCCAAGACACCACGGACAAACGATAAAGAAAGATCACCTTCAACATAAGCAACTAGTTATTAAAGTCATTAATACAAAACCAAGTAAAAAGTGCAAAAGATTAAAAATAAAAAGTATTATACTAAACACTTGTCTTCACCAAGTGATGTAAGAGACTTAGGCAAACATGGCCTTGATTGTCAAGAACTCTGTTAGTGCAATATCTGTCTATCGCCTCCGTCAATCTATTCCGTAGCAGAAACAGAAGGATTCTAAGCATTTTAGGTTACAACTAGTTAGAAAGGCAAGGTGGCAATTTTGTAAATAATGAGATTTCTCATTATATCCCTTGTGCCTATAAATAGCTCATTTAGTTGTAAAGGTTAAGACTTTTGGAAGACTTGGAGCTCATTTGGAGATTTAGGAGCTTAGAGCTTAGAGAGAGAAAGTCTAGAGAGAGAAAGTCTCTCTACGTGATTCTCGGCATTGTACACGACGTCACATTAATAGAATCACGTTTTCTTGTACGTTATTGTGTATTTGATCTAGTACGTTCACGGATTCCGCACGTCGAACGTTCGTTACGCAATCGAACGGTGTCAAAACCGGTCCTTCAAGTGGTATCAGAGCTAGGAGCTCGATTGCATGATCAAACGCATTGTTTCGTACCAGATTTCAGCCGATTCAGATCCGATTTCATCTATTTCTTCATCTTCTACCTATTTTTCACGTTTTTTACAGAAATTCGTCAAATTGAACGTGATTTCACGGTCCGTTTCGTCTGAATTTTTAACATGTTGTGCGAAAATACTTGAATTGCAACCCTACCAAGTCTCAAATCAAATCTCCTAGCCGTTTAGGAGAAATCGCAGTTTTTCGGTTCGCATTTTCGTCACAATTCAGGTCCGCTCGTGTGGAGTTTAACAGGTTCGCTCATAGGTCAAATATCAGGTTCGCTCATGTATCATTAAACAGGTTCGCTTATTGTGCATTTTGTGAGATTCGCTCATAATGACATTCATGGTCCGCTTTTGTGAACAACTGATGGTCCGCTCATGTATATATGTTTAGATTCGCTTATCTGAACAAAAAGTTGGTTCGCTTATAGTTCCATCAGTGGTCCGCTCAAAATTGTTTCATCTGAGGTTCGCCTATTTGTCATCGTCTTCACGTGGTTTGTTGAATATTATAAAGTTACCGACCCACTAACACAATTGGCCCAATCACGTGTAAAGGCCCACCACAGAATCATTTGATGTTATTGGTCGATTAAGTAGGTAGTTGTCGGTTGAAGTGTGCATCATAGAGGCCCAATCAGTGTCTGGTTGTTGTTATTATATGCACGTGAAGTAACAAGACTTGGCCCAATCATTGTTTGGTTTTAATTGAAGGACTTGCGGCCCTATAGCATTCCTACAAGAGATCCTACATTGCCGCCCATTTGTAAGGTTCAGTGGATATGATTGGCCCAATCTTAGAACATATTAATATTTTGTTTGGCCCATAGTTGTCGGCGAGTTTTGAGCTCAATCACAAAAAGATCAACTCACGTGGGATCATATACGGCGGCCCAATTATCGTTTAAGTCTATATTGCACCGTCATTGATACAAAGGCCCAATCACAATCAGTGGTTATTTATTTGTGGACTTAGTTGAAAAAAAGGCCAAATCACAAAACCCGATTTGAGTTGTCTGAATATTTGATTTGAGGTGTCAGCTTAGTGGTTCAGTGGTGACACGAGGCAATTTACAAGGTAATTCACAAATATAAGTTCATGGCGAATAACGATGAACCTATTCCGTGGAAAGATGAACGTACTGAAGAGCAGAAGTATTGCTATCGGAAAATGCTTGCCGAATACAAAATTCTTAGGATTTCTCGCATTTATCGGGATGCAAAAAGAGCGGGAAGATGGGATTCGAAAAGGGAGTGTTATCTTGATGAGTATGGAAACATTGCCATCGACGACAAAACACTAGATATTGAAGCCATCATCAAGGAATACAAAGAAGATGATGAGTATTGGCAACATAAATGGTGGGGAACTCCAACGGAGAAAATGATAGAAGAAGAGAAAGAGAGAAAGGAGAAAGAAGAAAAAGAGAGAAAAGAAGAGGAAGAGAAAAGAAGAAAATGCTTGAATTGTGAAAAATCAGAAGCAGACAGTGTGAAACTCTTGAAGGATGTGGAGAGTTTGACATTGGATAACAATGCTCTGAAGATTGAAAAGAAAGCCGATGATAACAGATTCTGGAGTTACGCTTGAACTGTGAAAAGCTAAAATCTGAGAATGATAATCTGTTAAAAGATTTAAACAGTTTAACAACAGAAAACAAAATTTTGAAAGAAAATGAAAAAGATTTTGAAAGCAACAGAAAATCTTCAGAAAATGAAGATTTCTGGATAAAATTGGAAAACAAAAATCTGAAAGAAAATGAAACAAGATTTCAAGAACAGTTAAAAGTTTTGGAAGATGAAAAATCTGTGCTTGAAAATTTTAAAATTGAAAATGAAAATTCTATCAAGTTCTATCGTGAAAGAATCTCTCAGCTTGAAAAAGAAGCTGAGAATTCAAGAAACAAGATTGAAGAACTTGAAAAGAAATTGAGAGGTTTTGTGATTACATCAGATAGTTTGAATTTTCCATGTCCAAAACCGATCAATTCTGTTCCAATAAGTGACAATGTCACAAATTTTGACAAGGTCAAAATTGAAGATTGTGATGACAAATCTGATGATGAAAAAGAAAAAGAAGAAAAAAGAAAAACATTTTTGAAATTAAATGAAATGTTTAAAAATACTGTTTTACATTCTACTGAGAAAGGTGAATGCTCAACGCAAAAACCTGTAAAGAAGAGTGTGGAACAGAAACAAAAAGATAAAAAATCGAATAATTTTCAAAAAGAAAATAAAAGCTCATCAGATCAATCATCCAATCACAATAAAAAATCACAAAAATTTAAAAATGAAAATTTACAAAATGTTGGTAATAAGTGGTGCAGGTTTGACCACAGTGCTCAAATGCCAAATCAAGGATACAAGAAGAGAAATGACTACCACAAGGCAACTCAATGCTATGATCTAAGTGTGTGGTATGAAAATGGTGTACGGTATGAAAGAGAGAAGAGGTATGATAACAGAGTGTGTTACTCTTGTGGCTATCAAGGACACATTGCTGTTAACTGCCAAAGTCGGAGATTTGAAACAAGAAGATGCTATAATTGTCAAATCAAAGGTCATATTGCAAGAGATTGCCCAAGGAGATCGATGAGAAGATCGAGGGATGAATCTCAAAGAATGACAAAGAAACCAGTCAATGTCAAGCCCAAAGAACATAAAGTTCAAGAACCAAAAGTTCAAGAAAAGAAAGTAAAGCTTTCACAAGGGCAGAAAGAAAAACTGAGGAAGAAGAGGAAGAAAGCACGAGAGTATCTCGAAAGGATTTTGTCCTCGGGTTCACCGGACAGATCGAATAAGAGTTCCGTTGAATCAACTCCCTCGATTGCAAAGTCAAGCAAGGTGAATTCATCAGATACAAATCTGAGGACAAAAGAGGAGATAAAGAAGAAGGTAACATTTGGTGGCAATGAATCTGTTTCTTCGGAAACAAAGGAGCCACATGTCGGCGATGAATCTGACAGATCAAAGTCAGACGGGCCACATTCAGGAAATGATTCTGGTATGTCGAAACCAGAAGAGCCAGTTGTTGAGGTAAAAACTGTCAAACCCAAGGCTGGTCAGGCTTGGGTGGATCTTTTCAAATGAAAAACCCTGACTTGCCGGAGTTCCCAGGTTGGTAAGTGTGGAACAGGTATCGGCATCTTTCGTGAGAAATTCACAGGTTGGTAACTGTGATATTTCGAATTACAAAAGACTAATCAAGGACATTAAGTTGTACTTGATTTCTCTTTCCGACAAGTGATTAAAGGAAAAACAATATGGTGAAAGAACCCCGAATTTGTGAAATGACACACAAAACTAATTTTCCGGAAAAACCATTTTGATTAAAACAAACTTAAGTGTTTTGAAATCTAAATGGGAAAATAGTTTGTTGTCAGGGGGAGTTCTGATCGTTTATGCCAAATGAATGGCGAATTGAAGTAATTCGATATCAGTTTGTCATTTTATTTGTACAGTTTTCAAATTTTCCTTGAAAATCAAAATTGAAACATATTTTGATTTTAGGGGGAGAAAAATTTTAAAAAAATTAGAAAATTTGAAAATTCCAAAAACATTGAAAAATCAAAAATGAGTTTTGTTGAGAAAAGAGGAAATGATAGTACATCAGTGGACTATCACAGCACGCTAAAGAAATGTAATGTCAAATGTGAGGTCTCACTGATGATGTGACGATAGGTTTTCATACATTTAGTAGATTTATTCGGGATATAAACTTAAAATTTCAAACATGCGAAATTCGTGGGGAACACTACTTGGATATATAGGTAACCCCTGAAATCTCGTTTGAAAGGTCTCGTATTCTGATATACTAGGTTTTTATACTCAATGATGTCTGGGGTATTATTCCGGGACTTCTGCTGAACGGAAGTTCTGACCTAGTCCTTGGATAATGCTTTGCCTGAAATGCTTGAAACATTGCATTAAGCCCTCAGCTGATTAGACAATAAAATTGATAATCATCTGTTGTAGCTGAAAAGATCCCCTAAAGGGGACATACTGCAAAGTCGAAACTGATATCTCTCTACGCATACGGAAGTATCGACCTGAGATCCCTCAGTTCTCGCATTTAACCCCTAATTTATGTACAGATATCATTGTAGTATTCTTACCTGTAAGACTGAATATTGGGATTCTGGATACGGGAGTATATTCAAGAGGTGGGACACATGAATTGAGCTAAGTCCATAAAACATCTAAATCGTATCCTGGATAGATTGAAAATTGTGTGAAAATTTAAGAGGACAATTATATCGTCAATATACGTGAATCGTTTAGAACTTAAAATGATTAAAGCTTAACGGTTCTAGTGATTTGTCTCATGAACTGATATGATCCTCTTACACAAACTCACAAAAATATTATCTGTGTATATTTGTTTACTGCATGTCATTCAAAAGCATAAATCCAAAAAGATTTTCGGAGTGTTTTAGCATAAATTTTTGAAAAGTCAAAAATATTTTCGACAACTGATGTTGAAGAGCTGATATTCAAAATTTGAGTGCTAAACATGATGAACAGGATTGGGTGAATATGTTGAAAACTTTGAATGTCATATACAAATGTTTAAAAAGTTGTGTGCTTAGTTAATCAAGGTCATTCATTTGAACTTGATGTAACTATACAGATTGATGAGTTAATGATTTCTACCAGTAAGTTTTTTAAATCTAACTGTTATAAATTTGTGAAACTTATGTTGAGGTAGAGGATATGCAGGTTAACCAAGTTTCAAGTCCTGAGCAGATGCAGAACAAAGCCAGGAATTGATCCTGAACTTATGAATTGATGAAAGCCAGACTACGATCCCGACAGCTGAGTCTAAGGGGGAGTCTGAAAATGAGCTCAACGCAAGAGGAAGCCTGGATTCAAAAAACCAGATAAATATTTTGGAGGAGCTTGTATACGGAAATCCAGGTGTCGATCCCAAAAGCACGGAAGCTTGACGAAAGGGGGAGCCTGAAGACAGATCCACGGGGATTCTGTTCGAGAGAGAGAAAGACAAGGCGCTACGAGATTGACTACGGCAATATCCAAGGGGGAGTCTGTTAGTGCAATATCTGTCTATCGCCTCCGTCAATCTATTCCGTAGCAGAAACAGAAGGATTCTAAGCATTTTAGGTTACAACTAGTTAGAAAGGCAAGGTGGCAATTTTGTAAATAATGAGATTTCTCATTATATCCCTTGTGCCTATAAATAGCTCATTTAGTTTTAAAGGTTAAGACTTTTGGAAGACTTGGAGCTCATTTGGAGATTTAGGAGCTTAGAGCTTAGAGAGAGAAAATCTAGAGAGAGAAAGTCTCTCTACGTGATTCTCGGCATTGTACACGACGTCACATTAATAGAATCACGTTTTCTTGTACGTTATTGTGTGTTCGATCTAGTACGTTCACCGATTCCGCACGTCGAACGTTCGTTACGCAATCGAACGGTGTCAAAACCGGTCCTTCAAACTCTTACGATCAATCTTGGATCCCGAGACGACTCACACACTCTATGATGGACAATGGATGATGGTGGTGGATGATGGTGTTGTGATGGTGGTGGATGGTGGATGAAGTGTGAGAGAGGTGGTGTGCCAAGGGATGAGTTGCAATGAAACCAAGCACTCCTATTTATAGGCTGAACAGAAGCCTGGGTACGACCCTGTGTCCGCTGCACACGGCCCCGTGCCCGTCTGACAATCTCTCTCCTCATTAATTGTAATTCGCAATTACAATTAATGCGCCTGCAGTACTTTCGCCACGCCCCCATGTCCGCTGGGCACGGCCCCGTGGTGGACAACAAAAGCTTCTATCACTTTTGTCTTTTCTGCCAGGGCTGACCATCCTGGACACGGCCCCGTGCTCGCTGAGCACAGCCCCGTGTTGAGCTGGACACGCCCCGTGTGGAGCTGGGCACAGCCCCGTGTTCAGCTGGGCACAACCCCATGCTCAGCTTTCTTCTTGTTTTTGCTTTTGCTTTGGGAGATGCTGTCGAGGAGTCGGGCATGCCATGTTTCTTCCTTTTCTTTGTATTTATGTTGGATTTGGCTGCATTTTTGCTTCTTTTGTTCATTTAAGCTCTTTTTACCGTGAAAATACAAAAGGAAGACAAAAGCACACTTTTTCCAACATTAGTACTTAAAAAGGGTTAGTTTTATGCCTCATTTGATGCAATTTATATGTTGCATTTTACACACATCAATCGTCATCTACATGCATGTTATCTTCCTCATTCAAACCGATCGTATTTCACCTTCCTCATAATCCTCCACTTCCTCCTCATCCTCTGAATCCACCTCCGAGTCCGACTCATTTCCTGACTCCGATTCATCTGACGAATCATTCTTGTCACTGACCATAATCTTCTGTTCATGAATTTCCGATACCCAAACCACAATACTTCTATTAGCCCACTTAATCACCACAGCCTTGTTTATTCTGGATACTTGAGATGTTAAAACCTTAACCGAGCCAGATGAATTATCTTCATCATGCCAGGAAAACGATGAGCCTTGTACCACATCTCCAAACAAACCCCAACTTTATCATATACTGTGTATCTCGAATAATGAAAGGCACACCCACAATACTCAGCAAAACAATCCTACTAAACGGAATCTCCTCACCATTCCAAAGGTAGAAATTAACGAAAACTTAATAAAAAAACTTAGCATGTACCTGCATAGATTCTGTAGCTGTCACCCTATCCTTAAAGATTAACATGTAGGTCACCCCACCAATAAATGACAAACCAACCTCAAACATTCCTTCCTTTTCCACCTCCCGTTTTAGCATGTCAATTGATACCTCTGCCTTGGCCTTACCAATAACAGACCTGCCAATACAATGCAGAGGATACAGTGATCCTTTTCCTTCAACCGTAACAACTTTTGCTCCAGCGTCACTTTTTCCCTTCTTACCTCGAAGCATATCAGCAAAAGACGTTCCTTCCTGAACATACGACGGTCCCGAAGGACCCTGAGTTGAACCATTTTTACCCGAGTTTGACCGTCCACCGATATTCTTATCTCTTGTATATTTACTATTCTCCTGGTAATTGCCTTTAGGTCTCCATTCACTCCTACCCGATGAAGACGAAGCATAGTTGAACCTCTTATGATCCTTGTCATACTTAGCCAATGCAACTGATACTTTCATATCAAACATCCCGATTGTATTCAAAGTCACCAATGTCTCTTTCATATTTTGAACACCTACATACCGTAGAAAGCCAAAACACTTACCTTTTGCATCCCATTTTCCCTTTAAAACACCAAATGCCCTCTCAACATCTTTTCTTGCCGATTCTTGCAACTTTTTGAAACGATTTCTTTAGCCTCGACAGGAAATGAGGGAGCTTTCACAAAAACAGATCGTGACGGGTAGATACCATCCACAAGAAAAAAGGCTCGTTTGTAATATCGTCCGTTAACATAGAAAGGTGAGGAAGGTGTCGTACCATTCGTTACGGTTTGAAACAACGGCGACGTGTGCAACACATTGATGTCGTTGTTTGAACCTGGAACACCGAAATACGAATGCCAAATCCATAAATCATTCGACGCCACCGCTTCTAGTATGATGGTTGGTCTTTTGATGTCACCCCTAACATATGCCCCTCGCAACTCTCTTGGACAATTTTTCCACTCGATATGTGTACAATCGATGCTACCGAGCATCCCGGGAAAATGCCATCTAGCCTCATGTGCGGCATAAATACGTGAGATGTCGTGGCTCGCCGGTTTACGTAAAAACTCTTTACCATACAACTTAATGACCGCGTTGCAAAAAAATTGCAAACATTCACGTGAAGTTCTGGCCGCCACAGCTAGGTATTCATCATATTGATCGGGAAGGTTACCTGTCGCTAGTTGGCGAATGGCAGACGTGCATTTTTGTATCGGCGTGAAACTTGGTTTGCCCCTCGCATCGTAACGTTCTTGAAACCATTCCTCGCTTGCTTCGATGTCTCCAACAATCTTTAAAAATAATTCTTTGGGTAAACGAAACCGATCTCTAAACGTTTCGGCATTGTAGAGCGGATTTTCCACAAAATAATCGTTCATTAACACTTCGTTGGCACGTATACGATCACGATCACGGTCTACCATCTTCTTCTTTGGGTGGGACGACTCGGTATCAAGTTCGTTATACACCGACACAAAATATTTTAGCTCTCATTGTCGGAAGACGACTCGGTATCGCTATCGCTAGACATCGGAAACGTCGAATCCGTAGGGAACTCCATTTGAGAAAGATGTAGATTGTGTGAAATGGGTTTAAAATGGTTAAAAGATGTAGATTGGTGTGTGTAAAAAATGGTTTAAAATGGAGATATAAATAGATAAAGGGTTTAAAGGTTTTCTTTTTTTTATTCAAGTTTACTGTTATTTAAAAAAAAAAGATTTTAATGAACTACACCTGCAAATCTTACGAGATTTTAATATTTGTTACCATCACAATTTGCAAGTCTATGTCTCTCCCCCTCTCTCTCTCTCTCTCTCTCTTTTTATATCTACCGAACTTTTATTATATCTATCGCTTTGTTACTTTCTCCAACAAGGATTAAACATTTGGACATGTAATATTTATGCTAAATTTCTGATGGCTGTTACTATTAAGTTGATACTTGATCCTGTTTGAGAAAACGGCTCAGAATTTTTGCTTTGCTCATTTCTCTTTCGGTTTCTTGCGGGTCCCAACTGAAAGGCGACGTAACTACAACTTTTTATATGAATTTTTATATTTGAGGTAAACACCAGGCCACGTAATACACACGTTTTAAAATCTACAAATTTCTATATGAACTTTGAATAGTTCCGTCACACCCTTACCTTTGATTATTTCCCTCATCTTTCAATGGAATCTGCACCCAAAGCTCCAAACTCTCTATCCTTGCCCTGGAAATTACGAATTTTACTTTCGCTAGCCGGCCCTGCAATCGACCTAGTTACCCGAAAAGACGGGACAGTGAACCGCTGTCTTCTCAAAGTCCTAGACCTCCTCCAGGTCCAGCCATCATCCGAACCAAGCAACGGTGTGAAAACATACGATGTTGTGGTGGATCCAACTCGCAAGCTCTGGTTCCGCGTATTTGTCCCCATACAGTACGCGGTTGAAGATCTTCCAGTAATGGTGTTCTTCCACGGTGGTGGATATATTGTCCTCTCCCCGGACTTTAAGTTATACGACGATGTATGCCGCAAGTTTGCGAAAGAATTGCATGTGATAGTTGTTTCTGTTGATTATCATCTTGCACCGGAGAATCGACACCCTGCGCAACATGACGATGCGTTTGATGTGCTGAAATTTCTGGACAATGAAGAGAACAGGTTGAAATGGTTACCGGAGAATGCAAATATTTCACGCTGCTTTATGGCTGGTGATAGTTCTGGCGCACATATAACTCATTATGTTGGTCTAAGAGCCTCCCAATTCGACTTCCAACAACTCCAGGTACGCTAAAGAAAGATTGAATCTTATCGCTAATTTGTTTTCTTATAAGAAATGAATGGTCAATAATAAAACTCCTCACTAAATCCAAACAAATAATTTGTGCCACAACCACATGTTTTGAAGGTAATTGGGCTGGTGGCTATCCAACCATTCTTTGGAGGGGAGGAGCGAACAGATTCAGAGATACGGCTGGATGGATCAGCGCCTATCCTGTCAACGAAGCGAACGGATTGGTTTTGGAACGCGTTCATGCCGCTGGGTGAACCCTATAACCGCGACCATCCTATCATCAATGTTAGTGGGCCGAATGCTGTGGACATATCCGAAATGGATTTACCACCCACTATGGTAGTTGTGACTGGGTTTGATATTCTCCGGGACTGGCAGATAAGATACTACGAGTGGCTCAAGAAATCCGGGAAAGAAGTGTACTTGGTGGACTACCCAAACATGTTTCACGAGTTCTTCCTCTTCTCGGAGTTGCCGGAATCGGACCAACTTATATCGGAAATGAAGGACTTCGTTTACAAGGTCTTAAATAAGGTATACTAGCGGGTCTACCCGCTTAGTGAAGTAGAGATGTTGTAAAATGAGTTTTCTCTAAATAAAGTAAACGTTGAAGTTTCATTGAGAGCTTTAAAATGACTTTTGTGACTTATTCTTTCCTCACAAGACAAGCAATCACAAACAACTTTTTAATTTTTCAAAAAGTTAATAAGTTATACGTTGGTGAAATTAAGGGATCCCAAACACCCCCTTAAAAAAGAGGAGAAAAGTGTCGGAGAGAGTCGAACCAGTAACGTCACTTATAAATACGTGGAAATGAATCAAATATAAAAAAAAAAAAAATCTAGAGTTAAATGTCATTTTAGTCTCTGTGGTTTGGGCCATTTTGCTAGTTTAGTCCAAATATTTCATTTTTCATCTGTAGGTCCAAAAAGGTTTTGTGTTTGTGTGAAGGCTTTGACTTGTCAAGTGCACAGGTTCGAGTCTTGTTATCCCCTTTTTGCGCGACTCTTTTAAATCAGTTTAAATTAAACTGTCTTTATAAAAGAAAAAAAAATATGAAAACTGTTTTATGATAAAAACTAATTGTTTTGCAATTTTTATAAATTATGATTTACGTTATATAAATAAGGAGTTAAAAAGATTATTTAAACTATTATGTTATTTATAAAAGTTATAACCAAATAATTTTTATAGGTGATGCCGCTAAATTCCATTTTTTTAAATGAATTCATTAAATTTATTTAATTAACCAAGTCAATTAAAATCTATAAACTTTATTTATTTTCCAAGAATCTTAAAATAATTAATTATCTAAACTTTGTATTTCCCAAACTTTGTTATGAAATTCCCAAGTTTCCCTACTAGTCCTAAATCCCTAAACGTAAATCCAAGTCCATTTATCAAACAATATTCCATGAATTTTAATAGGGTAACTCTTTGGGATTCTCCCCACATCTTCAATGCAACCATCTTGTGTGATTATTTGTTTGCTAAGGCTAGAGGGTATGGTGACATCTCATCATTGGAGGACCATCCGCCATATAGGCGTCACGTCATAGTCCTTCCAAAGATGCACCATCACCTTGAACTAAAGAGTATGGGAGGATGATCCTAGTCATAGTCCTCCCCACCATTTTTATTTATATTTTTTTAATCTTCTATGTTTTTTTTTAATCTTCTATTTTTTAACATTTAAAAAATAAACTAAGAAAATATTTTCATTAATATTAAAACCACATTACATAAACTTAAAAAAAACATACACTAAATAAAAAAAAACAAAGACTTAATAAAAAAACATAGAGTTAAATAATTTGATATTTTTTCATGATGTCGTGTTTTAGTTTTTTCAACATCGAACGTTTCGGCTCGGGTTCGTCCTCGACATTCATCGATATTATTTCCCATTCCTTGAGCCAAATATTTTCATCGGAAATTCGGATTTTCTCATTCGACAATCGGACCTTCTCGCGCAACTTTTCTTCTACTACACGAGTTTTTTCTTCGACGGCCGCTCCTTCGCCTTCGTCTTTTGGGCCGATATGTCGTTGTACATTTTTAGGTGTTCCATAAACTCAACCATGTTCGGGTCCACCTTTTCCTTTTCTTTCCCCTTGGCCCGCTCCTTCTTTGATTTGTCTCGGCCCGGTGGACGCTCCGCTTCATGTACGGCGTACTCCTCTTCGTCAAAGCCGGCGTCATCATTTAAGTTTATGTGACACCTCGCGTCCAATCCACCGGCGCTAAAGCTACCCGTTTCCGATGTTTTTTGGCGTTTCGCCATCTCCACCTCGTTAGGTATCGGCGACCATTTCGGTTCCTTTTTCATAATTTCCCACGCGCGAACGTGAGTATAGTTGGTATTAGCATTGTTGTTCTTATAGTTGTCCAACGCTTTTTTGAAAACATCGTCGTCGCTCATGCCGCTACGACGCGCACTTGTATATATTTTATTATATTCCTCGCAAAACCTATTGACGGCCGAGTTCAATTTCCGCCACTTTGACGACACCGAGTCGATATCACGATACGGACCTTGGTCCATAAGTTCGAGGAACTTCGCCAAAACCTTGGACCAAAACCCGTCACCCGTTTGGTTATTACCTATAATAAAACAAACAAAATATATTAAACTTAAACAAATGAAACAAACAAAAAAATAAACTGTTAAAAAAAGTAAACTGTTAAAAAAAATAAAAAAAAATAAACACACTTTAAAAATACGATTTAAATAAAAAAATAAAAAATAACCAAACTGTTGACCATCAAATTTAAATAAACTGTTAAAAAAATTAAAAATTTATAAACTGTTAAAAAAAATTTAGAAAAATATATTTAAAAAAAGTATAAACCTTAAAAAAAAAAAGATAAACCTTAAAAAAAATACGAACCTTTTGTCTTGTTGTTAGACGTGGCTATGAAAGCCTTGGCTAAGGCATCTTCTTCGATTGGCGTCCACTTAGTCGACTTCGGTTTGGACGATTGATCACCAACCACTTGCTTGCCTTTGTTTCGTTTTCCTTTTCCTTTAGCCGGTTGGGTTTCAGGAACAACCTCCACATCGTCGTCGGGTTCGGGTTGTTGAAAGTGTTGCATCGGGAGCGGTTGGGGTTGAACGGGTGGTGTCGGGTTCGGTGGGAAATTATAAGCACCCCGCAACATCATTTGTTGAATGACTTGATTTTGCGAGAATTGAGCGAATTGGTTTGGCGAGTGTTGGAATGATGCAAACGCATTTGATGAATATTGCGAGAATTGGTTCGGTTCTACCGTCGGATAATATGCCGGAACCGAGAAAACATTAGGTTGGGTCGGGTTGTTGGGATTGTTCGGGTTGTTGAAGGGTTCCATTTTCTATAGAGTATGATGTTTTATAAAAGTGGGAAGAAATTTTGGGTTAGATTTGTGAATGTAGGTGAAAATGGAAATGAAATATATATATATTTAAATTTTTGACCGTTTGTTGTTTTTTGAAAAATGGAAATTTTTTTTCTTAAACGGTAACTTTTCAAAAATGGGGCCCACTTATCGAGCGTCGCCAACGTCCAAATACAGACGAAAGGAACGGGGACGGGGGGGGTATGGTGTTGACGGCGTCTTCGGCTGGGAACGGGAGGGGGGGACGGGCCATACCGTGTAGCCTAAGTCCATCTTGTGTGATTATTTGTTTGGTAAGGCTATATGGTATGGTGATGATCCTTCCTCGGAGGATGATCCGTCATCTAGGTGCCACATCACCATCCTCCCAAGATGGTCCATCCCACAAAATTAGTGGAAATGGGAGGATGATCCTACCCCACCACTTTATTATTATTTTTTTTAAATCTTCCACTTTTTTTAACATTTAACAAATAAAATAAGAAAATATTTTCAATAATATTAAACAACATTGCATAAACTTAAAAAAAACATAAACTCTTAAAAAAAATCCTATTAAATTAAAAAAAAACATAAACTTGAAAAAAAACTTAAGC
Organism: Helianthus annuus; assembly: GCF_002127325.2. NCBI lineage: Eukaryota > Viridiplantae > Streptophyta > Magnoliopsida > Asterales > Asteraceae > Helianthus > Helianthus annuus. The sequence goes on along the minus strand of NC_035438.2, from coordinate 64,298,297 downwards.
ATTAAAAAAATATTAAAAAAAGGAGTTAAATGCCATTTTAGTCCCTGTGGTTTAGGCTATTTTGCCAGTTTAGTTCAAAGGTTTCATTTTTAACCTGTGGGTCCAAAAGGTTTCACAGTTGCCATTTTAGTCCACTGGGTTAACTTCATCTATTTTTTCTGTTAACGAGAAGGCCAATTTGGTCATTTTGTATGTAATTCTGTTAACTGAAAGGGCAATTCAGCCATATAAAATGACCGAATTAGCCTTCTCGTTAACAGAAAAAATGGATAAAGTTAACCTAGTGGACTAAAATGGCAACTGTGAAACCTTTTTGGACCTACAGGTTAAAAATGAAACCTTTGGACTAAACTGGCAAAATGACCCAAACCACAGGGACTAAAATGGCATTTAACTCAAAAAAAAGCTACTAGTCTTCGTCCTGCATGTGGTCGTCTGGTTCGTTTTGAGCGTTGTTCCAAATGTATTCCACCAAGTCCGCTTGTAGGTTATGATGTGTGTACTCGTTACGTAGAGAGAACATGTTCAAATCTTGTTGTTCCAAACTAACTTGAACAGAATTTCCAGTAGACGCGTTTTCGTTGTACTCGCATATCGCTCTACCTTCGTCTTCAATGACCATGTTATGAAGGATGATACAAACGTACATAATGTGTCGTATCCTCTTTGGTGTAGCCGAACGTGCTAGATGTTCAATGATATGCCCTTTTTTTGTAGTACCACAAAAGCACGTTCAATATCTTTTCTCGCACCCTCTTGATACTTCGCAATTTTTTTTATTTTTTCGTCTGTCGGGTGCGGAATAGTTTTAACGATTGTCGAGTACGTTGTGTATATTCCATCTGCAAGGTAGTAACCTCGCCTGTATTCCACCCCCGAAACCGTAAAACTTGTGTCTGGACCTGTTCCCGCCACTACATCGTCAGATATCTATGACTGGTATATGATGGTAAGGTCATTAAGCGAACCATGTAGACCAAAAAAAGCATGTCAGATCCAGAGATGCTGTGACGCAACAACCTCTAGAATAATAGTGGGATGTCCATGATCTCCCCTAGTATACTGACCTTGCCAGGCAGTAGGGCAGTTCTGCCACGACCAGTGCATGCAATAAATGCTCCCGAGCATTCCTGGGAAACTATGTCTTTGTTCGTGTGCTTGATATAACTTTGAACGTCGTTTGCATTCGGTCTCCGCAGGTATCTCTTGCTATATAATTTGAAAACCCATTCGCAAAACCTGTGTAAACATAGACGTGTGGTTCTTTCGGACATCCTTAAATACTCGTCTAATGCATCGGGTGCGTAACCATATGCCAGTTGGCGAAAGGCCGACGTACATTTTGTAAATTAGTGAAACCCCTTTGCCCCCTAGCGTCGTATCGTAGTGTGAAAAACGGATCAGACTGGGCCATGTCGCCTGCGATACGTAAAAAAGTCGACGACTCATGCGGAACCGACGTCGAAACATCTCGTCTGTGTACACGGGTTCGTCGGCAAAATAATCGGCCACTAGTTTATCGTGGGCGGCTATATATTTAAAACGAAAAATATACATTTTCAAATTTAAATAAACATACGGAAAAAATAGTAAAGTACCTTCTTTGTCTCGGTTTAATTTTGCTCGTCTAGTTAGCCGTTCGGACGACACTTCATCATTTGCCATGAAGATCTGTGCCGAGTACATAATCATGTTTTCGAAAAATGTATCATTCTCTTCCGAAGAAGACGAATGCCACGTAGACGAAGAAGATGAAGAAATTGAAGAAGGTGAAGACATGGTAAATTTTGAGAGAGAGATGGGGTGGTAGTGGGTAAAAAATGGTATAAAAATATTGAGTTTATATAAAAAGGGAAAAGTGTTTATAAAATGTGAGAGAGTTAGGAGATTGTAGTGGGTGAAAAAGTGTGAAAAATGGTGTAAAAGTGATGAGTATTTATAAAATTTGGAATAAATTTGGTATATTTTTAAAAAATGGTCGTTGGTAATTAAATGGAAAATTGAATTGAATTTTTTTTATTCAAACGGTCAAACATGCCTCGGACCCCACAAACTGTTTGTCTTTTTCTGGCCCGTCTCAAACAGCTTCAGGCCGACGCTCAGCACGGTGTGCGCGTCCTCGCCGGTGCTGGACGGGTGGGGGACGCTCCCCATACCGTCTAGCCTAAGGTGAGTTTACATAGCTCTTTGTCATTTAAATTTTTGGGTGAAACAAGTTACTTAAATTTATCAATTATTTGTGTTAACTTTTTATCTTTACACTTCTTGTCATAAACATAACTTTAGGAGCTTATAACTTATTACAATCATTAACTTCGCACAAGTCCATTGTAGTAGATTATAGTGGTATAGGTCTGACAAACCCATCCCCGTATGGATCTAAGGATGATTGAAACAACAACATACACAAAGGTTAACTTTTCGCAGTTCCTTCAGTCACAAGGTTTGATTGTGCGCCCCATTTGTTCCTCAGTCTTGTTTTCACAAGATAGTTCTAGATAAAACTTGACATTCTACTTACTTATTTTCGCAAACCTATGTATGCTCGCCAGCTTTTCGAAGTTGACACTTTATTTTCCACATGTTTCAAGTAACAATGCATAATGATTACCAGGATATCACAACTAGGATGCTTTGAGACTTAGAATAATTTATACTTGATCTAGTTATTTTTATTGAACAGTTTGTTTTTCTTGTATGGATGATCTTTAAATTGATTAATGAAATATTTAAATTTTTAGTCGATCATGAGGTTTTGAGCAATCTGTTTACGTGATGCCCTGATGTTTCCGCCGTCATCGATTGGAGTGTTACATATACATATATTAGTGAAAGGAAATAATTATTAAAGTTCAGGAGTCGTATGATATATCTGTTAAAGTTCAGGAATAGAAACGTTAATTGATAAAAGAAAAAAACTTGATTAAGTATAGGGGTGCAAGTGTAACTAATTAAAGTGTAGGTATGCAAATGTATAAGTTAAACTTAAAAAAAAGTTATTGTAGCGCCGATTTGAAAGACGCTATTTCACAGACGGTACACTAACCACAAGTTCTTCTTCTTCTTCTACTACTATTATTATTATTATTATTATTATTATTATTATTATTATTATTATTATTATTATTATTATTATTATTATTATTATTATTATTATTATTATAATAGTTTGCTACTCTCATTCTCATATTATCATGTGAGACTCGTTATTTAAATCAACCCAAAATTTTGTTTATATGTATTTTCTTGATAAACTAGGAATAACACTCGTGCGCGTTGCGGCGCGGGTACATTGTAAACATCAAATAGATTAGTCTAAACGTTATGTGATGTGTTAATCGTATGAAAACGTGCATTTCGACATATCTAATCGAACTCAATGTAACGTATATAAGCATTGCGATTAGATCAAAACATAAAGTAAATCTAATTTATAACGTACAATCATAACGTATTATATAGGATCCGACTTATACATAGAAAACATAACGGGTATAACGGAAAAGCTAACACGTATAATCAAGAGAGATTAATTAGAACTTTTGACTCCACTCGGTTCGAAACAAAATTAACGACACATTCATAAAATAAGCACGAAAACAGATTATATTAGACCTCACTCATTTCGCAAAAAATTTTACGTTGAAACATATCCCAACTCAAATTTATAACGAAACGTACATAAAATATGCACATAAAAGATAACAAAAAGCATTATACTTGATAAGTTTAGGTCGAAGCGTAGAGTAAATCGAATTCATACCGACACGTACATAAAAATATGCACGTAAAAATATGTTTTTTTAAGTAAAGGAGGTATAGGGATGAACTCGAAACAAATTATTTTTAGTAAAAAAATTAATAGGTTAAATACATTTGTAAAATCATGCCAAATATCCCCAATGCCACACAACAACAACAACAACAACAACAACAACATAAGAGCTCGTTAAATAAAAAAAAGAAAAAAAAACACTAAACGAAAAACATACGTAAAATCGTTGAGTCACGCACATCTTTGGCGGTGTGTTAATGCGAAGAAATTGCACCGAAACGTAAAACGAAGAAAGAAAAAAACTAAGTTGATTTAGAGCCCCGCGCATTGGAACGCACTTGTCAAACGTAGATAATAGACGTGTTGCGACGGGCCTGTCAAACAGTAAAAACAGGAAAAAAAAATGTTGAACTACAGAGACACAATTGCGACGTGTTAACTCGTGAAATTTTAAAGGAAACGTAAAACGAAAAACTTGCAAAAGATGAAAAGTATAAGTGATCAAAGTTGAAAATAAAAAAGTATTGGGATTAAATTACAAATAAGTAAAAACTTTGAGTTAAAAGTTAAAAACTTAAAGAGATTAAAATAAAAAGATAAAAACCTTTGGATTGTAAATGAAAAATCAAACTTTTGTTATTTATATGTGGTACTTACAAAATAATCTATACTATCTATTAAGGGAGCTTAGATGATGACCTAGATTTGCCTATGTGTCAAATTCTTAGCTATGCCACATAGTCCTTGCTGATGTCATAAATCCTATTTTTATTAAGATAAATTAGTGTCATAAATCCGATTTTTATTAAGATAAATTAGTGATTTTTTAGGAGGGAATTTCAAAATTCAAATCATAATTTTAATCCCCCTCTCTCTCAAATATATTTCCGCCTTCATTTTCAAAATTCAAACCATATCTTCACACCTCTCTCTCTTCAACTCAGAATCGAAGCCCTAACTCTGAACAAAACCAGAAGAACATCGAAGCGATCTCCGATCCGGCCTGCTCATGCTGCTCTTTATCTCCGATCAGGCCTCCACTCATCCACTTCCTCTGATAGGTATTTAACCTATACGTACGGTCCGTCGCCTAATTTATGAGGATTTAGGTACAGTTTCTTATTCTTTACTGTTTGTACTACATGTTGTGTTATACTTTGAAAGTAACTTCTGTGGCTCTGGTGAAACTCTACAATATGCGACTTTGACTAGATTTGATGTTGAATAGGTTTATAGAAGGTCAGTTTCCTGTTTTAATTTCCTCTTCTAGGGTTGGTAGTTTCAAATTTATAATTCATAGGGGATGATTGAGAATTTAGATTGGGTTTTCGACTTTGAAAGTAACCTCTGAAAGGTATTTAATGGATTATTTAGGGTTTTTTTCTGGTAGCATAAGGGTTTTATTGCATTTCTAATGCAGTTCAGAAATGACAGACTCGAAGGTCGATGCCATACTCGAATTTCTCAAAAAGAATAAGTTCGCTAGGGCTGAAGCAGCATAGCGAGCATTGGATCTATATCTTTACAGTTCTGGTCAGTGTTTAGGTTTTTGATGAATTGTTTGATTTATTGATTTTATGGTAGAAAAATAGTGCATTAGGAGAAGATTTGGATTGGGAATGGAATGTAAAGCCGCCACCTGTAATCACGGAGGAGGTTTCTCAGTCCATTGAAGAACTAATCATGAAACGTATATCTGAGGGGCACTTTGATGATGTTCAAAAAGTTAATAAGTTGCCTTCTAAAGCACCAAGGGAAATGAAGGAATTGGTAAAACACCACAAACTACTATATCCAACTGTTTTTTAATTAATTTTATTTATTGGTTTGTTTTATGTGTGCTTGTGGGGATATAAAGCTTGAATGTTAACTTTGCAGGATGAAAATCAGAGTAAGAAGGGCCTTGGCGAATTATATGCGGTTAGTATTGACTGCAATTTTTTTACATGGGTCGGGTCAGTTGCCTATAAATTAAACTTACCAGAAGAGCTCAATGGAATTCATAATGTGTTCCACATCTGCAATCTAAAGAAGTGTTTCGCTGATGAATCATTGGTGATTCCACACACAGATGTGCATATAGATGAGAGCTTGAAGTTTGTGGAGAAGCCTTTGTCGATTGAAGACCGACAGGTGAAAAAGCTCCGAAGAAAACATGTGCCAATAGTCAAAGTTAAATGGGATGCCCGGAGAGGTCCCGAATTCACGTGGGAAGTTGAATCCACGATGAAGGAGAAATATCCCTATTTGTTCGAGTAAATCTCGGGTCGAGATTTATTTTAAGGGGGTGACGATGTAACACCTCGAAATTTTGAGTCCAATAATGTATTGACACGTGTCTTGAGTTTACACGTGGCATTTAATATTTAATAAAGGACTAATATTGACAAACCTTGAAAGTATGTAAATTCGAGGGTTATAAATGTCAAACAAGGGTAAGTATACTGTATATTAACCCTAAAAGATGCTCGTACCTTAAAACGAATAAATCATGGATCGTACGGAAGCGAAACGCAAAAGAAAGTGAGAGATTACAAACTGCGGGGGTTAACTGTGTCAACATGTTTAATTATACCTCTGAGTGACCCTTTGACGTACCCAAAGCCTTGTAACAGTAAAATACGCTCACTAGAATATAATATATAAATTCCGCGAAGTTCCGTTTTAAAACGAGAAACTTATGACCAAATTCGTACGAGAGGGGTTAAAAGCGTCAACTATATAAATTAAGGCTTCTCGGATAATAAGTAAACTATCCGGGGGCTTAACAACACGGGTAAATAACGCGAGGTCCTTAATTATAATTAACCGAGGGCCATATCGCAAACCCCTTCAAACCCGAAAGGTCAGGTTATTAATTACCAAGATTTTGGTAATCATTGTAAAAAGATTTAAAAAGATTGTTTCTTAACCCCTTACGGACCGTAAAGGTCATGCCTTACGGACCGTAAGGGAGCGCATGATTGATTTAGATCCGCCACAGGCTTACGGACCGCAAGGCCTAAGCCATACGGTCCGTAAGCAACTCCCAACGACAGAAATATGGCTGTTGGCTCTTTTAAGCGGCAAGACAATTATGGATGGGTTTTCCAGAGGCATGGGTGCCCCCTACTCGACCCATAACATCTAGAGACACCTGCCCATCATCCATGATCACTTGTAGACCAATGTGTGATGATCTAAGAGCATTTCTTGCACTATAAATAGACCTTCAATGTTCACAACTTAAACACACCTCAAACACACTCTTCTGATCATACTTGGAGCTCTCAAAGCTTTCTCTTATCATTCTAAGTTGTGCACAAGTCTCTGTAAGTATGCCAAACCTTTTATGGTTTTGTTTTTGCTTAGTTTAGCCCAAAAGTCAATCCGTCGTAACTAACGATTGACTTTGCGATAGCTCACGAATGATTCAGTGAATTGTTGAATCAAAAGTGATTATGTGTTGGTATTTATGTGGGTAATAAACCTCTAAAAGGGTTCCCACTGATCACCACTCTAACTAGTTCAAATTTCGAGTCAAACGAATGCTTAAAAAGTCAACAGAAAGCCGTTTTTGAGAATCTTGCATAATCTGTAATGTATATGCTATGAAACCTGTTTTGATGATCATAAAACATGATATTAAGTATATAAACTTGTCTAAACTCGTTTGATTCGGCCATTTGCTATATTGACCCGGTTCGGAGCCGAATGTCGCAAAAGTTTGACTTTTGCTTTGACTTCAGTTCTGACCCATTTTAGTACAGTGTAGATATGCCTTAGGACTCTCTTAGGACCAGGTCACGTGTTGGTATCACCCTCTGTGACCGGTTCATCGTTTATCCGAGTCTTTTACGCATTTCCGGTAATTACTTAAAAGTTGACCGTAACGCCCTTTTTTAAAATAAAAAGAGTATTTCGGACATGTGAAGGGACCATAACCTTGCTTACAAAATTCTAAGCATGCCCCTAAAGTTTCACGCCAATCCGAGGTCTAGAATGGGAGTTATGCTAATTAACGCATTTATAAGAAACTTTTGTAATAAACGGCGCAATTAGCATAACGCCTACCTAAACCAAGATTTCGTCACCAAAACTTTTACCCACTGTATTAAAATAATATTTTGGGATTTTTAAAGATTTTTAATTATTTTTACCTTGCTCATAACCTGCGGTTATGGCTACGGTTCGGTAAATACCGAATATGCCCTTTTCGGCCAAAACTTGAGTTCTACAAGGTCTTTTGACCCGATTTCAGTTGCTACTGATTTTAAATAATAAATAAGATATTTTAGACTTGTTAAACTGATCGGGAAACTCAGGTTTCCTGTAGAACTCAGAAAAGCCTTTAAAAGTCTTTAAAATGACCGGAAAACCCCTACGGGGCGTATAATGAACTAAAACTCGTTACGGGCATTATGGAAGGTATCCTACTGATACCACAACCTCTTTAAAGTATATTGACTTAGGAAAACAGTGTAGGACTCCTACGGTTACCCGTTGCGCCTATTGCGCGCACGGTTCGACTTATGTAACTAGTTTACATAAATTAGCCGATACGGGTCAAACCATATTATTTTGACCCCAAAATCCAGAGTGTGAATATTAAACCCGTATAAAACAAGTCTCCGAACTTGTTGGGTCAGAATCACACTCCATTCTCGGTTTTCGCCTTTCACGCGATTAAACCGTATCGATCCCTCGAAACTAACCGGTCTAGGCTACGGCTAATATAAAGACCCGTTAGGATTCTAATAGGTTATTTTAAAACCTTCGTTCCAGAATAAGAAGCCCCAGTAAAAGATATCAGTGACTTAATTGATTAAGGAATATACATTGCAAAGGTAAATACTTTTAACTTATTTTCCCTTATACGGGCTTGGGTTACGGTATATAAAATACCGCTTGATTGAGCATCAAATAATCCCATCATTTAGGTGGTTAATTGAATAGTTTGATCGGCTCATTTAAACAGTCTTGTTACTAAAAAGCCTTTGGGGGGTTGATGACCATGTCCCGGATATCCTAGGCATCATTTTACGAAATGGCCACGACCTTGACAGTCGGGTGTAGGCGTACACCCGGTATTATGTCTATATTATTAAAAGACGTAGCCGATGGTTTACCCACCTCGGTTTTACGCAAATGTGGTGTGTCTATTGATCTTTAACTCGGCACGATCCGGGCTACTGAACGCAAAGAAGGAACATGTAATTCGTTCACAAGATTATAATTTTAAATAATTCTCCCAAGTTAAACAAACATGTTTATGCCACGTGCATCCAAACCAATTTTTAACCATTTTACAAAATGAGTCAGTTGATTGTATTTACCAGTGTAAACTGACGTATTTTCCCAAAAAGATTAAGTGCAGGTACTACACGTAATTGGCTGGTAATAGCTCCCTAGCATCTAAAGAAGTCTCGCAAGCTTGATGTCTATCTGTTGAACAATATTTTTAATTTATTTTGATCCATCCTGTGGATACTATTCAACTCCTTGTGATACATTTGATATTACAGTAAATGGTTGAATTATATTTATCTTTATGCTTCCGCTGTGCATTTATATATTGTGGTTTGACTATATTGTTGCCAACTACGTCACGGTAATCCCCCAACGGGCCCACCGGTGATACACGTGGAAGTCGGGGTGTGACAGGTTGGTATCAGAGCCAACATTGAGTGAATTAAACACTATCCTAATGTGTTTAATCTCAGTGACACAATTGCACATACTTGAGTCTAGACAAGAACATAGGACAAATTCGAATTGTTATTCCAAATTTGTCTTTTCCTTTTTATTATGGTATTTAAAGTTTTAAAAAGCAGGAAATATGCCGCCAGTGATATTCCGAGGAAGAGGAAGGGGAAGAAGAGGCAGAGGAGAGATCGTTACTTATCACGATCACGAAGCCGGACCTTCAAATACGCGAGCTCCTTCAACCACAAGGAGTGAAGAACCGCAAAGGCGAAGAGACCTTTATGAACCTGCAAGGCATTCCACCTCGCATAGCTCAACGCCATCATACCGGCACTCATTCGTGCCAAATTCAGAAAATGACCCCAACAACCCGCAACCCTCCTTCATACCTCTACAACGTTCGGTATCGCACCGAAATTTTGACGACCCTACTCCATACTTCAGAGGTCAGTTTAACCCAGCTGACTACATCCAGGAACCTTCAGGCTTTGTTCCGTTAGGGCCACAAGATCATTTCTCCGAAGATCATATGGACGAGGATACTGATCCGACAGAACCTGCTCGTGGTACGCCCACGCATCCAATAGAAGTCTCTGATGGGTCATCCTTCCATGGCACACCCTATCAGGGACCAGACAGCTTTCAAGCGTTGTTCGATCGACATGAGTAGTACTACACACCACCTCAGCAAACCTCACAACAACCGCAACATCCGCGAGATCCCACCGAGGATTCACGCTTCGTGGCAGTTACGCCACCACCTCCGCCACCGGTACAGCCAGTAATGCCTGATCCGCCAAGACGTAGGAGGACAAATGCTCGTATGTCCACATGAGGAGGAGAGGATTTCCACTTCAGCACCCCTCGACACTCTAGTAGTAGCCACTATCCGCCACTACAAGAAGAAGGACCTTCAAGTCCTGTACAGGAGGCGAACTCCGCACCAGCTGCACCAAATTCGCCACCATTTGGGTATGACCAACCCATACCTGCTTACACGGGTCCAACGGCTTACAACCCGTTCGAACCGTCATCACAAGCGCATTACAACTACAATTATGAGCGCGACCCATATGTGGTGTCGGCTAGGTATAATGCACGCTATCCCGACGGAGCTCATGGGAACATGGGAGTACCGGACTACTCAGCACATGGGTATCCAGCACCTCCCAGACCTCCAGTTCCGCAACAGGCGCCACAACCACGTTTCTCTCCTCCTGAGCAAGAAGAAATACTCCACCGTTTGAGCCGTGTGGAAAGAGACTTCGAGGAAGAACGTAAGAGCCACCGAGGATTCCTCAAGGGCTTAACAAACCTACTAAAGGGCAAGAAGAAGAAACGTGACCATTAGTCCTTATGTATGTTCTAATGGAATGTTTATTTTAAAAGAAGTCCCTGCGTGGACATTTATCGTATTTCATTCCCTACGTGGACTTATCTTTTAGTCCTTGCATGGACACTCATCTTATATTAGTCCCTGCGTGGACTTGTCTCTTGTTTTAAACCTCTATGTAGGAAAGTACTATTTAAAAAGTCCCGTTTAGGGCGGTGTGTAATCGTATTAAAATTTTGGAATGTTATATTATGAATTTCATTTTGTTATTACTATATATGAAATAAATCAAAATCATTCCTTTTTAACTTGATCTGCCTAAATAAAGAATCTGAAGAGTGAAACCTAGCCAGGTGTCTTTTAAGATCCGGCCAAGATGGTAAGACCTAATTAAAAGATTCTGATTCCCTGTTAACCTCTGTAAGCATGTTGACAATCATGACAGATGTGATTCGTTAAAGTCACACACGTCATTCTTATACAAGAATCCTTTAAAGGATTCCAAAACCCAAATTAATGATATAATAAATCATGGGTTAAATCATCAATAAAGATGATCACTTGTTAAACATCCATAAGTGATGTAGTGCCTACGGGCCATACATATTGTCATAATAGGGCAAAAGACAGTGGTGGTTTAGGACTCCCTGTCAGAAGGAGTGAAAGGACTACGGTTCAAACCTTCAAACCTTGATTCTCTGTAATCTCGGCTAACATTATAATAACGTCCTCGTGACTAGGCTTTTAAACCACTATCAATATTAATTGTTATTAGGATAAGTATGTTCAAATCCTAAAAGTAAAGTGAGTAACAAATTAACCAGATATGGTCTTCAATACCATGGTTAATGAATTGCCATAAAAGACAATTCAATGATAAACTCCTAAATAGAATTTCCGTTATCTTCTGCAGCAGATACAAGCTACTATGGCAAATCCCAATGAAGGAAGTAGTCATACAAATGAAGATGAGTATGATAATGTCCAAATAAATCTAACGGGCGCTCAACTCAAGGCTCTTGTCGACAATGCTGTGCAAGCAGCTCTGGATCGACAATATACAGAATCCCGAAGCAGAACAGTTTCCAAGCCACCATCAAAGCCCAAGACACAATCAAAATCCCACAGCAAACCACTATCCAAACCTAAGAAGGACGACGATAAACACTCGTCCAAGCCCAAGAAAGACGACGACAATCACTCGTCGAATGAAAATAGTGTTCGTCGCGAACGGGAGTATACTGATGCTTCCCGTGCTAGGGGCTGCACATACGAGTACTTCGTATCTTGTAAACCCCGAGACTTTACGGGGGAGAAGGGTGTCGTTGAATGTATGACATGGTTGGACGAGATGGACACAGTGGTGGACATCAGTGGCTGCGCTGAAAGGGATGTAGTGAAGTTTGTGTCTCAGTCATTTAAGGGCGAGGCCCTAGCTTGGTGGAGGGCGCTGGTTCAGGCCTCAGGAAAAGCTGTGCTTTACAGCATGACGTGGGAGGAATTCGTTTCTCTCATCAGGGAAAATTACTGCCCTCAGCATGAGGTGGAGAAAATAGATTCCGATTTTGTGTCATTGGTGATGACAAATCTGGACTGCCAGGCCTATTTGACGAGCTTCAATACGATGTCTCGCTTGGTTCCTTATCTAGTCACCCCGGAACCAAGGAGGATTGCTCGTTTTATCGGGGGGTTAGAACCCGCGATAAAGGCTAGTGTGAAGGCCTCTCGGCCAACGACCTTCAGGTCCGTGACTGACCTCTCTTTGTCCCTCACGATGGACGCGGTCCGATTGAGATCGCAGAGGAACAAAGAGGCCGAAAAGAGAAAGCGTGAGGATGATAACTCGCGAAGGTCAGGAAAGAAACACCGTGGAAACGGTGATGGCAAGAGAGGGGGAGAGTCGAGAAAGGATGGGCAACAATCGGGAGAGAAGCCTAAATGCAAAAACTGCCAAAAATTCCACTTTGGGAAGTGCAGGTTTGGGCCGAACTCGCAGTCTCAGTCAAAGACGCCTACTTGTGGACTGTGCAAGTCCAAAGATCATAAGACTGTGGACTGTAAGAAAATTAAAGACGCAACCTGCTACAACTGTAGTGAGAAGGGGCACATCAGGAGCAACTGCCCCAAACTCGCCAAGAAGACTAAAGAACCCAAAAAGAATAACGCTAGAGTCTTCAAAATGGATGTGAAGGAAGCCCTACAAGACGACAACGTAAAAACAGGTACTTTCCTCGTGAATAATATATTTGCAAGAGTACTTTTCGATTCAGGCGCTGATAAATCCTTTGTAGACCAAAAATTCTGCAAGTTGCTAAACATGCCTATCAAAACCCTAAATGTGAAATACGAAGTAGAGCTAGCAGACGACACTGTAGAAACCGTCTCCAATATATTAGAGGGATGTATGATATCCATTAAGAACCATTATTTTCCTCTATCTCTACTTCCCTTTAATCTAGCTGGTTTTGACATTGTTCTGGGCATGGACTGGTTATCACACAACCAGGCACAGATCGTCTGCAATAGAAAACAAATTGTGCTAAAGACCCCGACTGGTGAATCACTCACCATTCGAGGGGATACGCAGTACGGATTGCCCGAAAATGTAACTATGCTCAAAGCTTCTAGGTGCTTAAAAAGAGGATGTGTCATCTACATGGCACAAGTGATTATTGAAGAACCCAAACCAAGGATAGAGGACATTCCTGTCATTTCGGAGTATCCAGAAGTTTTCCCCGAAGACCTACTTGGGTTGCCACCAGATAGGCAGGTGGAATTCAGAATAGATATCATCCCTGGAGCAGCTCCCATTGCTAGAGCACCCTACAGACTAGCACCCACTGAAATGAAGGAACTGAGGACCCAACTAGATGAACTGTTAGCAAAAGGTTTCATCAAGCCTAGTTCGTCTCCCTGGGGAGCACCTGTCCTGTTTGTAAAGAAAAAGGACGGATCGATGCGTCTGTGCATCGATTATCGTGAACTTAATAAAGTCACGATAAAGAATAGATACCCATTGCCACGGATCGACGATTTGTTTGATCAATTGCAAGGGGCTAGCTATTTCTCGAAGATCGACTTGAGGTCGGGCTACCATCAACTGAAGGTCAGAGATGAAGACGTGCATAAAACAGCATTTAGGACTCGCTACGGTCACTACGAGTTCCTAGTGATGCCTTTTGGGCTCACAAATGCACCGGCTGCGTTCATGGACCTCATGAATCGCGTCTGTAAGCCGTATTTAGACAAATTCGTCATCGTATTCATCGACGACATTCTCATCTATTCCAAGAACGAAGCTGACCATGAGAAACACCTACGATGTATTCTCGGATTGCTACATCGCGAGAAACTCTATGCCAAATTCTCCAAGTGTGAATTCTGGCTAAGAGAAGTCCAATTTCTTGGACACGTCGTAAGTGAGCGTGGTATCCAGGTGGATCCCGCTAAGGTAGAGGCGGTCATGAATTGGCAAGAGCCAAAGACGCCCACAGAGATCCGTAGTTTCCTAGGATTGGCAGGATACTACCGAAGATTCATTGAGAATTTCTCAAGGATTGCTGCGCCCTTAACTTCTCTAACCAAGAAGAAGGAAAAGTTTATTTGGGGCCCTAAGCAGCAAGAATCCTTTGATATTTTGAAACAAAGGCTGAGCAACGCTCCTGTGTTGACGCTACCGGAAGGTACTGAAGAGTTCGTGGTCTACTGCGACGCATCACACACTACACTGGCATGGGGTGTGTGCTCATGCAGAAAGGCAAGGTAATTGCCTATGCTTCAAGACAGTTGAAGGTGCACGAAAAGAATTACACCACCCATGACTTGGAGCTGGGTGCCATTGTATTCGCACTAAAACTGTGGAGGCATTATTTATATGGAATCAAGTTTGTGATCTATTCAGATCACAAAAGCCTTCAACATTTGTTCAATCAGAAGGAGCTAAATATGAGGCAACGCCATTGGATGGAGACCTTGAATGATTATGATTGTGAGATCAGGTACCATCCCGGCAAGGCGAATGTAGTCGCTGATGCCCTGAGCCGGAAAGAAAGGATGAAACCCATCCGAATCAATGCGAGGAGGATGGAAGTAAAGAATAACTTGATTGAAAGGATATTAGCTGCACAGTGAGAGGCTGTGTTGGAAGCTAATTATCCTAAGGAAAAGTTAGGAGTAACTAAGGAGCAGTTAACTCTTCACAAGGATGGACTTTTGAGGATGAATGGGCGGATATGGGTTCCTATTTATGGAGGACTACGAGATGTTATCCTCCAGGAAGCCCATAGTTCCAAATATTCTGTCCATCCCGGAGCAGACAAAATGTACCAGGATTTAAAGGTAAATTATTGGGGGATAGGCTTGGAAAAGTCTGTAGCCGCTTATGTAGCCAAATGCTTGACTTGTGCGCAAGTCAAGGCTGAGCATCAAAAGCCATCTGGCTTGCTACAACAGCCTGAACTTCCTGAATGGAAATGGGAGTGTGTAACTATGGATTTTATCACCAAGTTACCAAAAACGAGCAAAGGAAACGACACAATATGGGTTATAGTCGACCGACTGACTAAGTCAGCTCATTTCCTACCCATCAAGGAGACTTATAGCTCCAATACCTTGGCCCAGTTATATGTTGATAAGATTGTCGCCTTACATGGCATACCTGTGTCTATTATCTCTGATCAAGATACTAGATACACGTCACATTTCTGGAAGAGTTTCCAACAATCTTTGGGCACACGTTTGAACTTTAGTACGGCTTACCATCCTCAGACAGACGGTCAGAGTGAGCGTACTATTCAAACGTTAGAAGACATGCTGCGAGCATGTGCTATCGATCTAGGTGGTAGTTGGGATAAGAACCTGCCCCTAATCGAATTCTCCTACAACAATAGCTACCACACCAGCATAAAGGCTGCGCCTTTCGAGGCATTATACGGTAGGAAGTGTAGATAGCCTGTTTGTTGGGCGGAAGTGGGAGAGGTCCAATTATCAGGACCAGAGATAGTTTTCGAGACAACGGACAAGATTGTCCAGATTCGGGAACGTCTCAAGGCTGCCCGTGATAGGCAGAAAAGTTACGCTGATCCGAAGCGTAAGGATTTTCACTTTGAGGTAGGTGAAAAAGTGTTACTAAAGGTATCACCCTGGAAGGGGGTGATGCGTTTCGGTAAGAAGGGTAAACTGAGCCCGCGATACATAGGACCTTTTGAGGTTATCGAACGGGTCGGGTCAGTTGCCTATAAATTAAACTTACCAGAAGAGCTCAATGGAATTCATAATGTGTTCCACATCTGCAATCTAAAGAAGTGTTTCGCTCATGAATCATTGGTGATTCCACACACAGATGTGCATATAGATGAGAGCTTGAAGTTTGTGGAGAAGTCTTTGTTGATTGAAGACCGACAGGTGAAAAAGCTCCGAAGAAAACATGTGCCAATAGTCAAAGTTAAATGGGATGCCCAGAGAGGTCCCGAATTCACGTGGGAAGTTGAATCCACGATGAAGGAGAAATATCCCTATTTGTTCGAGTAAATATCGGGTCGAGATTTATTTTAAGGGGGTGAGGATGTAACACCTCGAAATTTTGAGTCCAATAATGTATTGACACGTGTCTTGAGTTTACACGTGGCATTTAATATTTAATAAAGGACTAATATTGACAAACCTTGAAAGTATGTAAATTCGAGGGTTATAAATGTCAAACAAGGGTAAGTATACTGTATAGTAACCCTAAAAGATGCTCGTACCTTAAAACGAATAAATCATGGATCGTACGGAAGCGAAACGCGGAAGAAAGTGAGAGATTACAAACTGGGGGGTTAACTGTGTCAACATGTTTAATTATACCTCTGAGTGACCCTTTGACGTACCCGAAGCCTTGTAACAGTAAAATACGCTCACTAGAATATAATATATAAATTCCGCGAAGTTCCGTTTTAAAACGAGAAACTTATGACCAAATTCATACGAGAGGGGTTAAAAGCGTCAACTATATAAATTAAGGCTTCTCGGATAATAAGTAAACTATCCGGGGGCTTAACAACACGGGTAAATAACGCGAGGTCCTTAATTATAATTAACTGAGGGCCATATCGCAAAGTTACCCCTTCAAACCCGAAAGGTCAGGTTATTAATTACCAAGATTTTGGTAATCATTGTAAAAAGATTTAAAAAGATTGTTTCTTAACCCCTTACGGACCGTAAAGGTCATGCCTTACGGACCGTAAGGGAGCGCATGATTGATTTAGATCCGCCACAGGCTTACGGACCGCAAGGCCTAAGCCATACGGTCCGTAAGCAACGCCCAGCGACAGAAATATGGATGTTGGCTCTTTTAAGCGGCAAGACAATTATGGATGGGTTTTCCAGAGGCATGGGCGCCCCCTACTAGACCCATAACATCTAGAGACACCTGCCCATCATCCATGATCACTTGTAGACCAATGTGTGATGATCTAAGAGCATTTCTTGCACTATAAATAGACCTTCAATGTTCACAACTTAAACACACCTCAAACACACTCTTCTGATCATACTTGGAGCTCTCAAAGCTTTCTCTTATCATTCTAAGTTGTGCACAAGTCTCTGTAAGTATGCCAAACCTTTTATGGTTTTGTTTTTGCTTAGTTTAGCCCAAAAGTCAATCCGTCGTAACTAACGATTGTCTTTGCGATAACTCACGAATGATTAAGTGAATTGTCGAATCAAAAGTGATTATGTGTTGGTATTTATGTGGGTAATAAACCTCTAAAAGGGTTCCCACTGATCACCACTCTAACTAGTTCAAATTTCGAGTCAAACGAATGCTTAAAAAGTCAACAGAAAGCCGTTTTTGAGAATCTTGCATAATCTGTAATGTATATGCTATGAAACCTGTTTTGATGATCATAAAACATGATATTAAGTATATAAACTTGTCTAAACTCGTTTGATTCGGCCATTTGCTATATTGACCCGGTTCGGAGCCGAATGTCGCAAAAGTTTGACTTTTGCTTTGACTTCAGTTCTGACCCGTTTTAGTACAGTGTAGATATGCCTTAGGACTCTATTAGGACCAGGTCACGTGTTGGTATCACCCTCTGTGACCGGTTCATCGTTTATCCGAGTCTTTTACGCATTTTCGGTAATTACTTAAAAGTTGACCGTAACGCCCTTTTTTAAAATAAAACGAGTATTTCGGACACGTGAAGGGACCATAACCTTGCTTACAAAATTCTAAGCATGCCCCTAAAGTTTCACGCCAATCTGAGGTCTAGAATGGGAGTTATGCTAATTAACGCATTTATAAGAAACTTTTGTAATAAACGGCGCAATTAGCATAACGCCTACCTAAACCAAGATTTCATCACCAAAACTTTTACCCACTGTATTAAAATAATATTTTGGGATTTTTAAAGATTTTTAATTATTTTTACCTTGCTCATAACCTGCGGTTATGGCTACGGTTCGGTAAATACCGAATATGCCCTTTTCGGCCAAAACTTGAGTTCTACAAGGTCTTTTGACCCGATTTCAGTTGCTACTGATTTTAAATAATAAATAAGATATTTTAGACTTGTTAAACTGATCGGGAAACTCAGGTTTCCTGTAGAACTCAGAAAAGCCTTTAAAAGTCTTTAAAATGACCGGAAAACCCCTACGGGGCGTATAATGAACTAAAACTCGTTACGGGCATTATGGAAGGTATCCTACTGATACCACAACCTCTTTAAAGTATATTGACTTAGGAAAACAGTGTAGGACTCCTACGGTTACCCGTTGCGCCTATTGCGCGCACGGTTCCGCTTATGTAACTAGTTTACATAAATTAGCCGATACGGGTCAAACCATATTATTTTGACCCCAAACTCCAGAGTGTGAATATTAAACCCGTATAAAACAAGTCTCCGAACTTGTTGGGTCAGAATCACACTCCATTCTCGGTTTTCGCCTTTCACGCGATTAAACCGTATCGATCCCTCGAAACTAACCGGTCTAGGCTACGGCTAATATAAAGACCCGTTAGGATTCTAATAGGTTATTTTAAAACCTTCGTTCCAGAATAAGAAGCCACAGTAAAAGATATTAGTGACTTAATTGATTAAGGAATATACATTGCAAAGGTAAATACTTTTAACTTATTTTCCCTTATACGGGCTTGGGTTACGGTATATAAAATACCGCTTGATTGAGCATCAAATAATTCCATCGTTTAGGTGGTTAATTGAATAGTTTGATCGGCTCATTTAAACAGTCTTGTTACTTAAAAGCCTTTGGGGGGTTGATGACCATGTCCCGGATATCCTAGGCATCATTTTACGAAATGGCCACGACCTTGACAGTCGGGTGTAGGCGTACACCCGGTATTATGTCTATATTATTAAAAGACGTAGCCGATGGTTTACCCACCTCGGTTTTACGCAAATGTGGTGTGTCTATTGATCTTTAACCCGGCACGATCCGGGCTACTGAACGCAAAGAAGGAACATGTAATTCGTTCACAAGATTATAATTTTAAATAATTCTCCCAAGTTAAACAAACATGTTTATGCCACGTGCATCCAAACCAATTTTTAACCATTTTACAAAATGAGTCAGTTGATTGTATTTACCAGTGTAAACTGACGTATTTTCCCAAAAAGATTAAGTGCAGGTACTACACGTAATTGGCTGGTAATAGCTCCCTAGCATCTAAAGAAGTCTCGCAAGCTTGATGTCTATCTGTTGAACAATATTTTTAATTTATTTTGATCCATCCTGTGGATACTATTCAACTCCTTGTGATACATTTGATATCACAGTAAATGGTTGAATTATATTTATCTTTATGCTTCCGCTGTGCATTTTTATATTGTGGTTTGACTATATTGTTGCCAACTACATCACGGTAATCCCCCACCGGGCCCACCGGTGATACACGTGGAAGTCGGGGTGTGACATGTTAGCAACCCCTTTGGTAACAAGAAGGTAAATGATTCAAATTATTTTGTGAAAGTTATTAGGCAATTGTCAAATTCATAGTTTTTTCTATATAAATTAACCTTTTTATATACATATTGAAGGATGGAAACACCGGTTCATCCTTTAGTTTTTGGAAGCAAAACCCCTGGCCAAAAATGGCGTATTTTCTCAGCTGTGTAAGTTGTTCCGCTAATGAGTAATCATACCTTAGTTCTTGCCTCATATGGGCTAACAAACACATCTAAGTTTTGTTATTTTTGTTTGTCTGTGTACCGATAGCTCAAAGTCCCTTAGCGCATATAAAAACAAGTTACAATCACCGACCGTATCATCCGCGTTCACCTTGCGAACAGAGAAAAGAGCCGCCCGAAGAAAACAAGGAAGAATTCACATTGGTTTCTCTTTTAATGAAAGCACAGGCCCGGTTTCTTAATTTTTATTATGCGTTTGTTAATTTTCAGAAGCTCGAAGAAAAGTTAAATGAAAAAGAAGTGAAGAAAGTGTAGCTGCAAACGACATTAAAGGTAATAATAATAATAATATTATGGGATTATTCCCAGTTTTTTTATTTTTTATTTTTTTGCATTCATTTATGACAAATTTAAATACGTGATAAATGCATAAATTGACACCTCTAGCATATAATATTGCAGGAGAAAGCAGAGTCTGAATTCAGAAGACTGCGACAAAGCTTTTGCTTTAAAGCTCGACCGCTACCTAGCTTCTATAACGAAAGAGAAACACCAAAAAGCTCAATAAAGAAGGTATAACGGGCCGGGCCAAGTTGACCTGAATCACCTGTTGTCCTTTTCTTTTTAAATAATTAGTGTGTCAAATATGATTATAAAGTTATATAACGGGCGGTGGGGGGCATATTTTGTATAAATGTTGAAAACATCAAAGAGGAAGAGGTGCGGAACCAGCTGAACCAAGGCACAGTACCTACCTGAAAACATCGAGGTTCATTGCCTAGCAGGGCTGATTAAAGCATGGTTGCCATGTGGTGTGCTTGATGGGCTATCTCGTCAAGAGGTGTTGCAGTGTAACATACATGATTATTTAAGAAATGATTATATTTAAAAAAATATAATTTACCTAGAAACTGTGCAGAGGTTGAAACCAGGAGACATCCATGGCTTTTTATTATTCTGATACTTTCACATGGATGATGACTTTATAGATAATATGTGCAGGTTGTTGTCAGAACTTCAAAGATTAAACCCCAATACAAAATATAATGCAACTTTATTGATGAACTTCTCAGAATCACAATACAAGAACACAAGCCAGTCATCACAGATTGACAGGCTTTCTAAATGAATCAAATGATTAAAACAAGAACAAAGGATTCCTCACGAATGTACGTGTGAGGAATCAAAAAGATGATTTAGGGTTTGAGAAGGAGAAGACAAAAGAGAGTCGGTGCACCTCATCCCGAGACAGCCCCCTCTTTTATATATGAGAAAGACATGAAACCCTTAGCCCAATATAAGGAGCAACCCATCATCAAACACGAACACAGGCCCAGCACATGTGACCAACGGTAACAAGCAGCCCACCATCAAGAGATCACACCTCAAAAGGAAACAAGATAAAAATATTAGAAAACGTTAAAACTGAATATATATAGAGTATTTTTAACACCCCCCCCCCTCAGTTTTAATGTTTAAAAGGATTTGTGAGACCAAGAAACTTACACATTTCTTCATGATGTCTTGGTAATAACCCTTTTGTGAACACATCCGCAAGCTGGAATTCAGACTTTATACCAGATGTTTTGATATACCTGCTGCTATTTTTTCCCGAAGGAAAAATAAGTCGACCTCAAAGTGTTTTGTTTTGTCATGAAACACAGGGTTTGCAGCTATGGAAATGGCTGCACTGTTGTCACAATTCAGTGTCACTGGTAAGGCAACATTGATCCTTAGTTCCCTTAGAACATTTAGCAGCCACAAGATTTCGCAAGAGGCACTGCACATGGATCTATATTCTGCTTCAGCAGATGAACGAGAGACAACGCTTTGTTTCTTGCTTTTCCAAGAAACTAGAGAGTTTCCGAGAAAGATACAGTACCCAGTGACAGACCTTCTGCTGTCAACACACTTGGCCCAATCTGAGTCAGCATAGGCTGATAACTGGAAGGAATCGCTCTGTTTAAACATAATGCCATATCCGGGAGCATTTTTTAAATATCTCAGCAGCCTAAAGGCTATCTGAGAATGAGCTTCTGTTGGTTTATGCATATATTGGGACAAATAGTGAACGGCATAGGCAATATCAGGGCGAGTGTGAGAGAGATAAATAAGTTTGCCCACAAGTTTTTGATATTCAGTGATACTGACATCATTTAATTTCTCATTTTTACTCATTTTGGTCAAAATGTGATTTTGCTCTATGGGACAGTTAACTGGCTTACACCCGCTCATCCCGTATTCATTTAAAAGATCCATACAATATTTTCTTTGGGTGAGGCAAGTACCCTCACTGCTTTTGATGACTTCAATACCAAGAAAGTATTTTAAGAAACCAAGGTCTTTAATTTGAAACCCCTTTTTTAAACAGGATTTCACTTTATTAATTTCATCAACATTGTTTCCTGTTAGTATAATGTCATCAACATAGACTAACAAGGCAATAAACACAGAATTATCAGATTTAACAAACATAGAATGGTCACACTTAGACTGAACAAAACCAATTTTAACAAGAACTTGGACAAGTTTTTCATTCCACATACGAGGGGCCTGCTTTAAGCTATAGAGGGACCTTTTTAACTTGCAAACTTTGTTTTTGTTATTTACATTTAGACCATCAGGAGGGATCATATAGACTTCCTCCCTTATATTTCCATAAAGGAAGGCATTATTTACGTCAAGTTGATATATGGGCCAGTTATTTTGAACAGACAAACTGATGATGCATCTGACCGTGACCATCTTGACAACGGGAGAAAAGGTCTCCTCAAAATCGATACCCTCAACCTGACTAAAGCCTTTGGCAACAAGTCTGGCCTTTGACTAAAGCCTTTGGCAACAAGTCTGGCCTTAAATCTATCTATTTCACCATTAGATTTGTATTTGACTTTGTAAACCCATTTACTCCCAATGGGTTTCTTCCCATGTGGAAGATCAACTATATCCCAAGTGTCATTACTATATAAGGCAGAAAGTTCATCATTCATGGCATCTATCCACCTTTTATCTTTGCATGCTTCGTTATAGTTAACAGGTTCAACAGTTTTGTTTAAGTTAGCAGCAAAGCACATATTTTCACTGGATAGATTAGCATAGTTAACAACTTTATCATAACTATATTTAGCATTTCCAACAATGAAGTCACTAAATCTCTTAGGGGCAAACACATGTCTAGTGGACTTTCTAAGACTAGGTTGGTTACCCTCAGGAAGGACTGATTCATCATTTGTACCACTTGACTCAACCCTCACAGACTCACTTTGAGACTCATCATGATGCTGAGCATTAGCCATCTCACCTGAAGCAAATGACTACTGAGTGTCAGCAACATCAACTGGCTCATTTGAGCTACTGTGTTGCTGTGTCTCAGGTACAGAATCAGGAGACTCCTTCTCTTCATCATTGGGATTTGTTTCACTTGAGAGTTCATAGATATCAAAAAAATTGGAATGATTTAAAGTATTTGTTTTGTCAAGATCGAGTTCAGAAAAAAGTTTGGTTTTAAAAGGAAAAATGGTTTCATAAAAACTGACATCTCGAGAGAAGGAGAATGTCCTTTGATCCAAACTCCAAAGTTTGTATCCTTTTTTAAAGTTTGAATATCCCATAAAGACACATCGCTCAGCTCTTTCTTCAAGTTTATCGGTATTAGTTAAGACAGTAAAATAACATAGACATCCAAAAACTTTCAAGTGATTGAGAGAAGGTTCAAAGCCATAAAGCAACTCATAAGGGGTTCTACCACCTAACACAGACGAGGGTGTCCTGTTAATCAAATAAGCAGCAGTGAGAACACATTCAGACCAGAATCTTAAGGGAATACCAGATTGAAATAATAAAGCTCTTGTAACATTCAGGAGATGCCTATGTTTCCTTTCAGCAATCCCGTTTTGTTGGGGGGTGTAAGTGCAAGAGGTTTGGTGAAGTATGCCATGTGTTTTGACAAAATTATCCATTTGAGTGTTGATAAATTCGGACCCATTATCACTTCTGAAAATTTTGACTTTTGTTTCAAATTGAGTGAGGATCAGGTCATAGAAGTTTTTAATATTTTCAAACACTTCAGTTTTGGACTTCATTAGGTAGACCCAGACAGATCTGGAGTAGTCATCAACGATGGTGAGGAAAAATTTATACCCATCAAGACTGGGTCGTTTATATGGACCCCAAACATCAAGATGAACAAGGTCACCAATATTTTTGGATTTATGGTCACTTAAGGGAAAGGGAACTCTATGCTGTTTGGCCTTGTGACACGTGTCACACGGCTCAACTTGTCCTGTTTCATTTTTAAGTTTTAGAGCATGTAGGGCTTGGTCTGCTGGATGACCAAGTCTGGAATGCCAGAGCTTTATTGTTTCAGTTTTATTAAAGCAAGCAATCACAGGTTTAATAGAATTACCACAGAAATAAAGACCATCCATTTGCCTACCAATCACCAGGTTTCTCTTTAAGGAAACATCCTGAATATAACAGTTATGCTTGTCAAAAATTACTTTAAGTTTGTTATCTTTAGCAAGTTTGTGAACAGAGATAAGATTCACACAATATTCAGGGACAACAAAAACATCTTTCAAGATCACATCTTCAGAGAGTTTAAAACACCCTATTTGTTTAACTTTAGCATCAGTTCCATTTGGATGTTTGATAGTAATATCATACTCAGATACATCAACTAGATTAAACATGTTGTCATTGTTCATGACCATATGTTGATTTGCCCCTGAATCAACGATCCATTTTAGTTTATTTTGATGGAAAAAGCTAGAGTTGAAACAATAGGTGTTTTTATAAGACCCTAAAGGAGTAAAGGCACTAAAGCACTCACCACCCATGTTAGATTTGGCAAAATCTTCCAGCTTATTTTCATTTAACAGACCTAGCAGCTTGGAAAATTAATAAGCAGTTAAAGCATTCAAGGAAGAATTAGCAGATTGATCATTATTGGCAACAGAACTATTAGCAGACACATTTGCTTTAGACCATTGAGAATTGTTTTGTTTGGTTTATTTCTATAGTTTGGAGGATAACCATGAATCTCAAAACATTTCTCAATCACATGACCAACCTTATTGCAGTGAGTACATTTTAAGCTGGGATTAGGACCTTTGTTAAAACGCTTTTTATTATCATTAAATTGTGTTGCCTTGGCAACAAAACCAACATTTGGAATTTTAGAGGATTTATTTGAATCTCTGTGTGATTCTTCTCTAGAAATGATAGAAAAAGCAGTTTTGACAGTAGGTAAAGGATCCCTAGTTAACAGATTTATTCTAACAGGTTGATAAATATCATCTAATCCCATTAAGAACTGCATAAGTTTGATCAGTTGGCTGAATTCATTGTATTTAGTAGAAGCATCACAAGTACAGGAAGGTAGTTGAACCATGGCATCAAATTGTTTCCACATAGTATTGAGTTTATGATAATATTCTGAAACACTAGCCCCATTTTGATTAACAGAATTGATTTTTTGGTATAACCCAAACACAACTGACCCATCAACCCTGTCATAAGTGTCCTTTAAATCACTCCAAACTTCACTAGCAAGCCTAGAATAAACTTGACCAACATATAATTCTTCAGAAACAGAATTGAGAATCCAGGTTAAAACAACAGAATTGCATCTATCCTATTGACTTGCAAGAACATCATCTTTAGTTGATTTGGTACAGGTACCATTAATAAATCCTAGCTTATTTTTAGCAGTTAAAGCAAGTTTCATAGCATTTGACCATACCATATAATTCTCAGTTCCTTTCAACTTAATATTAACAATAGTAAGACTACTAGAGTCACTAGCATGTAGGTATAACGGGTCAGTTGCATCTAATTTACTAATAATTCCCCTTGATTTTCTGTATCAGGCATGGTAACACACAGTCACAGAGAGGCAGTAACAGCAAGAAAGGCAGTCACACAAGAAATCACCAAATATCAAGATAATCACAAGAGCAGTAATAACAAGGAAAGCAGTCACACAGTCACAGCAGAGAAATAGCAAAAATAAGGGACAAGAGGTCAGGGACGAAGCGAAGCCTGAACAGAGGTCCGATCAGAGGTTCATCACTCAAAACGTGCCTCCGCAGACAATATTCAGGGAGCTAAAAGACACAAACAAATGCAACAGAGTGGACCCTCTCTGTATCCCAAATCAAGCCGGTCTCACCTAAAAACCCGGTATCAATATGCCTAAACACAAACAATAAAGGATGATGCAAAACTAAACAAAGAAAAAAAGGAAAGATCTCACAGTGGGTGCGGATGAAGCCCAAGGGATCAAGACTTGTAACCTTCACTTAGGGTTACAAGAGCTTGATCAGAAGACAGAAGACCAAAAAACTGTTGGTTTGCCCTAAACGGGACCAACAGGAAGTACTTCAAGCAATCCAACGAGAAAGACCCTAAAAATTAGGGTTTCGTATATCCAACAGCGGCACAGCAACCACGATCAACAAGGATCCAGGAAGGACACGGCGGACCACAGATCTGCCACGAAACCACCACGAGAATCAACCTTTAATTTAAAAAACCTTTGGATAGAAACCTCCGGAGAAACAGGCAACGGAAAGTGCAGCGGAAGATCACCAGAGCACCAAATTAACCTTGGAGCTCTGATACCATGTCAGAACTTCAAAGATTAAACCCCAATACAAAATATAATGCAACTTTATTGATGAACTTCTCAGAATCACAATACAAGAACACTAGCCAGTCATCACAGATTGACAGGCTTTCTAAATGAATCAAATGATTAAAACAAGAACAAAGGATTCCTCACGAATGTACGTGTGAGGAATCAAAAAGATGATTTAGGGTTTGAGAAGGAGAAGACAAAAGAGAGTCGGTGCACCTCATCCCGAGACAACCCCCTCTTTTATATATGAGAAAGACATGAAACCCTTAGCCCAATATAAGGAGCAGCCCAGCATCAAACACGAACACAGGCCCAGCACATGTGACCAGCGGTAACAAGCAGCCCACCATCAAGAGATCACACCTCAAAAGGAAACAAGATAAAAATATTAGAAAACGTTAAAACTGAATATATATAGAGTATTTTTAACAGTTGTTGACCAAAGACCTAAAACCTCTTCAAAATGTTGGACCCGTGATTAGTCGTTTGCACCAACAGATCTAGATAGATTGTCTGCTCGAGGGGTGGTAAGCATATGCTCCCTAATCCTTTTTTTTAAATGATGACACCTGTCTTATGTTATAAATGCTCTCTTCTTGCATTGGACATGATAATAATATGATGAATGATGCTAAACTATGGTAAAATTGCACTAATTATAAGGATTGACTTAAATTGATTCTATATGTGATTAATGTGAATTATTTCTTACCCTGATTCTTACCCTGAGCAGACTGGGAATTTACCGCCATGGCGCTTGATCGGGTAGCAAACTGGGGAGGGGGATCCCTCCCGCGGGCAGGGGTACCGTGCATTTACCCTTTTTTTCTTATGTGAATTATTTCTATCCAAGTTTTTATTTATATGGTTTGTTAAAAATCATCATGTTCCCTGCTGCGGAGCGCAAGTCCTCTCGGCTCTGGAAATTCAGAAAATAGCGACCATTGGGAGGCTTGTATGAGAAAATTGATGAACAGGTTATAACAGTTTATAGTCTAATATGTACAAATGGCTAGAGAGATGCAAGTTATACATAAAGCTAATTTGCGACTGTTTGTCTTCAATCATGCTTTATTTATGTAAATATTTGTGCTCAAACTTCTCATGCTCTATCATCGTATGTTCTACATGGAAAAAAATATTATTAATCTTTCTCAGGTATTTACTTTGTGTCCAAATTACCATTTTGCACCCACATTTTTGTAAAGAAACAGGCTCCGGCTGCTGTGGCTGCAACACCGGTTGCGGTTGTGGTGGATGGACCGAGGAAGGTTGTTCGACGCCGCATGCGAAGAAGCTAGCGAATCAGCATAAGGTTGATATTATATGAATACGAATGGATAGTAAACCAAGATATGATCGAATTTTGTTAAATGATTTCGATCATATCTTGGTTTCTTCATGTGAGAATTTCATTAGAAGTTAAAGATACATTTTTTATTGATTTATGTAATCTTTTAATCAAATTATAGAAGTTTTGATGTCAGATTCTTGTGAAATTTGGCAAATTTGCATACTTCCGCCATCAAAAGTCTGGAGTGGTCTACATACTGTCTTTAACATTGTTTTATAAAGATATGTAACTAAATGCAAACAATTTAAATGATATATTATAATCTGTTTTTTAGTATTTGATTACGATTGTTATTAAACATACCCGTGTGTTCACACGGGTCTTACAACTAGTAATAATAAAAGTAAGAGAACAAAAGATGCTTTAGCAGGTAAAGTGTAAAACAAAAAGTTATGTGATGATACAGTGAAATCGGAAAGATGACTGGCGCAAACCCATGTTCGTATTTTATATATATATATATATATATATATATATATAATAAGGACTCATCATCCATTCTTCGATTTTGTCAATTTCTTAATTGACCGATTGGAATGGAGATCTATCCTTAGACCAGTCGATATTTTGGTCTTTGAATTGGTAGGAGGAAAACATGCATGTGTAGATCTAATAGGGGTTTCCCCGCTTGTGGGCTTAGGGGGTAATGCTTTCATGGTGGGCCAGGCTACTTTAAAGGTTTCTTCGGACAAAGTGACCAAACACGAGAAAGCGTGCCTTGACAACTGGCACGCGTTTATTCTTTTTGCTTTTGATACTTTTGGTTTCCTTGCGCCAAAGGCTGTGGACCTGCTTAGCCGAGTTCAAAGGGTCATGCATAGTAATGTTATGACACCGAGATCTAGAAAGTAGTTTTTAAAAGACTAAGTTTTGCTATTAAAAAAGGGTTGCGGTGCAGCTTGTTGCCTTCGATGTAATGTAGGTGTTGACTTCGATGGTGCGTGTACCGAGTGTCGAACATCACAAATTTTCAAACCAAGGCCGACTCTTTGTTCACAATAACATGTTTTTATGACACCAAAATAAAGCGTAGTGGACGCCTACAAATTTTTATGATTAAGGTTTTTGCTAGTAAGGTTAGAGGATTATCTTGGAAAGAGCGGGAAAGTAGGGCTCTAGAATTAATTTTTGGTGTTTTGTATTTTATGTTGAATTATTGTAAGAATTACTAATTTTTTACTATTAATGGATTGTGTTTTATGTGATATGATTATCTATGCTTGACATTCCAATGCTAACTGGGTTGAAGTGTTACGAAGTATATTTTACTAAGAGGTTGAGTCACTACAGGAAAAGCCATCGTCGCCCCTAAAGGCCTTCATCCTCGCCGCTAATATTTTTAGCAGCGACATTTCGCCGCTAAGAGTTGCATTTATTTAAAACACCGCTCGGGATTCCTATTTTGCTTTTACCCCAAAATGATTGATACGCTCCTATATCCATCTATCTTTATTTCCGACATGTTACTGAATCCATTTGCCTTCCAGTTTCTTGGGGGTCCCAAGTGATAGGCAACGTGACCTTAGATATTTCGGATGAATAACTAGCCTACAAATATGATTATAAATATATGAATATTGAATACTTCGTTACACCCTGAATTTTAATTATTTTTTCTCTCATCTTCCAATGGCATCTCTATCCTTACCATGGAAAACACGAATTGCAATTAAGCTAACCGAAATTGGTTTCGACCTTATTATTAAAAAAGATGGCACACTGAACCAAAGTCTTCTCAAATTCATTGGTATCCGAACCTCGCCATCGTTGTCTAATGGTGTCAAGACACACGATGTGGAGGTGGATCCAACTAGGAAGCTCTGGTTCCGCGTATTTGTGCCCACACAGTATGCGGAACAAGAGCTTCCAGTGATGGTGTTTTTTCATGGAGGTGGATTTATTGTCCTCAACCCAGCCGCGAAGAAGTACGACGACGTTTGTCGCAAGTTCGCTAGAGAATTGCCTGCGATAGTTGTTTCGGTTGAGTATCGTCTTGCACCGGAGCATTGACACCCTTCGCAACACGACGATGGGTTTGATGTGCTGAAGTTTCTGGACATTGAAGAGAACAGATCGAAATGGTTACCGGAGAATGCGAATATTTCACGCTGTTTTATTGGTGGTGATAGTGCTGGCGGTCACATAACTCATTATGTTGCTGAAAGAGCCTCACAGTTTAACTTCCAACGACTCAGGGTAATTGGGCTGGTGGTGATCCAACCATTCTTTGGAGGGGAGGAGCGAACAGATTCTGAGATACGACTGGATGGAACCGCGCCTATCCTGTCATTGAAGCGGACAGATGTGTTATGGAAGGCGTTCCTGCCGCTAGGTGAACCCTACAACCGCGACCATCCTAGCATCAATGTTAGCGGACCCAATGCTGCGGACATATCGAAAGTGGATCTACCACCCACCATGGTGGTTGTTGCTGGGTTCGATATTTTACGGGACTGGCAGATAAGATACTATGAGTGGCTCAAGAAGTCCGGGAAAGAAGCGTACTTGATGGACTACCCAAACATGTTTCACGCTTTCTACCTCTTCCCGGAGTTGCCGGAATCCGACCAACTTATATTGGAGGTGAAGGACTTCATTCAGAAGGTGTTAAATAAGGTATGCATATACATATGTATATGTACACACTTTTGAATAAAAGAAGAGATAAAACACATAAGTTAAGTTTTTGCATGTGTTGATTTTTGTGTTTTGAACCATTTATGTTAGATACTTCTTACATGTGTTGATTGCTTACAGATCTAGAAGATCAAGATGGGAGCTTAAAAAAATATGTTATTTTTATGTAAGTCTTCCTTGCATTCAATTGAATTTGTACAAGTATATATTGCTTTTAAGCTCAAGGCTTCTGTAATATGTATTATGTTTCACTACCTCGTTTTGTCAATTGTGTATTTTTTTTCTCTGG
This sequence comes from Helianthus annuus, assembly GCF_002127325.2. Lineage (NCBI taxonomy): Eukaryota > Viridiplantae > Streptophyta > Magnoliopsida > Asterales > Asteraceae > Helianthus > Helianthus annuus. The sequence goes on along the minus strand of NC_035438.2, from coordinate 64,267,456 downwards.
TGGTGGAGTTATAACAATATTAAACTTTCTGTTGTTTCATTATCATTTATTATGTATAATTGTAGCGTGTGTGTATGTATAAAGATTCTCTTAATCAAGGATGCGAAATTTGTCCTTAGAGGAGGCGGTGTGGTGCGACGCGTGGAACAAACCAAACATCCACCGCCCCTAGAATGTTCACGAGTGATGGGCATGCACAAATTCAGTTTCCGTGATGTTTTTAACGCTTGATATTTTGAGGTTGTGAGGGTAATTGTTGGTTGGGGGAAAATTGTTGGGTGTGGTGGTGAGTGATGACCATTACCACTAAAAAAGGATGTGAGTGATGGAAAAATAGTTGATAACATGGCGGAACTTGATTGGATGTTTGTGAGTGATAGAATTTTTGCAACTGATACCACCCCCACTCCCCTTAGAGCAAGATGTAATTGCGCTTTGGTGTAATTACGCAGCTTTTGTCTACAAATTGCGCTTCGGTGTAATTTTGCAGCTTTCGGCTACAAATACACGTAAACATTGACGAATTGTATATAGGCGCCTATGTGTATGGGGAAGTGTATCTTCTTAATCATGACCAGCGTGTAACGAATATTGGACGCTTCGTTTACTTAGTTTAACGCATCATGTAAATGTGTGGCGACCTAGACAACCCACATCGTCGTGTGTACAATGCATTAGACTTTTAAAATCATCGTTTCAAAATATACAACAATAATATCTCGAATTTGAGAAAATAAAATGCTCAATTTTTTTTTAGAGAAAATTACCATTTTAGCCGAGAAAATAGTCAACTTACCAATTCAGCCAAGTGATGAGTCTTTGGAAGGACCATCTCTAATCCCAAGGCGGCTGATGCCTCTTTTTGTTCCTTTTTTGTGTCAGCCAATCTCCAATCGACACGTGTAACAATAATCATTACTTCCAGAGTGACTCATCCAAAGCCTCTAATAAGAGGCAAGCTATCCAGCTTGCGTCTGGCTTCAAGAAAAGCACAAAATTTAATGCGTCCGTACAAGACCCGTCGGATGAGTCTCTGACGCAACAAAATGTCAGTTTCCGCGACGCATCACATGAGTCGGCGACGCATCGTTTGCGTTTTTGTCAGAGCCATCACATCAGTCGCTGTCACAAATCTTTTGGAAGATCTTGAAGTATTTGCGATGCTTGCCATGCGTCGCAAACGCATCAACTTAAGTATTTGCGACGCACTCATACCCCCTCACATCAGTCGCTGTCATACATGAATTAAGTATTTGCGACGCTTACTGTCGCTAACGCATATCACATCAGTCGCTGTTTATTAAATACCGGTTTATTAAATACCGGTTTATTAAATACCGGTTTATCTTAAAGTTTTACTACTGAGTGAATTTTACTCTACTTTGAACTGTTACTTTCGTGTATTATGGCGGTTAGATTTGTGGTTTACACCGGTGGCAAGTGGGAATTCGTTGACGGTAGGCGTGAGTACGTAATGCAAGTTGATTCTCTTATACGTGGGTTTGAAACTAATTTTGCCAAAATTTCGTATGATACCTTTTTTAAAAATGTGTGTGACTTTTGTGGTTTTCGAAATATCACACGGTTATCCTACAAGATGTCTGATTATTCTGAACCTATAGATATTATAGATGATTCAGATCTTTTATTTTTTTTTCAAACTGAGGGAAAATAATCCTACAGAACTTTTTAAACTATACGTGGTGCAAGAAGTTGGTGTGGGTTCTTCTTCTTGTGCTCCTACGTTTGAATATAAATGCCCCGATTTAAATGATTGTGTTTTTTCAAACGATGAAATTAAGGCCAACGATAAACTAGAATTTATTGATAATAAAGATAAATGTCGATTTTATGAAGGCTACACCTTTCGTAACAAGCAGGAAATGAAAATCGAACTAGGAAAGATGTGCTTATCCGAATCTTTTTCGTATAAAGTAGACAGGTCATCAAAGACTCGTTATGAAGTATCATGTGTTGTTGAAAATTGTGAGTGGAGTTTCAAATCCGCTAGTCGGCAATCTTGTGATGTTTTCTACGTTAAATCTTTTAACAACAAACATACGTGTTCTAAGACGCAGACACATCCACACATGCGTCAGGCTAACCCAATGGTTGTGGGTAGCATGTTAAAAGAACAATTTCAAAACTCTGGTCGAATTTACCGTTGCCCAGAAATAGTCAAAGATCTTAGAATAAAAGAAGGAGTCAATATAACTTATATGCAAGCGTGGCGAGGAAAAAACAATGCATTACAACTTTTGCATGGAAATTCAGCAAGTTCTTTTGCTGAACTTCCTATTTACTGCTACAATTTGGAGAAGGCTAATCCAGGAACAGTGACGCACATATTGACTGATTCGGAGGATCGTTTTGAAATGGTATTTGTCGCCCTAGGTGCCGCGGTAAGTGACGCATTAAATTTTCTAGTAATAACCGAACTAAAATGTTAATTTTATTCTATGTTACAAATTGTTAATGTTAATAAAATGTTAATTTTCATCTATCTAACAAATTGTTAATGTTAATATTTATTGATGTTTATTTTCATCTATCTAATAAAATGTTAATTTTCATCTATCTAACAAATTGTTAATGTTAATGTTAGATTCGTGCCTTTGTAAGAACCTTAAGACCGGTCATTATCATAGACGCGGCCCATTTGAAAGGTGAGTTTAAAGGAACATTGTTTTTGGCTGTGGGCATGGACGGAAACAATCAGATTTTGCCTGTTGGTTACGGGATTGGTAAATCCGAAGACGGTAATTCGTGGACTTGGTTCCTTCCAAAACTTAAAGATTGTATTGGCGATCATCCAGAGTTGGCAATCATTTCTGACCGAGCACCTTCTATACAATTAGCCGTAAAGGCCGTGTTTCGACAAGCGTTTCACGGGTTGTGTTGTCGTCATTTAATGGTTAACCTTAAATTACCAAAAAAAAAAAAAAATGGAAAACGAGTCTTTATGGTGGCAGACTTGCAAATCTTACCGGCTATCCGATTTTGAGGAATCTTTCAACGCGTTATGTGCCGCAGTTCCGAGACTAAGGAACACTCTTACGACAATTGGGTTTGAGAAATGGTCAAGAGCACATTGTCCTGTTAAAAGATACCATTATATGACTTCTAATAGTGCCGAGTCGATGAACGCTCTATCAAAACATTCCCGAAAATTGCCGGTGACGCAACTTATTGAATTTTTCCGGCAATCTGTTCAAAAATAGTTTTATGATCGTCGCAACCAGGGAATCCATGGTGAACACTTGCAAACAGAGTGGGCTGTATATAAGATCCAACACAAAATTGATAACTCTAGGACTTGGACGGTCACCGGCGTTCGTGTTAACAGTTTTGAAGTTGAAGATGGTAAAAAAAGAGGGTTCGTTGATTTAGCTAACGGCACATGCACTTGTCGGGTATGGCAATTATCGGGTTTGCCATGTGGTCACGTGATTGCTGTATCAAGATTTTTAGGTGAAAGCGACTGTGGTCATTATTCCATGTCATGTTACAGTAACGAAGTTTATAAAGCAACGTATGCAGAAGAGATAAATCCTCTCCCGCATAAATCTGAGTGGGAAAAACCGGACGGTTTATTAAATCTGCAACCACTCGAATATTACCAAACGTCAATCCGGTCGGCCAAAGGAAAACAAGCGAATCCTATCACGAGGGGAGGAACCCACTCCCATATTCTGTGGCCGGTGCCGAAGTCACGGCCATCACCGGGAAAGTTGTAGACACCCCACCTATTCCCAGAGTACCTCCCGGGGCATCTCAACGGCACATGTACGAAGCGTAGAAGTCGAACCAGAGGATTTCCGGGATTACGTATCGCAACATACAATCCCCACGTACAATTTAGGAGAGGATTAAAACCCCGTAAATGTATAGCCTATCAGGTTATTAGTTTTAGGGAGTTTTATGTGAAAACCGTCTTTATGTGACATGCACTATTACTGTTATCATGCGTTTTATATTTTTATGTGACAATCTAATTTTAAAGATACTAAATTACAAGGCCTAACAGTTAAAAGATACTAGTTCCATCCGATCAGAGATTAACCAAGCATGGTAGTAAAAAAAAGGCCTAACAATCTACTTCCAATGAGCATCATCACAAGACCATTCTGAGTCGGAAGAATGCTCCCCCGGGTAGAAATCATGGCACACATCATCACAAGACCATTCTGGTTGAAGGAGGTCATTCCTAAAAGATTCCAACACCTCTGGGTCGTAGTCCAACTCTGGATCTGGAAGAGACGCCTCATACTCTTGTTTCAACACTTCAATCACCGCGTCATGGTCATCAAACCAATCCTGCACCAGATACCGCACTAGGTCTAACTCATTGTCTGCCACTTCCTCAACAAATTGGTTTTTCTACACATTGGACATCATGAAGATTAATATAAACTAGAGATAGCTTCTTCAAAGTAAAATTTAATTTAAAATTAAAATTCATTATAAAATTTAATTTAAAAATACATATAAACTACCACAATCATCAACCAACTAAACAATAAACACATCTTCAAAAACATTGCTTCCTTAGCTTTCTTAATCGCGAAATCATCCTTGTTTTCCATGCTTCTTAAAAGTACCGGTATTACCTTGTCACAACCGTGGCACGAGGACGAAGGTGCAGATGAAGAGGAAGGTGTATCGGCCCACCTAATAAAACCACATTCTTGCTTCTGTTACAAAAACAGAGCCATTATGAAATACCCATAAAATCCGGCTCAATCAACCATACGAACTGTCGATATGGAGACAAGGTAGTAGTTAAAAAGTAACTTACACAGCATAAGAACCTTCGATTTGGATTAGCCTCCGTCCTTGAAAGCTTGTAGCAGGTTGCCGCACCACACGAACATATGAAATTAGAAGGTTCCACGAACTGAGTAGATTTGTTGGAGGAGGAGGAAGCTGATTTTTGAGACATTTGTTTGGTGGGTGTGATCGATTTTGGGAGACAAGATATAGAAAGGGTTTGGGACGGTTTGAAAAGTTAGAGAAAGGATTTTGGGAGATAGATAGAGAAAGGATTTTGGGAGACAAGATAGAGAAAGGATTTGGTGGGTGTGATCTATTTTGAACGGCAATATTGAGAAATTAATATTGAGAAAGAGAAATACAAACTAACATATAACTAGTTTATTGAGAAAAATAAATAGTTACAAACTAATAGCATTTCTTAATAATATTATTTATTGAGAAAAATAAATAGTTACAAACTAACCTATAACTAGTTATAAAACATTTAATAACATTAAATTTAGCCAGTCATATGTATGATGTCGAAAAAAAGCTAAAATAAAAATCAAAAACAAATTTCGAATGCTATTAAATTAATATATAATGTGAAGTTACATATTATTAGGCGTGGAACGTGCCGCGTAGAGTTCATCTGCCATAAATCGTCTATATCGCATACATGTGTCTTGTATGTTACCTTCAATGCAAGTCATTGAACGGTCAAGAACAAGATTATTAAGCAACATACACACAATCACCCCTGAATTTCTCCCCACATTATCCACGTGGCTCGGCCATGCAACATCACCTATAAAATCCAGTGCATCAGTCTCGGACTGTCCCGCGTTTCGCCAATAATTTATGCTCCCTAAAAACCATATGAATGCACTCTCAAACTCCACAAAAAGCTGGTATATATTTTTGTGTACACAAAGCGAACCACGGCAGATTTTTACGTGACAATTATTGGGGTAATAAATTGTAACGTTTAATGATTGCAAATCTATCTTTATAATGTTCCAGTTAATCTCGTCCTGCGTTAGCGGTATGTAAACCTGAAAAAAGTGTTGTGTTATAACTATACGTAAAACAATATTAGCATAACTAAATTTATTTACTACCGTATCCACTTCCCAAAGGGCAGGGTATGGTCCTACAGAGCCGTTCGCATAACTGTAAGCCTCGTGATCTTGTTCAATAATAAGGCTGAAAAAACGGGGCGGCAAAATAGTCCAACGACAATATTTTGAAGAAGACGTCCTAGTACGGTTTACACTCTCTCTATATTCCATTAGTTTGTTACACCATGCCTGGACATGCTGTAACATAGCATATATATAGATAAAAAACTAAATTACTATTCTCTTTTAAAAAACTAAATAACTAATCTCTTATATTCTATATAGTTTTATACCTTTTCTTGTATATATCCGTTGCCGCAATAACCCAACAGTTCACCCCACCAATCTCTGTCAAGTGGTATTTGTCCCGTGTAGTTAGAAAAACAAAAGGGACTATCTCCATCGTAGTAGAACTCTAGAACATTTGGCGACCAATCATCGAAGTGCTCATTTCTATTTATCCAAACAGTGTTTTGTACCGAATTTGGAATGCAAGAGGGATGCCTGCCACTTGACATTTGCTATGGTTGTATGAAGAAATGGGCACTATGGGGTCATATATATATAAGAGTCTCTATTCCATATGGCCTAAAAAACCAACTACACCAAAATCTAAAAAAAAACAAAATAGCATACACATACCTCAACTATATAACTACAAAATTCCACAAATAGCATACATATTCCACAACCAAAAAACATGACCTGTTTCATTCCACAAACATAGCGAGACACATTCCATAACCCAAAAAATCAATTGTTTATAGGGTGTTTATACCCGATTAATATCCAAAACGCAATGCAGCAACATTAACCCTCATGATCCGAGTCGTTTAGCATTTTGTTGCTAGTGGACACGATATCAAAATTTTCTGGTAAGAGACTTTCGTAGAATAACACCGTTAGCCTTTGCCTCATTTGCTTCGCAACCACAGCGGTGTCTTCGTCTTGAAATATTGCTTGTTTCTTGATTAACCTTTCTTGGAAAATGCAAACCCAAACCCCGCAATCTCCAAGACCGCCTGATTGTTGGGGCACTTTGTCTGGGTAGATCATTTTGAACGGGAGAGACATCTTCAATGGCTTGTCCGCGTAGTAGCCGTTGATGCGTAGCCATACGTCGAAGGCAACATTCATTTTACAGACAACTTCTGTTCTTCTCATGGCCACACTTGCACACTCCGAAAGACTGCACAAGTTACAATTTTTTTATAAAATTATAAGGGCTGTTGAACTATTGCACAAGTACAAATAACTGCTTATTCAAAAACCTGTCCAATTACCTGTCATAAAGGTTGAATACCCCCAAAAACCAATGAAAATCTGGAATATTCAACGGTACGTAAACCTATAGAAATAAGACATAAAACATATAGCATTAATACGCTTGGATGATTACAATAACAACATAACACTTACCTCGTCGACATCGGCGATTGGAGGCACAGGCTCCATTGAGCCATCAAAATAACACCTCACCTTCCGGTTCGACTCACATTCAAATAAGGTCATTTGAAAGTAAGGCGGTAGAATGCTCCACCGGTCAGTTGGTTTCCTCGTCTCATACATCGTAATCATCCAAGCGTATAAATGCTGTTTTTTATGTTGATTAAATACTAAGTTTTTTTTAAACATAAATAACATAAGAAACAAAACATTATCATTCTTACATCATCGGATAACCAACCGTTTCCTTTGTCGCCCATCAACGACATCCAAAAATCAGGGCCAACTTCACCGCCCATCAACGCCCCAAGCCGCCGCAATCTTAAATCTGTTTTGCAAACTTTAGCAAATTCACTTTCATACCAACTCTTGATTTTTTCAAGAGTACTTTCGAGACTCTCGGGTCCATCGGTACTATCTTCCGTTTGCATCTCTTTCTTCGTTTTCTTTTTTTTCTTTGACACCCTCTTCATAACAACATAAGGTGATAGCGTACATGCAGACGGTTTCCATAACCTTTCCGACCGACACAATAAAGCAATCTCGGCTTCATCATCCTAACAAAATAAATTTAAAAAAAAATCACACTCCGTTGGCTTCATCAGCCTAACTTTACCAAAACACTAACATCTTACTAATTAACGAACAAGTTGGCTTACAGGAGGATTAGACGGTTGCATTTTGTGTGTTGGCACATGATAAACAATAACATCGTTGTAGTTTTCGAACAGGTCGTCTTCCACCTGAATACATAAAATGTAAGTAACTATATGATAATTAGCATTAAACCACAACATTACCTTTTCATCGTCATGACCAGTACGGTTTTCACCCTTCTGACTAGTGAGTTGTATAAGATGAAATTCATTATTGACATATAAAAACATCAAAAAAACATAAAACAGTTGAAATTAAACCCCTACCAATGATTAATGAACAAATGGGTATGATAACTAGCAGTAAACCACAACATTACCTTTTCATCGTCATGACCAGTACGGTTTTCACCCTTCTGACTAGTGAGCTGTATAAGATGAAATTCATTATTGACATATCAAAACATCAAAAAAACATAAAACAGTTGAAATTGAACCCCTACATCGGACTTTATTAGCTGACTAAGCCTCGGGTTATTCGCATGAAGCCGATTGTCCAGAATTGATTTAAATTCTTCCACCAAGAATGTCTGTATTTCATCAGGAATTGAATATTGGAATCCCGAAATAGTCACAGATCTTCTTTTCTTTGATTCTTTGGCACTATTCATGTTGAAAGACGATCCAAAACACTGAAACCTATCACCAAAACAATCTTTTGGTTTTTGATTACCCATAGTGTGCATTGACTCGAAACTGGGCTGCCTGTTAATCGCCGGTTGATTCAATATCCCAACAGCACGTAAATGCTGTTCACTATCTCTGTACCATTCACACTGCCTTTCATCACTAGTGGCGCTTACATCTAGTATTGGACGGTATAAATCATTCTGCAAGTCGTTAAATCAGATCATTGATAGTATTAAGCAAAAGAATATACACCTCAAAAATAGTACAAATATATCGTAATACCGTCTTTGCTGTTTCCAAAATTCGCTCGACAGTTGTAATCGTAAGCCGTGTCCCCGGGCCCCAACTTAGAAATCTAGGAATTCTGGGTGATTTATAAAAACTCTGGAAAAATTTCTAAAATCCACATCTACACATATAAACGATAATCATTAACCAATTAGAAAGATAGGATTGTTTATCCAACACAGAAATCATTACCTTGAATGGCCAAACGCATCTAGGCAAATTGAAACCTGCGTTACCGGGTACGTGTCGTCGAGTCATATCGTAGACATGTGAATAGGTGCTCTCCCAAAGATAACTACCCCACGGGAACTGGTTCCATGCTTCTAAGTCATCAACAAGATTCATCAACTTCATATCTATGGTTTCGTGACTTTGAGTGCCTTTAAAACCTAACCCTACTATCATCAAAAGGCAGATACGGAGACAATCATCCTCCGAATAGTTTGACCAATCTGAAGTGAATATCTCGTTCAAGTGGCGTTGTTTAACCACCCTTTTCCCTGGAAATATCCTAGATTTGAAAGAATTGGCTGACTCGTTGAATATGACAGTTGGGTACTCGCCAAATCTTAACCCGGTGATAACACAAAACTGTAAGGGGGTAAACAAGACTCAATCATTGCCGAACATGTAACATATTCCATGACTAGGGTTTTCAGTGAAAGCCTGATGTCGTGCAACACAGAGCAACAATGGGCTTTCACAAATCACAGACTGAATATCCGAATAGTGCCCGAAGACACTATCCCTCAACCTAAGTTGTATCCTTGCAGTGACTGTTTTCTTGATCCTATCGATGATTGTCCAAACAGCTCTAACTCTAATTCTAGGATTCTTAACCTAAACAATGATAATGAAATGCAGGAAAAATATAAAGGCAAGATTAGAACCAAAATAATAATAAATCGATAAGAACACATGGTTTGCTTACCGGTTTGGCGGAAGGAGCGGCATTGTCCACGAATGCAGTGGCAGAATGCATGAGTTCCTCTGCATTGTTGATGGGTGGTAAAGGGCCCTCATCCCAACCATTCCAGTTCATTATGGTCCCCGTGAGAGCGACGATGGAGGTTTGACGGGTCGGGTCGGATCGTCTTCAACAAATTTACATCGGTTCGGGTCACACCTCTTCGGGTCAGAACCCCTAATCGTGTAGATGAGCACTACATCGAACCACGGTATGACGGATCAGAGTAAGAAGGGTGGGATCTTCTTCAAAAGAATGACTGATCGGAGTTTGAACGGTCGGATCTCCGACACACCACCGCCGGATAGGAACTTGAAGGGTCGGATCTCCGTCAAGAGGTGGGAACCAGTAACCCGATTGTGATGCGTCCACGTGAGCACTGAACGTTGACTTTGAATATTTATTTTCCAAAGCATCTTGCAAACGCATCTAATGAGTTTACACTTGTTTTGATGAGTTTGGAACGCATCTAATGAGTTTGCACATGTTTTGATGAGTTTTGAACGCATCTAATGAGTTTGCACATGTTTTGATGAGTTTGAAACCTATCTAATGAGTTTGGAACCTATCTAATGAGTTTGGCACAATATTTTAGGGCACATGTTTTGATGAGTTTGAAACCTATCTAATGAGTTTGGCACAATTTCTTATGCGTCGCTACAGTAAAAGTACTATTTTTTTTGTTATTTTGGCAAAAGTTTTATATAAATCGCCATATTAATGATAAAAAAATAACGTACACTAAAAAAATCATCACATTTGCAAAGATTTTTAGAGAGGAATTATTTATTTATGTCGAATCGGAGAGGAAAAGATTTAGCGAGTGACGAATACTGCTCTCAACCCGCTAAAAAGGCATCAAGTTGGATACTAAGTCGATGGAGAAGGCCGGCAAATGCAAACGAAAGCGGGACATCTACTAAGGAAATTGAAAATCGACATGATATTGATGAAGGTGACTATGTACATAATAGACATTGCTTACACCAGCACAACCGAGGTAGGTGGGCGATACCAGACGACGAAAACGAGAATTGGTCTAAAGATGTGGTAGAATTCTATCGTAGCGGAGACGCTCCGTTTTGTTATGCAGCAGTTTTTACTAGATACGTTCAGCTCGACAAAAACTTTTGGGGAACTTTATTGGGATTTCGTTCTAACGGCAACCTCAACGAAACAGTAAATTATATAAACTACTATGTTAAAAAAATTGTTTTTATTAAATGCATCTGTAACTGAATTAAAGTTTTTTTTACAGCATATTGAAGGCTGGGTTGGTAGACTGATGTCTTGGAGAACTAGAAAAATTTTGAAAGAGCCTATGTTAAATCTTCGTTGGACAATTCTACCACCAAAGTTTTATGAGTGTTTATTGGACTCCATTCCAAAAAACGTGGCAACTTATTGCAATGGTAAGTTCAAGCTGTACCCATCCTTTTTTGACGTTGATTACGTTTTTTTTCCTATCCCGCTAGAAAATAAGGAATGGCTAATGCTACAACTCGACCTGGCGACCCAACAACTGTTAATGTATCCCTGTGCAGACATTTGCGAAGGCGAGAAATACCGACAAGTTGTCATTCCCAAGCTTACAAAAATTGCGGTATATTTAGGAGCAGTATTGGTTGACATGCAATACTGGAAAAAATCTGGAAAACCGGAAAAAATAATGTCATTTGAGATGAATGACGACTACGTCGTGTCTCGCAGCTCCCTGTCTGGTAACGAAGCAGTTTATCTATGTATGATAATGGAACATCTGCTCACGGATAAACCTATCAGTCTCAATAGTGATATGAAGGAAATATTTATGACATATAGAAGGTTTATGGCAGATAAATTGTATTTTTGGCGTTGCTTACCGCGTCCAAATATTGTTTAATGTGAAATTTGTTTCGCCGAACGTTTGTTTAACTATAAATCTGAGTACTTTTTTAATGTTTTTTTGTTTTCCAACGTTACAAAAAACGATAAGACATACATAAACGTTTATTATCAAGGTACATAAATAATAATAAATGGAAATCTACATAAGATATACCACAAATCTAACCGCTATACTAAACGAAGGTGGCCGTTCAAAGTAAAGTAAAATTCACTCAGTAGTAAAACTTTAAGATAAACCGGTATTTAATAAACCGGTAAGTATGGCAAAGCACATTTAAAAAAAAAAACTTGGATTCGTTAGCGACGGATAGTAAGCGTCGCAAATACTTCAAGATCTTCCAAATTCCAATTTGTGACAGCGACTGATGCGTTTGCGTTTGCGACGCATGGCAAGCGTCGCAAATACTTCAAGATCTTCCAAAAGATTTGTGACAGCGACTGATGTGATGGCTCTGACAAAAACGCAAACGATGCGTCGCCGACTCATGTGATGCGTCGCGGAAACTGACATTTTGTTGCGTCACAGACTCATCCGACGGGTCTTGTACGGACGCATTAAATTTTGTGCTTTTCTTGAAGCCAGACGCAAGCCGGATAGCTTGCCTCCTATTAGAGGCTTTGGATGAGTCACTCTGGAAGTAATGATTATTGTTATACGTGTCGATTGGAGATTGGCTGACACAAAAAAGGAACAAAAAGAGGCATCAGCCGCCTTGGGATTAGAGATGGTCCTTCCAAAGACTCATCACTTGACTGAATTGGTAAGTTGACTATTTTCTTGGCTAAAATGGTAATTTTCTCTTTTTTTTATATAATAAAGTATTATTTGCATTTAGAAAATGATAAAACTACATTTATGTATGGGCCCATTATTTTTTTTATATAATAATGCATCTAAAAGTTACTTTAAGCATACCAAATAATTATCAAATGAATGAATGATATACCCACAAACAGTATAATGTTTTGAAGGTTGGTGATGATCCATCCTTTCTTTGGTGGGGAGGGGAACAGACTATGGATAACGAAAGGGACAGATTAGTTGTTGAATGTGCCCAAAGCAGTGGACATGTGAAAAAAGGAGTATATTATGGATCATACGACTGGACATGTCGAAAATGGACTTCACATTTTTTATACTTTTGAATAAAAAATAAATAAAGATATATAATTTCCATTTTTTTTTTATTTTTGCTAGATTTTGCCCAAACATTTTTTTTTTTTTTTTTTTTTTGTATTTAATATCAAATACATGAGGTGAATAAGGAATACGATGTATACAATTGATGAACCTTCAACACTAATACACCTTTCCATTTTGTTTTTCATTATCTTCATAAATGTATACAATTTCTGTTTGTGTTCTCAAATGTTAGGTTATTCCATTATGATTTTTGTCACAGATTCTTAATTTTATAGATATGTTGCCGTTGTATGTGTTCGAACACATGTTACACATGGGTGTTTGTGTGTTTATTTTTCAAATGTTTGATTAACTTCAATAATGCTTCAATTTCCTTGAACAGAATAATTGAATTATTTGCAAGTCCCGAAACAATCATCTTCTAATTGAATTTGTTGCTTAAAAATTAATACTTCGACATAAATAGTTATTTAAGATTTGGTTTTTTATCAGTTCCATTAAAACATAATAGAAAATATGTAAACAACACCTGTTAGAGCAGACATGCCAGCAGATAATCCAGATACATATGCAGCCATGGAGTTCGACATGCTAGTCAGCGTGATCTGGTTCACGTTTAGAGTGTATGTTCTTGATGGTAGTACCGAGTTCTTTAGGGTTGAAGAACTTGTGAATGGAGATAAAGGAGAGGTCGAATTTGATGTTATTGTTATGAGAGTCTAATCAAGTCGAGGGTCCCACTGGAAGCAACCTCTCTATCCTACGGGGTAGAGGTAAGGTTGTCTACATATTACCCTCCTCAGACCCTACCTTAGCTTTGCTATTGGTGGGATTTACTGAGTATGATGATAATGATGATGTTATGAGAGTCTAACCCTAAACCCCCTCTAGTAATCTCCTTATATACACCCAAAGGGAAAACTAATTAGTTAATAAGGGTAAATCGGTCGATCAACAATTATCAACTAATATATTATAAGGTTTTAATATATTTTGATTTATATTATATAAATGATAATGATGACTACTAGATTAAATACATATTTAATCTTAAATTCTCCCACTTAGCCAAATAATCATTTATCATGAGCATTAGATAATCCTGAATCCTGATCACGTGTTAACACTCATTTTAGCTTTAAACAAAGAACCGTAGCAGAGAAATACAACCGTTGAGTCATCATTCAACTCAGGACCCCCATTAGTTATACTACAACCTCAATTTAAAACCTAACAATTATGAACAAAATATTCTACTATGCCCTCTAAACGTTTGATTTGCATTTATATTTGTCTATATGTTAGTTATTATACTGGCAGAACATATGTTAGAGACATACAAAATCAAAATTGAGGAAATTTCATTAATTAAAACATAAATAAGTACAATATGCAATTAAATAAGGTCTTTAGTAAATCTCATATTCGAAACATGTTCTTCAAAAAACTTTAGGTAGGAAACCTTTAGCCATTGGATCCGGAAGCATATTTTAAAAAACAATTTATATGATTTTGAATACCCATTACGTGATTACTGATTTTGAAAACCCAGCATGACTACGTGATTTTAAACACTCATTACGTGATTACATGATTATGTGATTTCATTATAATACGTGATTTTAACAATAGTTGACTATGTATTATTACGTGACTACGTGATTTTGAATACCAAATATTTCATGTCTAATCACGTATTAATGATAAATTATATACAAAACGTTAGTCAAATCGACATATAATAACCACATAATGCCGAATATTAGAGATTTAATCACGTAATAAAGCATAAACAATCAAGTTCTTATTATTTGAATGTGTAATCACGTAAAGGACTTATATTGAATGTGTAATCACGTAATGGTTTATGTTGAATGTGTAATCACGTAATGAATATTCAAAATCACGTAGTCATGTGCTGAGTATTCAAAATCACGTAATCACGTAATGGATATTCAAAATCATGTAATGTTTTTAAGAAATTTATAGCAATAGATTGCTCGAATTAAAGAGATTAAAATGCTCGTTAATACAGTGTAATTTTTAAAAAAAAAAATATTAACGTATGAAAAAGTTGTAGATGTTTGAAAATCAAAGGGAGTTTAAATTAGAAATGACTAAATTACCCTTCAACCCAAGGACACTTGTCATCCTCTCCTAGTCACGTATACTTCGTACAAAATGGTCTCTTGTAAAGGAGCTAGTACAAGACAACAATTTTATACGAAGTGTACGTGAGGATTAGAGAAGGATAAGTGTCCTTGGCTTGTAGAGTAATTTAGTCTTTTCTCACTTAAACAACTTCCTCCCTTGATTTTCAAACGACTATAACTTTTTCGTACGTTTTTTTTTTAAATACATCGTATTAACGAGCATTTCATTATCTTTCATTCAAGCAACCTATTGCTATGGTTTACTTAAAAAACTTTACATGTTTTGAATACTGATTAGTTCATTACGTGATTACGTGATTTTGAATACTCAACACATGACTACGTGATTTTGAATACTCATTACGTGATTAAACATTCAACATAAACCATTACGTGATTACACATTCAATATAAATCCATTACGTGATTACAAATTCAGTATGATTTGTTATAACTAATGTTATTACGATTATAATTATAACGTAATCACCAGTGTGGTTTCACATGAAATATACTATAAATGAAATCTCGTAATCACGAAATAGGTATTCAAAATCACGTAGTCACGTAATAAATACATAGTCAACTTGTCACACCCTCAAAATACCACCTAGGGAGTGTCCCTGACAGGCGTGTGACGAACCAATAACGAGCCACCAATTACATTGAACCCATACAAGTTATAATTAAAATCCCCACTATTAATAAAAACATCTTCAATACGTTTAAACGAAAACCAATAAGTTCAGCGGAAGCAAATAGTAAACGAAGTTAAACTGTTTCAAATCAAAGTATAGTATCAAGAAATCAGTCACATAAATCCATCCTGTCGACCCATGACCACTCCCGCTATTCCAGACAGCAAGTTCCCAAATCCAAAATACCTAACGACCTGCGAGCATGCAACAAGTGTATCAGACAACGCTGGTGAGTTCATAGTTTTACGAAAACGTTGGTTACCAAGTATTTAGTTAATCCATTGAAGTTAAATCCGAAAGTAATGATGAAAACAATGTTGATAATACCCCGATACAAGACGGCTTCTGATTATTTTGCCCTTTCTCCAATGCTCCTATCAAAGCATTGGTCATGACTAGGTCATTAGTTCAACACCCGTCCTCCCAGGAACGGGGTAAGGTTGCCAAACCTAAGTAGCGCTACTAACTAATACCATGTTACCTTCCTGGTAACCAAACAACACGGAGGGACTTTAAAGGTGATAGGAAGAGTATATTATCCAACATTCCCGTTTTAACCCAAAAGACTTGTCCCTCCCAGGAATACCCACTGACTGTCCCAACCACCGGGACGCATGCTCAAGAAAGATGAACTCACCTTAGTTTTGCTCGGTATGGTTAATTACTTGTTCAAGTTGCACAAACCAATCCTACCATGGTTACCACTAAAAATCAGTTTCATACACGAGTAGTTCACACATTATCACACATACGCTAACAATTTTGTACACCGCAGTCATGCTTCATATTCTACAATCCACATACTGTTCACATATAACTCACATACATTAATAAATAATCAAGTCCTCAATATACCAACATGCAACAGTTCAATCAGTGTTCACTTAATTCATGATTCACATAGTGTCATTCACAGTGTATTCTAATATAACTATCCAATAACACACTTAACTGAGTTAACAAGGTTAACGGGATTGTCATATATAACAGAATTACATTTTTACAAAGTTACATGCATACTTAACAGAGTTAGCATGTTTGACAGAAATAGCATACTTAACAGTGTTGCAACTTTAATTAACAAAGTTAATTATATCCCCAAGAGACTAGCAGAGTTATCATATGTAACTTAATTAATAAAGTTAACAAAATAAACACTTGGGCCGAAAACCATTTTGGGCCGACAATTATAATCATCCAAAGGATCCCACTGGACCGATTTCTTCAATGGTTGACACCCATTGGGCCGCTAACTTGTATGTTGACTAATGATGCATGTGATACATTCTGGTAACCACAGTCGATGATCACAGCAACTATACATTCAAGATAATTATCAAGTTTTATTTATTCTTTTTCGATGCTCATATATAAGCAGCAAATATGATCATTAAGCTGTTACTATCCTTTATCTTAACACTATAAAATCATCCTATCAACATTACGAACGTGCATGACCAGGTTGTACCCTAGGCTTGCGCAGCTGTACACTCATGACAACCCAGATCTTACGATCACCATTATTTAAAGCCACTAACATACATCATCATCGTTATCCAAATAACTAACACATACAACCTTCATTCATATTTACGCAAGCACGGAACCGTTGCTCTAATCATCACATATGATCAGTATCATCAAACGTATTCACTAACACACCTCCCTAAATCATATTTAATCCGTCGCACCTTTATTACAATCAAGCATCAAGATTAAACGTATAAATTGTTGCACCCCTACTAATATTCGATCCCCCTATATCAACACAGCTCCTAACAAGACCAATTCCGACCTTTTACTTACACATACTCATGCAATCGAACATATAATCACATTCATAAAATCATCATAACGAGTTTTCTAACACAAGTATATTACTATCATACACGATTCGACCAGTACATCACACTAATCGGTTCCGAATTCCGCGATTATCATCATCGATAACGTCTCCTAAAACTCCTGACTATCAACAAAAATATATCGACACGCATGATAGTATACGAGTTCTTCTTTGGAACCGAGCTCGAAACGGAACTTGTTTATACACGTACACCATCACATATCACAGGTTACACAGATTCGGTCACGGGTTTTATGGCTTTAAACGGAGTCGAGTCGGAACTCTTATATACTCGGTCCTATGGCACGAACTTCACAATCACGGTCTAATATCTCTACTAATCTAATATGCAACATCATCTACATACATATGCACATAACGAAAAACAGGCATAAAACGATGCTGACATCGAACCGACACCGCGATAACGAAACCTTAATGTGAGACTACGAACACTTACCGGTGGTGATCTTGGGTGATAGCTCCGGTGCGTCGAAGAAGGAAAGAAGAAGAATCGGCAGTGAACGGTGCTTCTCCTAGGGTTTTCGATGTAAGGGACGATGGGTGGGGGGTTTCCTTCTGTTGTACGTAAAGTATATTAGGGGGCAGGGGTTTGTTTTGAGTTTAAGCTTAATCAGGAACATTAAATGCGTATTGTATTTGATAAAGGTTTGGGCTTGACAAGACCTGGGCCGAGAGTTCGATTAGGATATAAAATGTATGATAGTTTACGTATAATAATATTTGCATGATAGTTCAAGACCTGGTTCCTTCTTTGGCCGGCCATGCTGATGGGCTCAAGCCCATTCAGTTGGGCTGCCATAACTAATGGCAAAGCTGCCAATCTATGGGTCACGGGTGGCGGGTTTGGGCTTGAGTTATCTGACGGTGCATTATCATGAGAGGTCTTGGACCGAGCCCGAACATCCAAAAGGGCAGAAAGGTGTGCGATGGTAACGAAATGTGTGACTCGGAATGTTTGGCGATCCAAAAGCATAACGTATACTAATTTATATCGTTCACATAATAAACATTTAACTCACAACGATATCACATATTAAACAATTAAACTCACAACTTTATCACGTATTAGACAATTCATGGGCCAATGCATAGGGTGAAATTTCGAGTTGTCACATCATCCCCAACTTGAAAGAAATTTCGTCCCGAAATTTGACAAGTAAGAACTGAGGAGTGAAGTGAGGAAATTAGGATTATTGCGGATTTTGCTCGGGTGTCACATCCTCCCCATGTTACAGAAATTTCGTCCTCGAAATTTAGGCTATATTGTACTCTAGACTCCAACTATGAGTTTGTCGATAATTCACTAAACACGTAGTTAAATACGGTTTCACGAAAGTTCACTAAATAATATATAAGTCATATAGCATATAAAGTCAGATAACATATAAATTCACATAAGTTATATTTCTTTATTTGTTCAGGAATAGTGTTCTAATTGTTCATCAACGTTCGAGTACAACCCATGTGTAATTCCGTAATTCCCCGAATTACCGTTACGTGAGTGTTATGCATGAATGAGTGTTTGAGGTAACAGAGTTTGTGTTAATTGTGTTAAACTAAAAATGTCGTGTGTTACATCATCCCCTTGTTGAAAGAATTTTCGTCCCGAAAATTTGAATCATGATATTTTAAAATGATAGTTGCGAGTTCATTGCTAAAGAGAGCGTGAAGGCATATGACGGTAAAATGAAATGAGATAAGATCAAACTACATGATTGAAATAACAGCTGATGACAATGAGATTCAATTGTTCATTCGTACAATTTATAGGAGATTATATATATATAGGTATGGAGTAGCCAATTGTCGTAGCAACAAATCGATTTCAGCAAGAGTTGGTGCACATAAGTGTGACTATCAAAAGTTATTGGAAGTCGCTTGCAATGTAAGTATGCATGGAAGTAAGAAATGATGCAATTTCAAAATGAATTATGGTATTAAATTCTGGTGATTTAGTTTCCTTTCGCGAGTAAGATGCTGTTCATATTGTACCTAGTTTCCAGGTATAGTTGCCGTTACCGAAGTGATATTAATGTTAATGATTTAGTAGGTGAAGCTACTATGGCTTGGAGAGAATATGATTCATTGGAGTGAATTCGTATACTGGGGTTTTAATTAGAGATCGAGTTAGGCTAACAAAGGAAAAACACTAACACATGTCAATTTTGTGCTTACTCTTAAGTAGAAACACAAGTTGAGTTAATAGAAGCTTGATAATGAAGAATGTTGTGACAAGTTATGCTAAGCTCAAGAGATGCTCACAAAAGTTGAAATACGAGTGTGTCATACATCTGTATGGCATTGCCTGATGCATTTAACATGTGCGACCGGGGGGGGGGGGGTTGTTGTACTAAATATAACTTGGGTGAGCTATACGCCTTCGAATTTGGGGACTTGCAAAAAGGCAGTATTTAGTTATCATGGATATTGTATATTAAGTAGCCAACACTTCACGAAGCAAGTGTATCTAATGTATATCTAGAGCTTTACCAGAATTGAGACGAATGTCGTACATCATAAACGAAGGGTCAACGAAATAAACCGAACTGGAAATGTGTTAGGGTAGTTTGTTACAGGCTAAAATGCTCAACCCTAAAATCACGTGTGTTGGGTGCACCACCAAGATTTACTCGAAGCAAAGTATGTGAATGCGATAAAGTGAGTGTAAGAGATGTATGTTTATATATGGTATCGCTACCGGCGATCAGAACTGGTGCAGTCACCCCTATCGAAGATCAAAGGTGACGCCATCGTATGTAAGAATTCGAGAAAGAAAATATAATTTCTTGGAACAGGTGATTCAAGCAATTCAATCAATCGATTGGATGAAAACTCAAGTTAGGCATTAATCCCTATTTCAGACTGGTATCATCTTGACTCGTTCGTTCAGAGGAAAAAAAAGAGATTTTCAGTTGATATTGATCGTGATATTTTGGTCGCAGTTGGTTGTAGTAGATGACCAGCCTGGTAAGCCGCTAGGGCTTCAGCTACACGAGTGTTGATCAAGTCGGGTAATTCGGCCTGGGTCATAGCAATGTGACCACGTCCACCACCTCGGCCTCCTCCACGTCCACTCATGGTTCTAAATAAGAGAAGGGAACTATCTTAAGGGTCGAAATGAGGTAAAAGTCGAGTATCACATTGAAATCTACAAACTACCAAGTTTACACACAATAGGGCAGAACCCTTCCCACGCTCGTTAAGCCTCACTGGGACTTGCATGCACCTCGCGTTATGATTATGTGTGCACCCATAATAATAAGGCGATTTGCATGCTTATCTCAGTGCCTCTTAACTTGCGCTAAAAGGTTCCCCACATTCAAATAGCAGCAAAAAGGGTTCACAGGATCAAGAATCACAATAGTCAAAGGGTTGTGTCACACTAACAGTTCACATAATAGGGGTTGGTAATATAAGGGCTCATGCAGTTGTGCCAAGTGTGCATTCACGGGTAATGTTATACATAAGTGTACACTAGATATACTACGCAATAGTAAATGAGAACGAACCTTGCAGTCTGGAGCTGAGTGTCATGGTCGATTTCGGTACTGTTCGGTTATAGTCTGGTTTTATGAAAACGTTTTAAAACCAAGTTCACTATAACCAATGGCTCTGATACCAAACTGTCACACCCTCAAAATACCACCTAGGGAGTGTCCCTGACAGGCGTGTGACGAACCAATAACGAGCCACCAATTACATTGAACCCATACAAGTTATAATTAAAATCCCCACTATTAATAAAAACATCTTCAATACGTTTAAACGAAAACCAATAAGTTCAGCGGAAGCAAATAGTAAACGAAGTTAAACTGTTTCAAATCAAAGTATAGTATCAAGAAATCAGTCACATAAATCCATCCTGTCGACCCATGACCACTCCCGCTATTCCAGACAGCAAGTTCCCAAATCCAAAATACCTAACGACCTGCGAGCATGCAACAAGTGTATCAGACAACGCTGGTGAGTTCATAGTTTTACGAAAACGTTGGTTACCAAGTATTTAGTTAATCCATTGAAGTTAAATCCGAAAGTAATGATGAAAACAATGTTGATAATACCCCGATACAAGACGGCTTCTGATTATTTTGCCCTTTCTCCAATGCTCCTATCAAAGCATTGGTCATGACTAGGTCATTAGTTCAACACCCGTCCTCCCAGGAACGGGGTGAGGTTGCCAAACCTAAGTAGCGCTACTAACTAATACCATGTTACCTTCCTGGTAACCAAACAACACGGAGGGACTTTAAAGGTGATAGGAAGAGTATATTATCCAACATTCCCGTTTTAACCCAAAAGACTTGTCCCTCCCAGGAATACCCACTGACTGTCCCAACCACCGGGACGCATGCTCAAGAAAGATGAACTCACCTTAGTTTTGCTCGGTATGGTTAATTACTTGTTCAAGTTGCACAAACCAATCCTACCATGGTTACCACTAAAAATCAGTTTCATACACGAGTAGTTCACACATTATCACACATACGCTAACAATTTTGTACACCGCAGTCATGCTTCATATTCTACAATCCACATACTGTTCACATATAACTCACATACATTAATAAATAATCAAGTCCTCAATATACCAACATGCAACAGTTCAATCAGTGTTCACTTAATTCATGATTCACATAGTGTCATTCACAGTGTATTCTAATATAACTATCCAATAACACACTTAACTGAGTTAACAAGGTTAACGGGATTGTCATATATAACAGAATTACATTTTTACAAAGTTACATGCATACTTAACAGAGTTAGCATGTTTGACAGAAATAGCATACTTAACAGTGTTGCAACTTTAATTAACAAAGTTAATTATATCCCCAAGAGACTAGCAGAGTTATCATATGTAACTTAATTAATAAAGTTAACAAAATAAACACTTGGGCCGAAAACCATTTTGGGCCGACAATTATAATCATCCAAAGGATCCCACTGGACCGATTTCTTCAATGGTTGACACCCATTGGGCCGCTAACTTGTATGTTGACTAATGATGCATGTGATACATTCTGGTAACCACAGTCGATGATCACAGCAACTATACATTCAAGATAATTATCAAGTTTTATTTATTCTTTTTCGATGCTCATATATAAGCAGCAAATATGATCATTAAGCTGTTACTATCCTTTATCTTAACACTATAAAATCATCCTATCAACATTACGAACGTGCATGACCAGGTTGTACCCTAGGCTTGCGCAGCTGTACACTCATGACAACCCAGATCTTACGATCACCATTATTTAAAGCCACTAACATACATCATCATCGTTATCCAAATAACTAACACATACAACCTTCATTCATATTTACGCAAGCACGGAACCGTTGCTCTAATCATCACATATGATCAGTATCATCAAACGTATTCACTAACACACCTCCCTAAATCATATTTAATCCGTCGCACCTTTATTACAATCAAGCATCAAGATTAAACGTATAAATTGTTGCACCCCTACTAATATTCGATCCCCCTATATCAACACAGCTCCTAACAAGACCAATTCCGACCTTTTACTTACACATACTCATGCAATCGAACATATAATCACATTCATAAAATCATCATAACGAGTTTTCTAACACAAGTATATTACTATCATACACGATTCGACCAGTACATCACACTAATCGGTTCCGAATTCCGCGATTATCATCATCGATAACGTCTCCTAAAACTCCTGACTATCAACAAAAATATATCGACACGCATGATAGTATACGAGTTCTTCTTTGGAACCGAGCTCGAAACGGAACTTGTTTATACACGTACACCATCACATATCACAGGTTACACAGATTCGGTCACGGGTTTTATGGCTTTAAACGGAGTCGAGTCGGAACTCTTATATACTCGGTCCTATGGCACGAACTTCACAATCACGGTCTAATATCTCTACTAATCTAATATGCAACATCATCTACATACATATGCACATAACGAAAAACAGGCATAAAACGATGCTGACATCGAACCGACACCGCGATAACGAAACCTTAATGTGAGACTACGAACACTTACCGGTGGTGATCTTGGGTGATAGCTCCGGTGCGTCGAAGAAGGAAAGAAGAAGAATCGGCAGTGAACGGTGCTTCTCCTAGGGTTTTCGATGTAAGGGACGATGGGTGGGGGGTTTCCTTCTGTTGTACGTAAAGTATATTAGGGGGGCAGGGGTTTGTTTTGAGTTTAAGCTTAATCAGGAACATTAAATGCGTATTGTATTTGATAAAGGTTTGGGCTTGACAAGACCTGGGCCGAGAGTTCGATTAGGATATAAAATGTATGATAGTTTACGTATAATAATATTTGCATGATAGTTCAAGACCTGGTTCCTTCTTTGGCCGGCCATGCTGATGGGCTCAAGCCCATTCAGTTGGGCTGCCATAACTAATGGCAAAGCTGCCAATCTATGGGTCACGGGTGGCGGGTTTGGGCTTGAGTTATCTGACGGTGCATTATCATGAGAGGTCTTGGACCGAGCCCGAACATCCAAAAGGGCAGAAAGGTGTGCGATGGTAACGAAATGTGTGACTCGGAATGTTTGGCGATCCAAAAGCATAACGTATACTAATTTATATCGTTCACATAATAAACATTTAACTCACAACGATATCACATATTAAACAATTAAACTCACAACTTTATCACGTATTAGACAATTCATGGGCCAATGCATAGGGTGAAATTTCGAGTTGTCACACAACTATTATTACGTAATTACGTAATCACTTACTGTGGTTTCAAATACTAGAATGAAAACACGTAATGGATATTCGAAATCACGTAGTCATGTGTTGGGTATTCAAAATCACGTAATCATGTAATGGGTATTCAAAAATCACGTACTCATGTAATAAATGCATAGTCAAGTATTGTTACGTAATTACATAATCCTTTACAACGGTTTCACATACTATAATTGAATCATGTAATGGGTATTCGAAATCACGTAGTTATGTGTTGGGTATTCAAAATCATATAATTTTTTTTAAGAAAGCTATAACAATAGGCTGCTCGAATTAAAGAGAATTAAATGTTCGTTAATACGATGTAATTTTTTTTAAATGGTAACATCTTAAAAAATTTTAGCCGTTTGAAAATCAAGAAGGGAAGAGTTCAACTGCGAAAAGACCATAATACAACTTCTCTATTTATTTCTTTAAATGTTTGCACTTGACATTTAGACGGAAGGGTGTGGGGAACCCCCCCCCCCGGGTCATTGGGTCGTCGGCGTCGTCCCACACCGCCCCCCTTCGGATCGTCGTGGCGCAAGCGACACTCTTCGGACGTTGGGACGAGCTTGGTGATTGGCTGCTTATATTTTGGTGGGCCCCTCAAGTTTGCTCTCTCCCTCTCTCTCCTTGCAGGGTACAAATGAATAAGCACAAGGTACAACTCTTGGGTAGTCATTGCTTCCCCTCCACACCCTTGGATAGTCCCCAAGGGGATGGTCCTCCACCCTTGCTGAGGTGACGCCTACGTAACGGGTAGTCTCTTTGAGGACTAACCAAACCACACCCAATAGTTTTAAAAAAATGTCTCCTGCTAATTTTGTATCATTAATCTTGAAATAGACTAAACTTGTCTCCTATATTTCGTAGAATTAATCTCTCTTATTCTTTTATCGTAAATATAATCATTATTTTACAAACTATGATGTTGTGTATAGTGTTTGAACAGATCAAAGGCACACATTAGCAAAGAGCCAAAGAGAATAATATCTTATTCACCTTATCTGCTAAACATTTTTTAGTGATAACATTTTTTTCTAAAATTACCATACACTCTAAATGCATTGTAGAAGCATGTTTAGAGATTTATCAAATTAAATTAGTGTTAACATCTGTGAATTTTGCGATGTTGAGAAATATTATGTTTTTTATTGTTTGAAAAAACGAATTACGTTTATACTGATTATAAAGAAACTGTACGCATGGAATTATTATGGAAATCTGAAGTTCAAGATGAAAATACAACGAACCAACATACTATAGATCTAAAATTACCGAAAAGAAAAGTAAATGAAGGAAATATGTTTTTCTGGTTAGAAATATAAATTGAAAGCCTATTACTCTAATACTTCTGCTTGCTGGAGCTTCGTAAACAATAACCTCGAATTCATTTTTGACCAATTGAATAAACAATCATCACCTAATGAAATATGTTCGATTTGAATTATATCATATGATCCAACAACACTGTACCTATTGTAAACAAATTATATGCAAAGAATTATATTAGTAATATATTGACAAAGAACATTATATGTTTATGATGATCACAACGAATTTTTTCGAATTAAATCATTATGGAAGTCTCAAGAAATAAAATAACCAACGTACTATTGATATAAATAAAACGAAAAGATAAGTGAAAGATGAAATTACGTTTCTGTAGTTCGAAATTTCAATATCAAGTATAGGATTAGGATCAAATACAAAGGATCCTAATGGTAAGAAGTGTAAGAAGGATTTATATAGTGACAAGTGTCCAATAACCTAGAAAAACCCACTACACAAAAAACCCCACTACAAAAAAAAAAAAAAAAAAAAAAAAACCCTTAAACATCCACCACCACCAAAAACCTAAACCCCCCCCCCCCCCACATCACTTACCCAAAAAAAAAAAATTTTTTTTGCCGAGGGGTGGGGGTTTAGGTTTTTGGGTGGTGGTGGGGGTGGGTGTTTAGTTTTTTTTTAGGTTTTTTTTTTCTTTGGAGGGGGGGGGGGGGGGTTAGGCTTTTTTAGGTTTTTGGGGGGTGGGGGGTGGAGGGGGGTTAGGTTTTTTTTGGGTTTTTTTTGGTGAAGTATAGTTTTTTTTTTTTGCCGGGGGAGGGGGGGTTTAGGTTTTTGGGTGGGTGTTTAGGTTTTTGGTGGTGATGTAGTGGGTTTAGTTTTAGGTTATTGGATACTTGTCACTCTATAAATCTTTCTTACACTCTTTACAATTAGAATCCTTTGTAGAATAACTTGACCCATCAAGTATAATCTTGATGAAGTCTGACAATGACATCTTTTTCTTAATGAGTAAGTGTTAATTTGAAATACGAATGTTGTTAAGTAATACTAATACAACAATTGAATGTTGACGATTATCAAGTATAATCTTGATGAAGCTCTAATCATTACAATACAACAATTTTCATAAAGCATTAATAATTAATACCTCACTGCAACATGTAAATTGACGTCAACTCGTTATCATGTAATACCAAAAAAAAGGTTGTTTACATTTGCTGTCTTGGACATGATTATAATTTGTTGTCTTGAATTAAAAGTTCTCGGATCCAGGAAAGATATTCTATATCAGTTCTATCGGAGTTCATGAAGGTTGTTTAAATTTCTATCTTCTTAAACCACATACATATCACCACTTTTAACCTCCAAGGGGAGACCACGTTTTTCCGAGCATGAACTCATGGTCAAGAACGCCATACAGTTAGGTGTGATAACTAACTAACCTCATGTATTTTGCATCATAAATATATGAATTTTGATTAATTTTCTTTCATCTCTCAATGACATCTACCTTGCCCTGGAAAACACGAATATTACTCTGGGTAATTAACACCGGGTTACACCTAATTACCCGGAAAGACGGCACGGTGAACCGCTGTCTTATCAAACTCGTAGACTTCCGGACACCGCCGTCGTCCAAACCAATCAACGGTGTCAAGACATACGATGTCATGGTGGATCCAACTCGCAAGCTTTGGTTCCGCGTGTTTGTCCCCACACAGTACACGGTTGAAGATCTTCCAGTAATCGTGTTCTTTCACGGGGGTGGATATGTTGCTGTCTCCCCGGATGCCACGATCACCCACGATTTTTGCTGCAGGTTTGCGAGAGAATTGCATGTGATAGTTGTTTCTGTTGATTATCGTCTTGCACCGGAGCATAGACACCCTTCGCAACATGAAGATGGGTTTGATGTGCTGAAATTTCTTGACAATGAAGAAAACAGGTCGATATGGTTGCCGGAGAATGCGAATATTTCACGTTGCTTTATCGCGGGTGATAGCGCTGGCGGACACATAGCTCATCATGTTGTTCTAAGAGCTTCACAGTCTAACTTCCAACAACTCCTGGTACGGCTGGGAGCAAATAACCGAAATAACCAATTAATTGATTTAACCAAACCAAACAATTAAGTGTCATTTAAGCCTTAACCAATAAAATTATAGTTCCATACTTCCATTTCAATTTTGGTGTACCAAATTAAGTAAGTTGGGGCTGTTTGTTTATCTTTTAATGGGGCTTTTAATGGTTCAGACATTTGGTTCAGCATTTAATGGTTCAGACTATTTGTTTCGTGAGCAGATGTCTGAATGATTCAGACATTTGCCTCTGAATGGTTAAGCATTATACTGAATCTGAATGGTTAAGTCCTATAATCTGAATTGGTTAGACATTTGCATCTGAACGGTTAAAGATTATACTGACTCCTAATGGTTCAGACCTGACCTCTTACTGATTCAGCACTTAACCATTCAGAAGTTGTCAAACAGCCCCTTAACCGAACCAAACAATTAACTGATGGTTCGGTTAAGTCATAACCAATTAACCAAAAAATGTGGTTCCATTTCAGTTTTGGTGTGTGACATAACCGAACTGACTGAACCAAACCTATTATACATATTTTTTGTGAGATTAACATAATGCAATTCGTTCAAAAAAACATAATGCAATAGTTGTTTAGCATGTCATACACCACATGAAATATAAAAAGTAACTAGATAACTAAACAGATTCTAAGGTAATTACTCTTAGATTAACCATACCTGCTGATGAAAGCCTACTATTTTGCAGGTAATCGGGCTAGTGGCAATCCATCCATTCTTTGGCGGGGAGGAGCGAACAGATTCTGAGATACGGCTGGCTGGATCAGCGCCTATCCTGTCAACGAAACTTACAGATTGGTTATGGAACGCATTCATGCCGCTAGGTGAACCCTACAACCGAGACCATCCAATCATCAATGTTAGCGGGCCCAATAGCGTGGACATATCAAAAACGGATTTTCCAGCAACCATGGTGGTTGTGGCTGGGTTTGATATTCTACGAGATTGGCAAATAAGGTACTACGAGTGGCTCAAGAAATCCGGGAAAGAAGCATACTTGGTGGACTACCCAAACATGTTTCACGATTTCTGCTTCTTCCCTGAGTTGCCGGAATCGGACCAACTTATTTTGGAAGTGAAGGACTTTCTTCACAAGGTGTTGTTAAAGGCATGCTCAGCTCCAATGTAAATACCTATAAAACACGTACAAGACATAGAAGAAAGGTCTACTTGGAACAAAAAAAATAACTGATTTATTGAATGCTATTATGAAATTGTATTACTCTAAGCTTTTCCTTATATATACTTACAATAAGAAAATGATTTTTCGTGCAAAACCTACGAAATGGAAGAATAATTATGCGGGCCCAAGTGTGGAGGAGCGGGCTATTTTGTATTTGGAGGCCCAAGATCGTGTAACAAAAGGGGTTTCACTAAAATGGCTCTAACTTGGGCTACGAGGGTCCGTTTTGGGCGTGCGACCAGGCGAAACGAACGTGAGAACGAGCTCCATCTTGCTGCAAACAGCCTACGGCGGTTTGGGTCATCGTCTGGGCCAAAAAACGCTTATTTTCATGAGTTATTTTATGTTTTGTGTTTTTTAGTGGGTTTTTTGGACTTTTATTTTTTCTAGTTTTTGGCCCAAGTGTGTTCTAGGCCCATTTTCGAATTTCGGTCTCTATTTATATGTTGCTAAAGCTAATGAAAAGTTTAGACTTGAATTTGAGACAATCAATTTTTCACTTCAAATTCCGTGCCTTTTGAGTGGAATCTTAAGGGTTGGGGAAGAACACACGGTTATTCTTTGAATCAACGTGTTTGATCTTCGTTTCCGTATCACACGCTACATCAAATAATAACACAAAAATGTAACCATAAACATAATCATGCAATCATTACGTATATCAAAACAAACTTAAAAAAGGTCGTTTTATTTTTTATAGGATAAAATGATTCATTTTATGATATATTTTTTTTATAAAAGTTAATGAATTTATTTAAAGAGTAAACTACAATATTACACCCTGTGGTTTAGGGCGGTTCGCAACTTTACACCCTATTTCAAAAGATTTGCTATTTTACATCCGCGTATGTTAATTTGCCTCAATGTTGGACCATGGGTCCCAACGCCGTTAGAGTCAACGACTTTAAAATAACGGTCAATAACTTAGCAAGGTTAGTAAATAGCGCCCGATTCATTCTTACACCCCGTTGTCCGCACCTCCTCAAGCTTTCATCTTGGCTGAAAGCCACTGCCGCCGGCGAGACCTGCAAGCCCATCCCCGAACCGCAATCAAGAACCGATGTCGATCCCAACAATGCTTCATATACTTTTACGATCTATTAGCGGTAATCACTTATGGGTCATTGCTACCTACCCAAAGATGGTCATTCACTTGCATATCATTGTGTTTGATAACTCAATCCTTGACGTGCCATTGCTAGACGTTCAACCTGGACCAAGATGGCTTTTGCATCAACACTAGCATAATTATTATCTAATTATATAATTAATTTGTATCAACACTAGCATGATTTATTATATGTAATAAGGATGGGGTTCAGCTACAAAGTCCATTTTTCCTACAAAGTGTACAAAGTCATAAAATACCACAATTTCAGCCATAAAAAACACTCAGAACCCACAAATAACATAGTGAAGTTCACTAAAACACAATATCCAAACTCTAACAGTCCTTAAAAACTTCAAACACAATATCGTACAACTATGAATATAAAACACAAAATGATAATCAACATAAAACACGCTAATGTTAGTCATTCGATAATCAAAGCCTTATCATCCAAAACGAACACAAAACCAACAAATATGATGTTTTGGTAATCTTCATTATATTATTTGTGGGTTTTGAGTGTGTTTTATGGTTGACATTATGGTGTTTTATGACTTTTTACATTTTGTAGGAAAATAGACTTTGTAGCCAACTCCCACCCTATGTAATAAATCATTTTTAGTTATCGAACTTATTTTTATAACTTATGTTTTGTTAATTTCAATGATTCATTTATGAAATCCTACCTTCGAATTGGTAAATGTGCATGAATTACTAGTTTTGACTTTGCCAAGTCAATGTATTAGGGTTGTTTGACTTTCAGGGTCAAACATTTAAGGCGAGAATATTGGACAGATTCATAGGGTATAAACGTACGGGTGTTAGAAAGAAAAATGTTGTTGAAAAGCTACCACCAAGCTGGGTTGATTTCAAGAACTATCTCAAGCATAAGCGAAAGGAAATGACCATTGAAGATCTTGTTATTCGCCTTCGCATTGAAGAAGATAACAAAGTTGCTTTGAAAAGGATTGATAGTCCTGAAACAGCAAAGGCCAATGTTGTTGAACATGGCCAATCTTCGAAGGGAAACAAGAACGGTGGGAAGGGTGGGAAAAAGTTCATGGGAAACGCTCCAACCTTGGTCCTAAAGGGGGGGTTGGGAAAAAGAAGTTCCAAGGAACTTGCTACAATTGTCAAAAGCAAGGCCATAAGGCCAACGAATGCAAGCTTCCAAAGAAGGAAAATGCTTGACAAGTGAACATGGTTCATGAGGTTGATAACCTCATTTCTATGATCACGAACCTCTCGATTTTGGTCACGGAAGTTAACTTGGTTAGGCAAAACCACAAGGATTGGTGGGTTGATACGGGGGCTACCCGTCATATGCTTTGACAAGAATCTGTTTAGCACCTTCAAGGAGGTGACTAATGGAGAAAAGGTTTTTATGGGAAATTCCGCCACGGCTGAAATCAAAGGCGAGGGGAATGTGATTTTGAAAATGACTTCTGGAAAGGAACTCACCTTGTCCAACGTGTTGTATGTTCCAGAAATTCGTAAGAACCTTGTGTCGGGGAGGCAATTGAACAAGTTTGGTTTCAAAATGGTGATTGATTCGGACAATGTCGTGTTGACCAAAAATGGTGTATATGTTGGTAAGGGCTATGCCCTCAACGGTATGTTTAAACTAAATGTAATCGTTGTGAATGGAATGAAAGAATCTACTAGTTCTGCTTACTTGCTTGAGTCTTCTAATTTTTGGCATGGTAGACTAGGTCATGTTAATTTTAATTACATACGTCATTTGACTAAACTTAATTGCATACCAACATTCGACATCGACTCAAATAATAAATGTGAGACTTGCGTTGAAGCAAAACAAACGAGATCGTCATTCAAAAAGGTTAAACGAATCACCGAACCCCTCGAGATGATCTACACGGATGTGTGTGATCTAAAAGCAATTCCTACTCCTGGTGAGAACAAGTACTTCATCACGTTCATTGATGATAGTACAATGTATTGCTTTGTGTACTTACTTATGAGTAAGGAGCGACCGACGAGGCTATAGATAAGTTTATCTTGTTTAAAGCCGAAGTTGACAATCAACTAAATCGGAAAATCAAAATCGTAAGGAGCGACCAAGGAGGTCAATATGTTTCACCTTTCATTGATGTGTGTGCAAAAAATGGAATCATACATGAACTCACGGCTCCTTACTCCCCCCTCCCCACCAATCAAATGGCATCGCGGAACGCAAAAATCGCACTTTGAAAGAAATGATGAATGCCATGATGATAAGTTCTTGGATAGGCTAAAACATGTGGGGGGGGAAGCAATCTGATGCGTGGTCGAATACCGGTGTTCTAATATGTTTAAGTTTATGTTTTTACATAGCTTTTAGTTTCGAATAGCCTACTTTTGATTAGAATTGTGTTTTGCAGGTCTAACAGAATTTAAGGAGCTATTTGGAAGCTATTCGGAGCACCGAGAGCGAAGGGATCATCTGGAAACGCGAGAAATGAGAAAATAGAAAAATATACCCTACAGGGGGCGTCGTCAAGAAATGGCGTAGACAGCGAATTAGGGCGTCAGCAGAAAAATGCAATTTATGGGGGCATCGGCGACGCCAGGGGGCGTAGGCTAGTGTCCCCAGAAAGTGCATTTTTCTGAATTTCCTTTGTTTTGCGTTTTTGGAAGAATTAAAACCCAATTTTTTGGTCTTTTAATGGAAGTTACGTATTTTTGAAGCTTAGAACACTACTTTAGAGCCAAGAACTCAAACCCTTTCATCCCCAATCATTCCAATTGACCCCGAATCATCCGAATCATCTAACCAATCATCATTATTCACCCACATTCATCCGAATTCATCATCGATTTTCATTCCATAACCCTAATCATCCTCCAATCTTCCATCCGTTCATCACCATCATCCATCCCAAACCCTAGCCACCATCTTCATCACTTTCAAGGCTTCAAGATGTTCAAGTTCAAGTCTTAATCCATCATTGATCAAGTTCCGTTCACCATGAGCGGCTAACTCTTGCGGGTTTCACACCGGTGTAAACTTTTTAAGGTTTAGGGTTTGCTAATTGTTCTTTAGTTGATTTGTGATAAGTTGAATTGTATTTTGAATTGATTGATAATTGTCTTACATTGGAACTAAATTTGTGAATTGTCGAATGATGATAAATTTGACTTTGCGAAATAAGTTTGTGTATTTGTACCTTATCTTTCAAGAGGTTTTACTTGTCTGAGGTAACGAAGTGCATTGCGGTCCGTTATACGCGTTGATAGCAATTGGCACCTAAGCTTCGTGATAGAAATCCATTAATGACATGTTCAATTGAATCAATTTAAAAATGGTTAGCGACCCTAGGCTTTGCAATTGTTGAACCAGGTGGGAACCTTGTTTCTCAATCATTGTTTTAAGTTATCAAACCAAGTCTCTTGCAATCGATCTAGTTTTTAGTAGTCAATTAGTTTAAACAAATTGTCGATGCAATCCAACACCTTTCAACCAAACAAGTAATCAAAGTAAAATCGTTAGCAAGCTTCATAAATTGTGACAACACCTAAAATCAATCAAGACCACACACAAACCATAAACTCTTCGTGGTTCGACCCCTTACTACCACTAACACATTGTTAAGGGTAATTTGGGATTATAAATATTATCTTTGACCGGGGCGCGACACTCCGATCACAATCTTATCGGCAAATTATGTATTGAACATGATACCCAATAAGAAGAAAAATGTAACGCCATATGAATTATGGACGGGAAAGACACCACCATATAAATACTTGAGAGTGTGGAGGTGTCTAAACAAGGTGGTGGCACACCACCAAAGCGCCTACTTATTGGACCCAAAACAGTGGATTGTGTATTTTTATGATACACCCGTCCTTATGGTCCATATCGTTTTCTTGTGCATGATTCTAAGAACCCTGGAATATGAAACAACACCATAATAGAATCTAAGGATGCATCATGGTTTGAACATGTGTTCCCATGCTTAGGTAAAAGTGAACCGAGTTTCACTAGACCGGTAGAGGAACTTGTTCCAGAGAATGAGGTTGCAAATAATGAACCTCGAGAACAATCTAAGACTGAGGAAGTTGAAATCAGAAAAAGTAAACGACAAAGGACTGAAAAAACCTTTGGCCCTGACTTTCTAACCTATATGGTAGAAGAGGAACCTTAAACGTACCAACAAGCAGTGAATTCCTCAGAAGGACCTTAGTGGAGGGAGGCCATCAAAAGTGAGATAGACTCTATCTTACAAAATCATACCTGGAAACTAGTGGATCTTCCTCAAGGATGTAAACCACTAGGATATCGATGGATCTTCAAGAAGAAGATGAAACCAGATGGAACCATCAATAAGTACAAGGCAAGGTTGGTGATCAAAGGATATAAACAACAAGAATGTTTAGATTATTTGATACATATTCGCCAGTTACGCGAATAACACGTCACACCCCAACCGATGGCGGAAACATCGGGGCGCGGCACTGAGCGAAACAGATTATCCAAGAGAAATTCCATAACAACTACTTTACCGAATAGTTAACATTATGTCCCATACCATAACCTATTAAGCAAGTAAGTTATTACAGATAGCGGTATCTCAAAGACGAATAACATGTTCCGACAACTCAGATTTAAATAAAATAAATTGTCTTTGTTTCTAGACTCTCAATACTACTTGATTCCATGAAAAGCAAGCAAGCACAGCATTCTAAGCATTCAAACACCTGCCACATACGTTAAAATAAGGTCAATATACATAGTGTAAAAGTGAGCATACAAGTTTCATAGTATAATAGAGTTCGAAATCGTTTACGCATAACCAACATGTAACATGTAGTAAAGTGAAAGCTAGTAGGTTATCGACAGAGAAATATGCACAGACGTGACATCGAGTTGTAGAATGCGCAACACATATCCCCACTGGGACACGTGAAGTAAAGCCCTTAACAACCCCTGTCCACGACAGGTGCTGAGTCCAAACTATAGTACTATCGTTGATAAGGTGTCAGGCAACAATCACTATGTTAACATAACATACAAGCATTCATCGAATAACACGTAACTTGCGATAATGGTCAGCATATAAATAGTGTTTGGGTTGTGTGATTGATGTGATTGAATATTGATAACGTATGTAACACCCAAAAGTGCGTAAAACAAAAAGGGATCGAGTATACTCACAGATATCTTTTAACAAGTAAACACTATCTTTTAACAGGTCGTTCGATTGAACGGCGGTTCGATCGGATGGCGATCCGTCCGGCGAGGTATTTCTCATAGAACAAGTTCACAGCAGGGTTATCATCTAATCGGATGGTCTACCGATCGGGTGGCAATCCGTTAGAACTGATTATGCCTTGAACATGTTTGAAAATTGTTTAAGTGTTGAAATACTCAAGTGCAATCTGATCGGATTGTTGTTCGATCAGATGGAAATCCGATCGGATGGCAATCCGATCGGACGGCGATCCGTCCCGCGATCTGATCTTTTTACAACCTGAAGATTTGTTAAGTTTTGGAAGTTTGCGATTTGCTCGAGACGATATGATAACGCATTAAACAACAGAACCTCGTCAACTCCTAAGTCTTCCGATCGAACAGGAATCACCCAAGTCCGATTAGTTTACTGGTTCATGATGGTTGTTCACGTTTAGCTCGGAATCAGTTGCCTCTTAGATAAAAATCAGATCTTGAACCAACACTTCACTAAGAATGAGTAGAAGATCAGGACAAGCTCCAATTCTATCGGTTTTAAGTGCATGGAGTGTAAAAGAGTTGAAAGAAAGCTGGAAAACCATCTTTCAATCCTTTTAACCTTGAAAATGTTCAGATCTATGCAAGATCATTGTTTATTTATGTGGAAATCGTTCAGATCTAAGTTGTTCTTGGTGGAATGAAGCCAAATCTTGAAGTTTATAAGAACTCCATGATGACATCATCCTAGAACACCTCAAATCCGCTGATTTCACGGTTAAAAGTTAAGATTCAAAGGTGAAAAAGATGGTGGGGTGTGTGTAGATCATAGAAGTACAAGATTTAGGTTGGAAACTTATAAGAATCACGAGAAATCGAGAGAAAGGAGGCTGGAGTGCGGCTGGTCGAGTAGAGAAGCTGTCTCATCACAAATGATGTAACAGGAGGGTATTTATAGGGTTTCCAAAAGAGGAAAGTGCACAAGGGTCGGATTGGTCACCGATCGGATGGCGCCTCGATCGGATGGCCACTCGATTGGTTGGCCATTCGATCCGGGTGTCCGGCGTGTTGAGTTTTGTCGTTTTGATTCGCGTGTTGAGCGTTGCGATGCATTTCGAGTGAACGATGTGATAGATTTATAATATCCATACAAATACTATATCTAACATACAATCATTATAAATAACTGGCGTTTAGCGTTTGCGATTTAGATTGCGTTGCGATAGAGTTGCGATTGTGTTTCGATTAATCACCACAACATACACATAAATAAACATGGACAAGTAACACATAAGTAACACACACACGTAAAACAATATCCAGAACGCATAATTCGAGTTGTGAATGCGATTGCGATGTGATAAGCAATAAAACATGTGATAAACATCGATTAAACCTCGATTATTCACAGATACTCCACATAATACAACTAAAGCAAATAAAATAAAAGATTTGATTACAAGTCAAAGAAGTCAAATCAGTGATTAAGCAAGGAGTGACAGATCGCAATTAGAAATCTTTTCTTCCTTTGACTTCAATCTTGACTTTGACTTTGAGTTTCGTAACACGGGGTGTTACAGCCTCCCCTACTTAGGGAATTTCGTCCCGAAATTAGGCCTTGGCTGTAACAAACAACTGCGGGTACTTCGCCTTCATGTCGCTTTCGAGTTCCCAGGTGAACTCTGCGCCGCGTTTGCCTTCCCAGCGGACCTTCACAATGGGAATGCGTAAGCGCCTGAGCTGCTTGGTTTCTCGGTCCACGATCACGACAGGATTCTCCACGAAGTGCAATGTTTCATCCACTTGTAGATCCTCCAATGGAACTTGTAAATCATGCTTAGCCAGACACTTTCTGAGGTTCAAAACGTGGAAAGTCGGGTGGACATTGTTAAGTTCCTCCGGTAGTTCGAGTCTGTAGGCCACTTTTCCGATCCTTTCCAGAATCTTAAAGGGTCCCACATATCGAGGCGTGAGCTTTCCTTTCTTGCCGAATCTGATCACACACTTCCAAGGTGATACCTTTAGGAGTACGTGGTCGCCAACGTCAAATTCAAAGGGCTTGCGGCGTCTATAGGCATCACTTTTCTGACGACTCCGAGCTTTCAGCAGATTGTCTCGAATTTGGAGGATTTTTTCAGTCATTTCTTGCAACAGCTCAGGACTGGTTATTTGTGAATCTCCGATCTCGTGCCACATAATAGGCGATCGACATCTTCTTCCGTATAATGCCTCAAACAGTGCCATTTGAATGCTAGAATGATAACTGTTATTGTACGAGAATTCGACTAAAGGTAAGTATGCATCCCAATTACCACCAAAGTCTATGACACATGAACGGAGCATGTCTTCCAAGGTACGAATCATTCTCTCAGTCTAACCGTCGGTTTGGGGATGGAAAGCGGTACTTAGATTAAGCGTAGTACCGAGAGCAAATTGAAACGTTTCCCAAAGTTGCGAGGTAAACCAACCATCGTGGTCAGAGATGATGTTGCTAGGCCTCCCATGTCGACAAATGATCTCCTCGGTGTAGATTCGGGATAATTTTTCTACCTTATAGTCTTCTCGAATCGGCAGAAAATGAGCAGATTTAGTCAAACGGTCAATGACAACCCAGATGCTGTCGTGATTTGATGGCGTGCGTGGAAGTTTCGTTATGAAATCCGTAGCTATACTCTCCCACTTCCACATGGGAATCTCGGGTTGGACGAGTAAGTCAGAGGGTCTTTGATGTTCGGCCTTGACTTTCGAGCAAGTCAGGCACTTCGAAACATAGAGAGCGATATCCTTCTTCATGCCCGGCCCCAGTACTTGTATCGAAGGTCCTGGTACATTTTATCGGCGCCGGGATGAATAGAATATCGGGATTTGTGGGCTTCGTCCATCAGAATCTGTCATAAGTCGGTACGCTTGGGAATCCAAATTCGGTCTAGATAATGGAATATCCCGGTCGACTTACTCACTAACTGGGCTCCATCGTTCAGAATCCTTTCCTTCTTCAAAGTGCGTTCGGTGAAACAAGCATGTTGGGCTTCGCGAATAAAGGCTTCGAGATTATGTTTGTCTTGGATATTACGAGCGCTATGCAAATAGCTTCGTCAGCAACGACATTTGCCTTGCCAGGATGATAACGAATCTCATAGTCGTAATCGTTGAGAAGTTCAACCCATCGGCGTTGGCGCATATTCAGTTCCTTTTGGTTGAGGATGTGTTGTAGGCTCTTGTGATCTGTGAAGATCGTACACTTGGTACCATAAAGGTAGTGTCGCCAAAGCTTCAGCACAAAAACAACTGCACCTAGCTCGAGGTCGTGGGTTATATAGTTCTTCTCGTGGATCTTGAGCTGACGAGACGCGTAAGCGATAACCTTGTCCCGTTGCATGAGAACACAACCAAGACCAAGGTTCGAGGCATCGCAATAGACAATGAAGTCATCGTTTCCGTCGGGTAAAGCGAGAACAGGAGCATTGCAAAGCATATGCTTGAGGGTTCGAAAGGCAGTCTCTTGTCCAGTTCCCCAAACAAAAGGCTTGTCCTTGTGCGTGAGAGAAGTAAGCGGCACGGCGATTTTTGAGAATCCTGTGATAAATCGGCGATAATAGCCCGCTAGTCCGAGAAAAGAACGGACTTCAGACGGGTTCTTAGGTGTAACCCAAGTCTTAACAGCTTCGATCTTCGCGGGGTCGATGTGAATACCTTGACTATTGACAATGTGACAGAGGAATTGAACCTCTTCCAGCCAAAATTCACACTTGGTGAACTTTGCGTAGAGTCGATTCCCCTGGAGTAGCTCGAGAACCAAACGTAGATGTTGCGCGTGTTAGGTTTTTGACTTAGAATAGATCAGGATATCATCGATGAACACGATGATGAAGCGGTCGAGAAAAGGTTTACACACGCGATTCATCAGATCCATGAAAACCGCGGGTGCGTTGGTTAAACTAAAAGGCATAACAACGAACTCATAGTGGCCGTAACGAGTGCGAAAAGCGGTTTTAAGTATATCCTCCTCTTGAATGCGTAGTTGGCGGTAGCTTGAGCGTAGATCGATCTTGGAGAAGCACGTAGCACCTTGTAACTGGTCAAACAAATCATCGATTCGGGGCAGGGGATAGTGATTCTTGATTGTCAGCTTATTCAACTCCCTATAGTCGATGCACATCCTGAACAACCCATCCTTCTTTTTGACAAAAAGGACTGGTGCGCCCCAAGGTTAGGTGCTAGGGCGAATGAAGCCTTTATCAAGCAATTCCTGGAGCTGCCTCGAGAGTTCGCGCATTTCGGACGGAGCGAGTCGATAAGGGGCTCTAGCAACAGGATTAGCTCCAGGAATGAGATCAATACGAAAGTCAATATCATGACTCGGAGGTAATCCAGGGAGATCGTCAGGAAAGACGTTAGGAAAATCACGAACTACAAGCACCTTGTCTATTTCCTTCCCTTTCTTTTCCTTCTCCGCTACTACAGTGTTAGCCAAGAAAGCTCTGTATTCCTTGCGGAGATACTTGCTAGCTTGGGTACACGACATGAGCTTTAGACCTTTCGAAGGAGTTTCACCATACACACAAAGTTGATCACCATTGGCGAGCGAGAATCAAATCATCTTATCGAAACAAACAACTTTAACATAGTTTTCGCGAAGAAAGTCCATGCCTACTATGACGTCAAAACTACCGAGCTGCATTGGAATGAGGTGGATAAGGAAGACGTGACTGTTGAGTTCGAGAGTACAATCACGAAGAACAGAACTGACAGCGACGGTTCTTCCGGTGGCAACTTCAACATTGAACGTTGAGGGGAGATGGGCGCGCTTACGATTAAGGAGCTTTTCGAATTCAAACGATACAAAACAGTTATCGGCTCTAGTATCAAAAAAGCAAGAAGCATAATTACCATTCACAAGGAACGTACCATTAACTACATTGTTTTCGGCTTGAGCTTGGCGGACATTGATGTTGAAAGTTCGTCCGCGGGCTGCTGGCTGCTGTTGCTGTTGTTGCTGGGGCTGCTGCTGTTGTGGCTATTGCTTCACCACTCGATTCAGGCACATGTTTGTGAAGTGGTTGAGATCACCACACGCAAAGCAAGCTCTAGCATGGGTCGCGGGTGCAGGAGCCGCTTGTTGGCCTTGAAGAGCAGGAAGTAGAGCTTGTTGAGCAGTAGCTTGACCTTGAGTTGGAGCTGGAGCTTGACATGGACCTGTACGACAGTTGGCGGTGAAATGGTCGTACATGTTACAGTGCACACAGTATCTGCAAGCGATTCCCACTGGGTGGTGATAAGTACAAGTAGGGCAAGCCGGGTGAGGACCAGTGTACGCATGCTTAGCCGGCGGTGCGTTGGTGACCGGTGCCGCTACTTGGCGGTGGTGAGGCTGCGGTGGGGCAGGTACTGCTTGGAGTGGAGCGGTGGTGGTGAAAGCGCAATTTTTTCTACTTTTGTTGTTCTTCCTCTTGCGACGAGAGGACTTTGAAGACTGCGGTGCGGCGGCGGTTTCAGCGGTTGGAACAACGGTGACTTGGTGGAGATTCTTGGGGGCCTTATCCCAGTAACCAGACTTGACTCGCTTATTGTTGATCTCAGTGGCGAGCAGATAGGTTTCCTCAATAGTCGTCGTCTAAGCAGCTTGAACGAAATCGGCCACGCAATCCGGAAGAGCACGGATATACTTCTTGATGGTGATTTCGGGCGTCGTAACTTGGCCTGGACAGATTATGCTTAGCTACTTGAAGCAAGCAGTTAAAGCAGCATTGTCACCATCCTTCTACTTGATATGCCAGAACTCGTCTGCCAACTTTTGGCGATCGTGGGGAGGGCAGAACTCTTGCATCATGACGTCCTTCAACTCGTCCCACGTCAACCCGTAAGCTGCATCATTTCCGCATTTGTTTCTCTCGGCCGTCCACCAATCTA
This sequence comes from Helianthus annuus, assembly GCF_002127325.2. Taxonomy (NCBI): domain Eukaryota; kingdom Viridiplantae; phylum Streptophyta; class Magnoliopsida; order Asterales; family Asteraceae; genus Helianthus; species Helianthus annuus. Next base: position 64,226,328 of record NC_035438.2, on the reverse strand, counting down.
GAGCTCGGGATTGGAAGACGTCGATGGCGTTAAGACTGCGGAGATCATCGGGACAGCCACTCTAGCGCAGGGTGACTTCGATCGAATCAAACCATTGGAACATGGCCGTAGGCCTATCTTCGCCGGTAAATTCTTTCGGGCTGCAGGCTTTGAACTGCTTGAAGCTAAAAACAGACTTTGGCCAATCAGTCCTGGACTCTTCAGAAGACTTGCTGGTGTTTTCATTCAGCTCACTAACAATCTGTGGGATAGCTTTCGCCATTTGCTTAGCGACGAGGGCGGCGATGCGTTTGTCATCGTGATTGCGACGAGCTGTTCGAGAAGAGCACGTTCCAGATGACGACATTGTCTGCAACAGACATCGCCATAGGATTCAGACGCTATATAATCGAATCTCTCCTCACAACGTACTTAATACCACTAAAGCTCAGGAACACAGCCAATCGTATAAACACATAGGCACGTAAGCACATAATCACAAAAGCACGTAAACACATAGGCACAGAAGCACGTAAGCATAGAATCCACACTATATCTTGCACGTATTCACCTACACATATTGCGCGTATTCACTTATCCTTCAAGCTGCGTAAAGCGTTCGAGAGTTGTGAGTGCGAATAGCGAGATAGCGAGTAACATAGCATGCGATGGTAACAACGATTTGTTAGCGTGTTGAGGTAGATACGCAGTGCGGGTGGTGTGTGTCGACCAAAGCGAACAACGAAAAACATATAATTACCAAAAATCAAAACACGTAAACAGGTAAAATCACATAAATCACGTAAAATCCACATAAAAGCGACAAATATCACAGTCGGCAGTTGTGGGCTCAGAATCAAAACACATAAAATCAGCGATTGCGAGCTTGAAATCGAAAATAGACTGTCTAAGGCTTTGATAGACGTCGACTACCCAAAGTGATTCGACTATTCACAAGGACTTTTGGTACATACTTTGGCTTTCAGGACTGTGCTCTCGCCTCAATTTTGGGCGAACAGCACGCATCCTTCTAGTTACAGCGTGACCTCAAGTCGTTGGAGTCCGTCGAGACTTTGGTGAGAGTTTTGTAAAACCAAAATAAAGATCGGAACAAGTCATTAAGGTTCGGGTTTCACCCCTAACTTAGCGACTGCATTCCTATCTGATGAGATAGATAGGAAAATCTACGTTAAAGTATGGGTTCCACTCCTGATTCAACGCAAATTCTCCCGTTTATAGATAAAAATGCGGGTTGAACAAGTGTTTCAGTCGAGAGTTTGCGGTTTTCACACCTAATCTCGACCTAATCACTCATTTTTTTTCAAAATAGTGTGCAGTGATAATGTAGTGAGTGCGAGTGCAAACGAGAATAACGAGTAAGCTCATGCGGAACCCCTACAGGGTATGCACAAGTCGGTCTGTTGGGACTTAGACTATAGACTAGGTCGTTTCTAAGACATCAGCCCGGACTAGGTCGAGTCTTGCCAAATTCACTATAGTTATGGCTTTGATACCAATCTGTCACACCCCAACTGATGGCGGAAACATCGGGGCGCGGCACTGAGCGAAACAGATTGTCCAAGAGAAATTCTATAACAACTACTTTACCGAATAGTTAACATTTTGTCCCATACCATAACCTATTAAGCAAGTAAATTATTACAGATAGCGGTATCTCAAAGACGAATAACATGTTCCGACAACTCAGATTTAAATAAAATAAATTGTCTTTGTTTCTAGACTCTCAATCCTACTTGATTCCATGAAAAGCTAGCAAGCACAACATCCTAAGCATTCAAACACCTGCCACATACGTTAAAGTAAGGTCAATACACATAGTGTAAAGGTGAGCATACAAGTTTCATAGTATAATAGAGTTCGAAATCGTTTACGCATAACCAGCATGTAACATGTAGTAAAGTGAAAGCTAGTAGGTTATCGACAGAGAAATATGCACATACGTGACTGCGAGTTGTAGAATGCGCAACACATATCCCCATTGGGACACGTGAAGTAAAGCCCTTAACAACCCCTGTCCACGACAGGTGCTGAGTCTAAACTATAGTACTATCGTTGCTAAGGTGTCAGGCAACAATCACTATGTTAACATAACATACAAGCATTCATCGAATAACACGTAATATGCAATAATGGTCAGCGTATAAATAGTGTTTGCGTTGTGTGATTGATGTGATTGAATATTGATAATGTATGTAACACCCAAAAGTGCATATAGCAAAAAGGGATCGAGTATACTCACAGATAGCGTTTAACAAGTAAACACTCTCTTGGATTGAAGGGGGCGCTGAGAGAGATTAGCCTGAACAGTTAACAATAGCATAAGCGAAGAACGGCGCGTAAAACGGTGCAAAAGAACCAAGTGTCGAACGGTAATCTGATCGGATAGCAATCCGATCGGATGGTCATTCGATTGGATGTCAATCCGTTCGGATGGTCATCCGATCGAATGGCCATTCGGTCGGATTGACATTCGTTTGGCAAGGATGTGTTTGTGTATGATGGCTTTGAAGTTTTCGTTGTAGCATTTGTAAACAGAGAAGTATCTCTACCTTTCAGGTCGTTCGATCGAACGGCGGTTCGATCGGATGACGATCCGTCCGGCGAGGTATTTCTCAGAGAACAAGTTCACAGCAGGGTTATCATCCAATCGGATGGTCTACCGATCGGGTGGCAATCTGTTAGAACTGATTGTGCCTTGAACATGTTTGAAAATTGTTTAAGTGTTGAAATCCTCAAGTGCAATCTGATCAGATTGCGGTTCGATCGGATGGCAATCCGATCGGACGGCGATCCGTCCCGCGATCTGATCTTTTTGCAACCTAAAGATTTGTTAAGTTCTGGAAGTTTGCGGTTTGCTCGAGACGATATGATAACGCATTAAACAACAGAACCTCGTCAAGTCCCAAGTCGTCCGATCGAACAGGAATCACCCAAGTCCGATTAGTTTACTGGTTCGTGACGGTTGTTCACGTTTAGCTCAGAATCAGTTGCCTCTTAGATAGAAATCAGATCTTGAACCAACACTTCACTAAGAATGAGTAGAAGATCAGGACAAGCTCCGATTCTATCGGTTTTGAGTGCATGGAGTGTAAAAGAGTTGAAAAAAAGCTGGAAAACCATCTTTCAATCCTTTTAACCTTGAAAATGTTCAGATCTATGCAAGATCATTGTTTATTCATGTGGAAATCGTTCAGATCTAAGTTGTTCTTGGTTGAATGAAGCCAAATCTTGAAGTTCATAAGAACTCCATGATGACATCCTCATGGAACACCTCAGATCCGCTGATTTCACGGTTAAAAGTTAAGATTCAAAGGTGAAAAAGATGGAGGAGTGTGTGTAGATCATAGAAGTACAAGATTTAGGTTGGAAACTTACAAGAATCGCGAGAAATCGAGAGAAAGGAGGCTGGAGTGCGGCTGGTCGAGTAGAGAAGCTGTCACATCACAAATGATGTGACAGGAGGGTATTTATAAGGTTTCCAAAAGAGGAAAGTGCACAAGGGTCGGATTGGTCACCGATCGAATGGCGCCATGATCGGATGGTAATCCGATCGGATGGCCACTCGATCGGTTGGCCATTCGATCCGGGTGTCCGGTGTGTTGAGTTTTGTCGTTTCGGTTCGCGTGTTGAGCGTTGCGATGCGTTTCGAGCGAACGATGCGATAGATTTATAATATCCACAAAAATACTATATCTAACATACAATCATTATAAATAACTGGCGTTTAGCGTTTGCGATTTAGATTGCGTTGCGATAGAGTTGCGATTGCGTTTCGATTAATCACCATAACATACACATAAATAAACATGCACAAGTAACACATAAGTAACACACACACGTAAAACAATAACCAGAACGCATAATTCGAGTTGCGAATGCGATTGCGATGAGATAAGCGATAAAACATACAATAAACATCGATTAAACCTCGATTATTCACAGATACTCCACATAATACAACTAAAGCAAATAAAATAAAAGATTCGATTACAAGTCAAAGAAGTCAAATCAGTGATTAAGCAAGGAGTGACAGATCGCAATTAGCAATCTTTTCTTCCTTTGACTTCAATCTTGACTTTGACTTTGACTTTGACTTTCGTAACACGGGGTGTTACATAACATCCATCAGGTTGGTAATTTTCCGAACGAGCATATTCGAGCACGTAATTTTCCAAGCGATTGGCGAGCGAGAAGTAAGCGACGAGTAATTTGGACAACCATCGAATTAGCATGTTTCCTTCGATGTCTCCGCTATCGGGTCATGACAAAGGTCCAACTGTCCGAGGATGACACTAAAATTGATGTCGGATCGTCCGAGGATGAGGCTCTGAGGCAGGTGAGGCGATGAATATACAACAAAAAATAATTGTCTCATTGTGGCGTATGGTGAGAGTGAAAGACGATTGACAACTGACGATTAATGAGAGAAAGATGTCAAATATTGTTGCTTCACGACTTAGAGTTTTAGTTTTAAATTTGTTGTTAAATTTTTTATTGGTTTGATTAGGCTAGTATGGATAAATATAATTGTATATTTAAGTATAATGGTCCAAATCTAATAGAACAGTATGTATAAAATGTGAATATACATGTTATTTGTATGTGCATATATGATTATATATGTAATAAATTAATAAAAATTAATTCGAGTCGAACCGAGCCGAGCGGACCTTTGCTCAAGTATATAGTGGTCCAAATCTAATAGAACTGTATGTATAAAATATGAATATACATGTTATTTGTGTGTGCATATATGATTATATATGTAATTTATATACTCTTAAAGACAAATGTCGGTGCCCTCACCAAATGACATACATGCCCCTCATTTGTCTTATTTACATTTTACCTTTACCTTTACGTTCCTGTAATCCGCCCCTACCCCTTTACTTTATTCAGCAATTAGCTCAACCCCTTTTCTCATCTTGCAATCCATCACATGCCTATTCTTATTTATAATAAATCATCATGATTTCACTTTCCCCATTGCCCTCTTTGTAGATCAGGTAACCCCTTTGATTTTCTTCATTGCATGTTTCTGTTTTCATTGCTAATTTGTTAGATCTTAGAATAACTATTGATTGATTAAACATAGTTAAAGATTGTTAAAGGTTGAGTCTTTTTGGGATTTAATATGGTTTGATGTTGTTCTTGCAGAAGTTTAATCAAGAATAGTTGATTTTAAAGAGGGGTTTTGAGTTTTTGATCTTCTCGGTGAGTTTTCAGATCCTTATTTTTTCAATTATTGTTTGGATCTGTGTGTTTTTGTTGAAATTTGGTTCAGATCTGATGATTATGTGTGTGTTTTTTGTTGAATTTGAAGAGTCAAAGATGGAGCCTATGGATATTGTTGGCGTCTCCTCTTTTTGCCAGACACAGTAGATTCCATCTCTATCTTCGTCTTCCTCTTTCCTTTCTTTTCAGCAACTCTAATCAATAACAAAGGTGGATGATGATGATTGTTATTTGTATCTGCTTGCCGCCGCCGTCGTCCTCCTCCTCGAGCAACCAGTTGACGGCGGAGAAACCATGGCAGCTCCGGAAGCTCCTCTCTGTTATGTCGGCGTGGCCCGAAAGTCCGCCGCTTTCCGCCTGATGAAACAAATGGTTAGATTATGTTCATAACTTGCTTTCATCTTAACCCTTATATTATGATCTGGAAACTTTAATGTTGATTATAAGATTTTGTTTGATTTATGGGTTGTGTTTGAGTTTTGTAGGGATGGGAAGAAGGTGAAGGGCTTGGGAAGGAGAAACAAGGGATTAAAGGTCATGTTAGGGTTTCCAACAAACAAGACACTGTTGGTAACATTATTAATTTCTAATTAATCTATGTTTTATTGTTAAATTATTGTTTTATGTTTTAGGCTAAGAGATTGTACGGATGGGAAGAAGGTGAAGGGCTTGAGAAGGAGAAACAAGGGATTAAAGGTCATGTTAGGGTTTCCAACAAACAAGACACTATTGTTAAGATTATTAATTTCTAATTAATCTATGTTTTATTGTTAAATGATTGTTTTATGTTTTAGGCTAAGAGAACTGTTAGTACTTTGATCTTAAGGTAAAGAGAATGTTACCCAACTATTCATCAAGTAAGTCCTATGATTATTTGCCGATTTGTGTGATTCGATAGTGTGTGTTGATGTTTTAGATCTGGTTTAATAACATTTTTTTTGTCTTTTGCATGATCACAATAACAGATAACCCAGTCGGGATATGGAACTTTTCTTTTGTGTACGGTCTTGATATGTTCGAGGCAAAAGTTCGTGGTGAATTCGGCATCGGATTGAATATTCAGATTTTGGATGATGTTAAGTTGAATGTATTTATCTTACATGAATTTGGTCAAGATAGAGATAGTTAACGTTCCACCACATTTGGTGTATGCATGTTCGAAAGCGAGTCGGATCGACAAATATAATACATTTTCATTTGATGGCGACATAATTTTTTTTTTCAAAAATGAGTCGTGTCAAATATATCGTATAATTCCGAGTTACTATAACTTTTGACGCCGCCGCAACGCGCGGCGGGTCAAAATCCTAGTAAACTAATAAAAATTAATTCGAGTCGAACCGAGCCGAGCGAACATTTGCTCATGCTTGACTCGTTTGCTAACCGAACCAAACCGAGCAAGCATATTCTAAGCGTTTTCCGAACGATCGGTGAACGAGCGATTAGCGATTTGAACAACCAACGTTACATTGGGTGAAAAGCGATTCGGTCAAAAGTCAAAACTTTCCCAAACCCACTTTCAAGATCGCAGCAACCAACACATTATTTGTTGATTGTTAATTAGTTGGTGTGCTGCTCACCAAATCATTCCCTAAATCTCACCCATTTCAATCCCCTTAACATCCGTTGTTCAATCTCCAGCAAAAATCTCATCGAAATCATGGGAAACACATCCTCAATGCTCACTCAATACGACATCGAAGAAGTTCAAGAACACTGCAACAACACCAGTAAGTGCTTTACTTGTCTTCTTGTTTCACAATCACAAGCCAACTGTACTGTATAAATTGTAAATTTGGTCAATTGATTCTAGTTTCGCAACAAGAGATCGTTTCCTTGTACCAACGCTTCTGTCAGTTGGATCGTAATAGTGGCGGCTTCATCTCTGCCGACGAGTTTCTTTCCGTACCCGAATTCGCCGTCAATCCCCTCTCTCAGGTATATATTTCAATCCACGAGAATATGTCTAAGGACCAATAGTATCAATTAGTAAAGTATAAGGGCTGAGTTGTAATAATTGTAAACATACACGTTTAAGCCTTATTCGTGTTCGTTTTTAGTCTTAGGTAATGAAAACAAAAACGAACAAATAAAAACGTTCATGAACACAAACAAAATATATTAAAAGGTATGTAATATAATTCACTAATGTTAATTAAATATTTTATTAGTGGGAATTTTGAACTATTTATATATAAAATATAAAAAAACTCTTATCGAACATAAACGAACTAAAAAGAACGAGCGCGGCCTCTGTTCATGTTCTTTCAATTAATTAAACAAACAAAGTTTATTGTCCGTTTGGTGTTGGTTCATTTATTAAACGAATGAACACAAATGAGTCCCACTGAACGCTTGGATTTGTCCGTGACGAGCTGTTCGCTGAACTTGCGATTTCTTTGCAGCCCTAGATTTGTCGTTAAATACATATGAGCTAACAAAACAAGGGTTAGCAGTAGCACACTATTTGATTGTTGGTTTCCATCTTAGAACACGTATAATTATCAAAATCTAAGTCTGTTAATATTTTGATTTGTATGTTTGTTCTCTCAGAGATTGTTTAGGATGATTGATGGGTTGAATTTCAAGGAATTCGTGGCATTTTTGTCTGCGTTTAGTTCGCGTGCCACCTTACAACATAAAGTGGAATGTAAGTATCGTTATCTTCTTGTTTATATACGATGGCGATGGTTTGAGTTTAATATACATGAATGGTTAGTTATTATTTTGTTTGCTTGCAGATATATTTAAGGTTTATGATTCTGATGGAAATGGGAAAGTTTCATTTTCGGATTTGTTGGATGTTTTACGCGATTTGACCGGTCAATTCATTTCTGAACAGCAAAGGGAGGTGAGTTTGAAGCCTAACATTATCATGTGAAACATAAGTTGTTTCCATATGTTATGTTTTGAATTTGTTTCTTAGCCTTAAACTACGACCAGTAATATCGGCCAGTTCTGGTTTTACAGCTTGTTCTAACCCAAGTTCTCGAGGAAGCTGGTTACAAGAAAGATTCTACATTAGTTCTATCCGACTTCATGAAGGTGATTTAAATTTCTGTCTTGGCATTTTACCTTCAGAAAACTTACAATATTTTCTCATCTTTCAAATGTGCAGATTCTTGGCAACTCTGGCTTGAAGATGGAAGTTGAGATTCCCGTCGACTAGATGGAGATGTATGGTTTTATTTATCAATAGGGCGTTTAGCTGCTTGTATTTGACACTTGTTGTAAGGCGAAATAATTTAAGTTCCTTTTCATCATCTATACAACAAAAACTGAAGCAGTAGATTTTAAGGAAGGTTGACCCGTCGCCTGAAGCCGTAGTGTTTTTTATTTATTTTATTTTAATTTTTTTTCCATTCTTTTCCAACATCGGTCGGTGTATTGTAAAGTTTTCAGGTAAACTATATAAGAATGGTTTGAACTGCAAGTATGCTACGTTAAACAATTTGCAATTGGGCTATATAAATATATGGCACTCGAGTCAACCTACAAGCGAGATCATCACATAAAATGACTCATTGCAGAAGTGGCTTCTATGTTTTACAAAGAGATCATTCATGGTTTTTTGTGTTTTAAGATGTGTTCAAATCTTTATCATGCCTGTATCATGTTGTGTAAAGCCTACGCCTATTATGTATTTATGTTGTGTAAATTGCATAGGATACATACAGGTTTATTTGACCGTGAATTGAATAACATAGTTCTTATCATTCAAATTCAACAGAAACTGATCATAAACATTTAACCAAGACCTTTATTTATACTAGACTCTAACAACCTTAGAGATGGACATGAATAAACTAAATAAATAAAAGAGACGATAATTAATAAAAGTCTCGATAACTAAGGAATGAAATATTATTCTATAACTTTAAAGATAATTCTGCATCAAATTGTTTTTGCTATTATTGATATTAATAATTGATTGCAAGAGGATCCTCTATACAGGATTGTATATTACACCTAACTACCATCAAGAGCTATAAATATAAATATAAAACGTAGTCTAATAATTGTCTAACATCCCTCGTGAGTAGGATGGTATGTGTAGACTCGTCCTTCATAACAACATAAAAAAAGACGAATGAAATTCAAAAACGACATTATCATTCAAACAAAATTGTTGAACAGACAAGAGATTCTTCTTAATTGCAGGTGTATGTGATGAGGAACCAATGTGAAAAATAGGACGAGGATTACCGTCGCCAACATGAAGGGAGTTATTACCAAAGTAGGCTTCAGAGTTATACAAATTTGTTAAATCTGGGGTAACATGGTTGTTTGATCCGGTGTCTGGATTCCAAGTACCAAGGCCGGCTCTTGAACCGGCCAACCCACGCCATCGCCCGAGACCAAAATTTTCAAAGGGCCCGAAAGGTTTTTTATAAGCTTATATATATATATACACACACACATTAAATTATATTTTAGTATATGCATCCATCTTAAGATAATGTGTTGGCTCCACCAGACCACCACTAAGGTTTTATTTTTTAATTCATTTCCACTTAACCACCATTTTGGGCCCAATTCTTTTTGTTGCCTGGGGACTAAATTTTTTTAGAGTTCTCGGGGACGGCTCTGCCAAGTACTATATTTTAAGTAGATGCCCAAGCAAAATGTGGTTTACGGTTTTGACCGTTGGTGCCCTGAGATTCATCACGGTTTCTGGTATAATTGCCACGCGAGTTTCCACGAGAATTACCACGACGATTTCCTCGATAATTGTTTAGACTGGCGATTTATATAGAAAGCTTGAGGCTGATTGTGTTGAGAAATAACAGGGTTGACTTGGTACCCTAACCGTGCAGGGGAGGAAAGGACCGGACCAACTATGGAGGTTGTAAAAGCCTGCGGTAGAATATGAGTGACGATTAATCACGAACTCATGATCGCTAAGCAAGCCATGTTATTCATTGAAGGCTACAGGTGGTGACCGAGCAAGCAGGTTTGCTTTAAGGCCATTATACTCATCTCTTAGACCTGAAAGAGTAAGCATAACAATGTCTTTGTCTTTGAAGGGCTCGCCAATATTGGCCAGACCGGTGGCATATTCTTGCACGCAGCTGAGATCCGAGGCAGAACTTTCATCCCCTTTCATCTCAAGTTTCAACAGCTGAGTTTTAAGTGTATATTCCCTAGAGGAGTTGTTCGGTCTTCCAAGCGAGAGCCATAGTTCACGACATGTTAACCCTTGAACATGCTGAAAACTGGATTCAAATACACATGAGAATCATTCATATATGGGCATCATTACTACCCAAAAACGTTTTATTCAGAGCATCATTACTCCTTAGCACATTCCACATTTCAATAGACATCAAACACAGCATCAAATTGATCAATATGTGTTATCTGCAGATATAAAAGACTTGCAGACCACAAAATCTATACAAACACCATATGCAACCAATTCATTTTGAGATCAAACTCAATCAACAACATACGCATCAAAACATCAACCAAAATCCCAAACAGAACTTGAATCAATTTCATTTCTCATAAAATATCATCGAACAAACAACTCGTATACATACGGTATCAAAAACAATACAAAAACATGAAAACAACCTAACTCGTGGATGCTCCTTCGTCATCCTCCTTGAATCCGCCACAATCATGGTGATGATCATGAGAGTCTTCTTCATCATCGCTAGAATCTTCATCGAAGGGTTTTTGTTTGTGGAAGATGCAACATTTTTTGGAGCTCTTTTTTTGAAGAAATTCGTTATCGACGGTGCCTTCTTTCCACGTCACCTTCTTCTTCCGTGGATTGAGCGTTATCGTTAAGGTTGTTGTCTGCGATGGAACGGGGTTTTCGAGGGTTATGGTGGTGGTTGTTGATGATGATTGTCTTGTAGGTCTCGCCATTTTCGTGTTCTTGAAGGTTTGATATTTTGGGGGAAAAGAGATGCGTATGTATGTTTGTAGCGTAAATTCGATCTTCCACCGCGTTATCGAAGATTCTAGTTTGATGTCTAATGGAGATTTTTATTTAAGCTAACTTTTCAATTATTATTTTTTTGGAAAAATTACAAGTTTTGTATTTTATATATATACCAATTTTCAGGCGGTGTTCTTTTCAACAAATTTTGATAGGTTTTGTCTTTTGTAGTGAATTTGTTGCAAGTTACGTCTTTTGAGCCTAACTCAGTTAAATTTTTCTGTTAAATCTTATTATACATGGGTAATTTAGTCTTTTTACTTATTTTAAAGGACAAAACTTGTAATTTATTCTTTAAAAAATATTTCAGAAAAAAATTATATATCTGAAATCAAATTACCCTAACAAATCAGATCTAAAATCTGAAATCAAGCACTCAACAACAATATACTTTCATAAAAAAATTACCCTAACAATCAAATTACCTATAATTCAACACTATAACCTAATTAATCTAGTGAAACTGTATCCAAATTCATTCTACTTAACACCGAATCAACAACATACTTTCATAAAATCAACTAAATTCAACAACAAAACATAAAACTTATAATAATATATCAACCGCTAGATGATAATAATCCGATCTAACTAATCCACAAAACTCGTACTGTAATCGCAACTAACTAGAACAAGAAAAGTGAACCAATACACATCAAATTATTCATCTCGATAATTCACACAAATCTCCAAGGCTCTACATGGAAGAAGATGCCGATCGCCTATTGTGTGGCACGAGATCGGTCACTCACAATTAACCGGTCCCGAGCTACAGCAGGAAACGACTGACAAAGTCCTCCAAATCCAAGACAACTTGTTGAAAGCTCGGAGTAGACAGAAATGTTACGCCAATAGAAGACGCAAGCCCCTTGAATTTGACGTTGGCGACTACGTACTCCTAAAGGTAACACCTTGGAAGGGTGTGGTCAGATTCAGCAAAAAAGGGAAACTAGCGCCTCAATATGTTGGACCTTTTAAGATTCTGGAAAGGATCGGAAAAGTCGCCTACAGACTCGAACTACCGGAGGAACTTAGTAATGTCCACCCGACTTTCCACGTGTCAAATTTCCGAAAGTGCCTGGCTGAGCATGATTTAATTGTACCTCTCGACGACCTTCAAATAAACGAAACGCTGCACTTCGTGGAAAAGCCTGTCGAAATCATGGACCGCCAAACCAAGCAACTCAGACGCTAGCGCATTCCTATTGTGAAAGTCCGATGGTGTCACAGCCCCCAATCCTTATTCCCCGGGAACGGGCGGCCGTGAGCCAGTTTCGGTGGTATCACTTTTATTTATTCAATTTGGCAGCAGAAATTTTCATCAGGACCGTAGTTAGGAAATATTTAATCAGAGTAAACCACCTCGTTTAATAATATTAAACATATGGGAAAAACCCAAGTTTTCAATACACACGTTTCATAGGAATAAATCCTATTTATTTATTTAAAAACATCTCTTTTATTCTTAGGTAACTTTATTGCCACATTTCCAAGCCTTCAGTGCTGTCCAGCTGGCTTCTATTTGGCTTTCACATATTGTTATCTGAAACGCGTTTTAAAAACATTTTGTCAGTGGGAAATACTGGTGAGTGAATCCCAGTTTAATCAAGTTTAAGTAAAAACCAATTTGCAGTATTGAGGGCACATCCGCAATTACATTTGTATCCAAGACATCACAATTAACATCAGTGGTACGGTCATACTCAACTTATGGGATGTTACCACGCCAGTAATCAATTTTGTATACAAAACCCCAACATACCCACTATAATTGTATTCTTTACAAATACTCAATAACTGCTTTGTATTTATTTAATTAAGTGAGATTTTGTAAAAACAGTTAACAAAAAGTGGATCAACTCACATTGCTGTTTTAGGTTTTTCGTAAGGATTTCCTGGAGATAATCTATAAATTACACAAATGCACGTGTGTTAGTATAATAACCCATTTTAACATTAGTAATACCCTCCCCGAGACGGCATTCCAACGACTACGTCGGGCAGAACCACGACAGCCGTTACGGAACCCTAGATCAATCGGGCAGCGTATCTAATACGTCTCCAGGGGTTATAATACTTACATCGTAGCAGAACCTCGCTATTTTAGGGGGTATAATACCCGGGTATAGTAACGCCACTACAGAAAATTAAGAAAGAAAGAAAGGAAATGAACGACAGACTGAAGACCCGTTGCCTTCTATTTATAGGGCTGATATCGCGTCTTCACGCGGCCCGCGTTAAGTAAGGCTAGGCCTTACGCGGCCCGCGTCAATGTGGGTCAACGGCGTAGCTTGGTCCGGTCACCACTAGGCTTGACACGATGTTGACACGTGTCAGCTCCGGGTCGTGCCACAATTCAGGATACTCGCGACCCGCATGAACTTAGGCTATCTTATACGCGGCCCGCATGAACTTATGATTTCAGCGGAGTCTGGTTGCATTCTAATGCGGCCCGCGTTAAGTTGAGGTGAGGTCAATGCGGCCCGCCTCAACTTAATAATTATTGTTTTTAATTTATTTTATATGTTATATTGTACTTTGGGCTCGGTTTTCACATACGGGGTGCATATAAAGACATGTTGAGACATTTAAAGATATATTAGGGTGTCGGAACTATTATGAGGATGTCGGTTTTACCGAGGGTTGTTATAGATGGGAAGGCAAACGAGGCGCGGAGTTCACTTGGGAACTCAAAAGCGACATGAAGGCAAAGTACCCGCAGTTGTTTAAGTAAAAGTCTAGAGAGAGAAAGTTCTCCAACGTTATTCACGGTGTTGTGCAGCTTTCAGCCTAATTTCGGGACGAAATTCCCTAAACAAGGGGAGGCTGTAACACCCCGTGTTTCCGAAAGTCAAAGTCAAGATTGAAGTCAAAGGAAGAAAAGATCGCTAATTGCGATCTGTCACTCCTTGCTCAATTACTGTTTTGACTTCTTTGACTGTAGTTAGTCTATTTTATGTTTTTACGTTAGTTGTATTATGTGGAGTATTTAATTACAATCGAAGTAATCGAGGTATATTTTTCGATGCGAACCGCTTTACGACTGTGAATAATAGGAAGTAATAAAGTCAATTGATCAATAATCGAACTAATCTAATCATCAACGAACTCGAAACTCGAATAACGCAAGGGTTGGTTATTATTATACGTGTGTGTGTGCCTTATGTATTTATAACAACCCTAACGTAAACCGACACCCTAATATATCTTGAAATGTCCCAATATGTATTATATTATATCCCGTATGTGAAAACCAAGCCCGAAATACGTTATAGTATTAAAATAAATTAAAAACAATAAATATTAAGTTGAGACGGGCCGCGTAGACCCACCCCAACATCTCACGCGGGCCGTATGAAGATGTAAACTGGATTCCTTTGATTTCTTTCAGTTGAAGCGGGCCGCGTAATAGTTCTCGATAGTTAACGCGGGCCGCGAGTAACCTAAGTTGTGGCGCAGCCCTGAGCTGACACGTGTCGATATCGTGTCGAACCTAGTAGATGACCGGGCCAAGCTATTGTGTTGACCAAGGTTGACGCGGGCCGCGTAACCTTGGCCTGTGCTTTACGCAGGCCGCGTGGAGACCAGATTTCAGCCCTATATAAGAAGGCAACGGGCCTTCAGTTCCGATCGTTCATTTTCTTTCTTTCAATCTAAATTTCTGTAGTAGAGTTATTATACCCGGGCATTATACCCCCTAAAATAGCGAGGTTCTGCTACGATGTAAGTATTATAATCCCTGGAGACGTATTAGATACTTTGCCCGATTGATCTAGGGTTCCGTAACGGCTGTCGTGGTTCTGCCCGACGTAGTCGTTGGAATGCCGTCTCGGGGAGGGTATTACTAATGTTAAAATGGGTCATTATACTAGCACACGTGCATTTGTGTAATTTTTAGATTATTCCCAGGAAATCCATACTGAAAACCCTAAAACAGCAATGTGAGTTAATCCTCTTTTTATATACTCATTTTTGTAAGTTGATCCACTTTTTGTAAAATTTGTTAATTGTTTTTACAAAACCTTAAATATTTCTTCATGCGAACGACAGTTATTGAGTATTTGTAAGGATACAATTATGATGGTATATTTGGGGTTTTGTATACAAAATTTGTTACCACCTGGGGAGTGGAGTAACATGACCATAAGTCAGATGACAGTACCATGGATGTTAATTGGTATTACCTGTAAACAAATGTAATTGCGGATGCGCCCTCAATACTGTACACTGTGAAAATGGTTTTATCTAAAGTTGATAAAAACTGGGATTCACTCACCAGTATTTCCCACTGACAAAATGTTTTTAAAACGCGTTTCAGGTAACAAAATGTGAAAGTCAAATAGAAGCCAGCTGGACAGCACTGAAGGCTTGGAAAAGTGGCAATAAAGTTACCTAAAAAGAAATAGATGTTTTTCTTAAATAAAATAGGGTGTATCCCTATGAAATTTTATGTACTGAAAACTTGGGTTTTACCCATGTGTTTAATGTTATAAAATGTGGTGGTTTACTCTGATTTAATATTTCCTAACTACGGTCCTGATGAAAATTTCCGCTGCCAAATTAGTTAATAACGTGATACCACCGAAACTGGCTCGCGGCCGCCCGTTCCCGGGGATTTGGAATCGGGGGCTGTGACAGAAGGTGGTATCAGAGCTATGCCACTGATTCAGCCACAGAAGTGTTCTACTGACATCAAAATTCAAAGTGTGAGGAAATAAATTACGAGAATACGTGCATAATTGTATTTTCTTGTTATGTGTTATCTGACTATCTGTTAGTTTACAGTATGAGTGACCAAGGACCATCTGACGCGTATTGTCAATTGTCTGGTTCGCCTAGGAGCGAAGGCACCTCCTCTTCTCAGCCTGCCCTCTCAGGGTACTCTGCTGATACGGAAGAAGGAATCTTTGTGTTTAAGGCTTAATCTGAAGAGCCATTTCCTCAGAAAAAGAGGGGATGGTTAAGTAGGGGAGCACATGAGCGTAGAAAGCGTATGAAAAAGTTGCAGGAACAGGGAGTTTTAGCCGCAGCTAAAAGAGAAACTGATGCCTATGCCCAATATATGTTCAATAGGGGTATAGCTAATATCCACATTTTAGCAACCACTGCAGCTGACCCAAACCTGGAGCAAATGCTAGCACCTCAACCGCAACCACAAATTCCTGATCAACCCATGGAAATAGAAAACTTTGGAAATCAAGTAGAAATGCATGATTTCAACCCGGAGGAGATACCTAGGGTACCTGCACCAAATCCACTAGACCCAAACGACTACTACCCCTGGTGGGATGATGTTAGGGATTATGTGCAACAAAACCCGATACAGGAAAATGTGCCAATACCCAACTTAGGAGCCTACCCAGGGTTAGATCCTCAAGATCCCTATAACGTTAGTGATGCATACATTAGGGAGATCTTAGAGAATCCCTACCCATACCAGGCCCCTATCCCTCCATACCAGGAACCCGCACCCCAGATTTCAAACCCAGTCCTAGAACCTGCACCCCCAATGAGTGCAGAAAACGTACAAGAACTTAGGACTTTCGGTGAGGAAATTTTAGAAAGCAGTGAGAGAATGCGACAGGTGGGAGAGCGTCTCGTATGGAAATACGACGAGCGCAATACGGATTTTTGGATGAATCCATATCCGTGAATGTAATGGGAGGAACGGTAGTAGTAATAATAATAATAGTAAAATAATATATGTGTTTATGTGATAGAGAAAAAAAACACTACGGATGCATACTATTAGTATTGTAGCTTTACATTTCAGTCAGTATTGTAATTTTAAATTTAGTACTGGTGTGTAATGATGCATACTATATGAATAGAGTAAAAGTCGCAATGCTCGACGCTTTTGACCAAAAGTGCTTGTCATGTGATTGGCTATATTCAAATATTATTTGTGATATTAATATTTGGTAAATGTTTAAAATTCAGATGGCCGACGAGGGAAATCAAGATAATCTGAATAACGATAACCAGAGTAACAATAACGTGGTTAATGAGAATCCAAATGACAATGGAAACCAAATGGATAATAGTGCCGTTCAACACATAGTGGCACAAGGAATTATAGATGCAATGCCATTTATTATTCAAACGGTTCAAGAAGCGAATAATAAAAGTAAGCATAGTAGTAAGCGACCAAGTGAACCAGAACACAGTGTGAACTATGGACTCGTACTTCAAGCGCCCATTCCCAAAAGAAGAAGAACCATGCCATATGGTTGTTCTTATAAAGAATTCTGGTCCTGTAAACCAATAGAATTCTCGGGCAATGAAGTACCCATTACAGCTCTACGCTGGATAGAGAAAACTGAGGTTGTTCTGAAAATAAGCAAGTGTGCTGAAGAAGATAAAATAATGTTTGCTTCAAATCTGTTTAAAAACGCAGCCTTAGAATGGTGGAACACTATCCTCCAATCAAGAGGAAGTGATAGGATTTATAACATGGAATGGGAAGAATTCAAAAACATGGTAGAAAGGAAATTCTGCCCTCCCAATGAAAAGGAACAGATAGCAAATAAGTTTCTGAATCTTAGAATGACCGGGGTAGACAGTAAGGGTTACACTACCATATTCTTTGAATATGCTAGGATAGTACCAACCCATGCATCACCTGAACCGGTATTAATTTCCCGTTACATCTGGGGATTAATTGGAGAAATTAGACATGTAGTCAAGGCAGCTAGACCCCAAACCATAGAAGAAGCTGTAGAACTAGCCAATACCTTGACTGATGAACTGGTACGAACTAGAGAAGAAGACCAGAGAAGAAACCTATCCCAAAGGCTTACTCAAGAATTCCGTTCTAGGAATTTCAACCGTAGGAATGTAGGTTCTACCTCTGCACCATACTGCAAGATCTGCAAGAAGAAACATTCTGGAAGATGCTCCACTCATTGCCATTTCTGCAAGATGCCAGGACACAAGGAAGAAAATTGCAGGAGAAAATCCAGTAATGGACTATGCTACAACTGTGGAGAAAGAGGTCATATTAAGACAAATTCTCCGAATTGGCTCCAGCTGCAAACAACAAGAATCCTAAAAATGCTAGAGCAATTGTTCTAACTGCAGAGTAAGCCAAGCTGATCCCGGACGTCATCGCTGGTCCGTTTTTAGTTAATGATATTTTTGCTAAAGTATTATTTGACTCTGGTGCAAACCAAAGTTTTATTAATACTTCGTTTTGCAAACTCCTAAATCAATCATTAACTAAACTACCACAAGAATTTCTAGTAGAAACCGCAAGTGGAGAAACCGTTAGAATTTTTGAAATCTTGCAGGGAGCAAGAATAGAAATTTTTAATCAAAAATTTATTGCAAATCTTTACCCAATGAATCTGGCAGGATTTGATGTTATATTAGAAATGGATTGGTTAATAGCCAATAAAGCCAATATTTTATGTGATCAAAAGTCAATTCAAGTAAAATCACCAAGGGGTGAAAAAATCACAATTAAAGGAGATAAGAAAAGGATCTTTGGTGTATTTGATTTCTATAATCACTAACACTAAAGGAAAAGAATTAAAAGATATTCCAGTAGTGTCCCAGTTTTCAGATGTCTTTCCAGAGGAATTGCCAGGACTGCCGCCAGACAGGGAAGTCGAATTCAGAATCCATCTGCTACCAGGGACAGCATCGATTGCCAAAGCACCTTACCGTTAGGAACCCGCTGAAATGCAGGAACTGAAGAAACAATTAGACGAATTATTAGAGAAAGGATTCATACAGCCAAGCTCATCGCCATGGGGAGCGCCGATTTTGTTTGTTAAAAAGAAGGACGGATCAATGCGTATGTGCATTGACTACCGTGAATTGAACAAAGTCACGATTAAGAATCGGTATCCATTGCCGAGGATCGATGATCTGTTCGATCAACTTCAGGAAGCTCGATTTTTCTCTAAAATCGATTTAAGATCAGGATATCATCAATTAAAGGTACAGGAAGAGGACATTCCTAAAACCGCATTCAGAACAAGGTATAGTCATTATCAATTTACTGTCATGCCATTTGGTTTAACCAATGCCCAAGCCGCATTTATGGACATGATGAACCTAATATGTAAGCCATATTTGGATAAATTCATAATTGTCTTCATAGATGATATTCTAATTTACTCGAAGAGTAAAGAGGAGCATGCAAAGCACTTACACTTACTTTTAAGGTTATTAAGAAAGGAAAAGCTGTATGCTAAGTTTTCAAAGTGCGAGTTTTGGTTAGAACAGGTACAATTTCTTGGACATTTAGTTAATCATGAAGGAATTCATGTGGATCCAACAAAGATCGAGGCAATTACCAAATGGAAAACTCCTGAGTCACCAACTGAGGTTAGAAGTTTCTTAGGATTGGCCGGTTATTATAGAAGATTTATTCGAGATTTTTCTAGAATAGCCATCCCTTTAACTAAGTTAACCTGTAAATCTGTTAAGTTTGAATGGGGACCAAAACAAGAAGAAGCCTTTAGAATCCTTAAGCAAAGATTAACCCATGCACCCATACTAGCATTACCAGAAGGAACTGAAGACTTTGTAGTCTATTGTGATGCTTCTAAGTTAGGTTATGGATGTGTATTGATGCAACGTCAAAAGGTTATAGCTTACGCCTCTAGACAGCTTAAGAATCATGAAGAAAATTATTCAACCCATGATTTGGAATTAGGAGCCATAATTTTTGCCCTTAAGATTTGGAGACATTATCTTTATGGTAGTAAATTTACCATATTCACAGACCATAAGAGTTTAAGGTATGTTTTTGGGCAAAAAGAATTAAATATGAGACAAAGACGTTGGATGGAGATGCTTAGTGATTATGATTGTGATATCCAGTATCATGCAGGGAAAGTAAATGTAGTGGCTGATGCTTTAAGTCGGAAGTATCATGAAAAGCCAAAAAGGGTACGTTCTCTTAAATTAAATCTACAAGTAGATTTAAACGATCAGATTAGGAAAGTTCAAGAATCAGTAATCAAAGAAGATACTGAAAAATTAAAAGGAATGATTAAGGAATTAGAACAAGGAACAGATGGAATTTGGAGATTTCATCAAAAGAGAATGTGGGTACCTAAATTAGGAAATTTACGCCACTGTATATTAGAAGAAGCTCATAAATCTAAATATACGATGCATCCAGGAAATGATAAGATGTACCAGGATTTAAGGAAAAATTTCTGGTGTATAGGAATGAAAAAGGATATAGCAGCTTATGTTTCTAAGTGTTTAACTTGCTCACAAGTTAAAGCTGAACATCAGAAACCCTCAGGTTTATTACAACAATTGGAAATGCCAGTTTGGAAATGGGAATTGATAACAATGGATTTTGTTACCAAGTTACCCAAAACAAGAAAAGGTAATGATACAATCTGGGTGATTGTGGATAGGCTAACCAAGTCAGCTCATTTCCTACCGATGAAGGAAACCTTTAGCATGGAACAATTAGCTAAATTGTATGTAAATGAAATTGTTTCATTACATGGAATACCTTTATCAATTGTTTCTGATAGGGATAGTCGTTTTACCTCTCATTTTTGGTCAAGTTTCCAAAAAGCAATGGGAACCAAATTGAATCTAAGCACAACTTATCATCCTCAAACGGACGGGCAAAGTGAAAGGACAATTCAGACCATGGAAGACATGCTTAGAGCTTGTGTAATTGATTTCGGAGGTAATTGGGACGAACATTTACCTTTAATAGAATTTTTCTTATAATAACAATTATCACACAAGTATCAATGCTGCACCATTCGAAGTACTTTATGGACGGAAGTGCAGAACCCCAGTCTGTTGGGCAGAAATTGGGGAAAAACAACTATCTGGACCTGAGATAGTACAAGAAACAACCGATAAGATCATTCAAGTCAAGGAACGACTGAAAGCAGCACGTGATCGACAGAAGAGCTACGCTGACAACAGACGGAAGCCGTTAGAATTCCAAGTAGATGACAAAGTGTTATTAAAAGTCTCTCCTTGGAAAGGAGTGGTAAGATTCATCAAAAGAGGAAAGCTAAGTCCCAGGTATATTGGACCTTTTAAGATTATTAGAAGAATATGACCTGTAGCCTATCAGCTACTACTGCTAGAGGAAATGGCAGGAATACATGATGTATTTCATGTATGTAATCTCAAAAAGTGCCTAGCTGATGAATCACTCGTAATACCTCTCAAGGATATAAAGGTAAATGAACAACTCAAATTTGTAGAAAGGCCTCTACAGTTTGAAGATAGGAAAATTAAGAATCTCAAGCATAAGAGATTAGTTCTGGTCAAAGTGAAGTGGGACTCCAAAAGAGGACCTGAGTACACATGGGAGCTTGAATCAGAAATGCAAAAGAAATATCCGCACTTGTTCCAGTAGATCTCGAGGACGAGCTCTAAAACAAGGTGGGGAGGATATAACAACCCTAACGTAAACCGACACCCTAATATATCTTGAAATGTCCCAATATGTATTATATTATATCCCGTATGTGAAAACCAAGCCCGAAATACGTTATAGCATTAAAATAAATTAAAAACAATAAATATTAAGTTGAGACGGACCATGTAGACCCACCCCAACATCTCACGCTGGCCGTATGAAGATGTAAATCGGATTCCTTTGATTTCTTTAAGTTGAAGCGGGCCGCGTAATAGTTCTCGATAGTTAACGCGGGCCGCGAGTGACCTAAGTTGTGGTGCAGCCCTGAGCTGACATGTGTCGATATCGTGTCAAACCTAGTAGATGACCGGGCCAAGCTATTGTGTTGACCAAGGTTGACGCAGGCCGCGTAACCTTGGCCTGTGCTTTACGCGGGCCGCGTGGAGACCAGATTTCAGCCCTATATAAGAAGGCAACGGGCCTTCAGTTCCGATCGTTCATTTTCTTTCTTTCAATCTAAATTTCTGTAGTAGAGTTATTATACCCGGACATTATACCCCCTAAAATAGCGAGGTTCTGCTACGATGTAAGTATTATAACCCCTGGAGACGTATTAGATACTTTGCCCGATTGATCTAGGGTTCCGTAACGGCTGTCGTGGTTCTGCCCGACGTAGTCGTTGGAATGCCGTCTCGGGGAGGGTATTACTAATGTTAAAATGGGTCATTATACTAGCACACGTGCATTTGTGTAATTTTTATATTATTCCCAGGAAATCCATACTGAAAACCCTAAAACAGCAATGTGAGTTAATCCTCTTTTTATATACTCATTTTTGTGAGTTGATCCACTTTTTGTAAAATTTGTTAATTGTTTTTACAAAACCTTAAATATTTCTTCATGCGAAAGACAGTTATTGAGTACTTGTAAGGATACAATTATGATGGTATATTTGGGGTTTTGTATACAAAATTTGTTACCACCTGGGGAGAGGAGTAACATGACCATAAGTCAGATGACAGTACCATGGATGTTAATTGGTATTACCTGTAAACAAATGTAATTGCGGATGCGCCCTCAATACTGTACACTGTGAAAATGGTTTTATCTAAAGTTGATAAAAACTGGGATTCACTCACCAGTATTTCCCACTGACAAAATGTTTTTAAAACGCGTTTCAGGTAACAAAATGTGAAAGTCAAATAGAAGCCAGCTGGACAGCACTGAAGGCTTGGAAAAGTGACAATAAAGTTACCTAAAAAGAAATAGATGTTTTTCTTAAATAAAATAGGGTGTATCCCTATGAAATTTTATGTACTGAAAACTTGGGTTTTAACCATGTGTTTAATGTTATAAAATGTGGTGGTTTACTCTGATTTAATATTTCCTAACTACGGTCCTGATGAAAATTTCCGCTGCCAAATTAGTTAATAACGTGATACCACCGAAACTGGCTCGCGGCCGCCCGTTTCCGGGGATTTGGAATCGGGGGCTGTGACAGTATTGCTTGTGCATGCTTACTTTATGTTATGTGAGGTAATCAATCGAATCGCAATCGAAACTCGAACCACGATCAAAACTCAATCGAACTCAATCGAAACCGAATTATGAAAATTGGTGGAGAAGAGATAGCGCGAGATATAGATGCTTGTATGTTAGATATAGTAGTTGGGATTAAAAGTATTATGAATAGGAAAGATCGTACTCGCATCGTCCTCAATTAAAATCGAAATATCAGAAATCATCACGCCGAACACTCGAATCGTGCAGCTGATCGATCAGGCTACTAGCCGATCGAACAGCCAGCCGATCGGACTACTGTCCGATCGGACAGGCTGTCTGATCGAGCTGCCTGGCCGATCGGCCAGTACTTTCCTCATTTGGCATCCTATAAATACCCCTGTCATTGTCATCCTTTCCACTTTTGGAAACCTCTGTCCGACCAGCACGCTTAGCTCATCTTTTTCTCAGATTTCTCTCGATTCCGGTAAGATTTCGTCCTAAAACTTGTACTTTCTTGATCTACACACACTCCTACACCTTTCTATCTTTCAAATCTTAACTTTTAACCGTGAAATCATCGAGATTCAAGTGTTCTAGGATGATGTCATCATGGGTTCTTGAAGAACTTCATGTTTTGGCCTCAATCCACCAAGAATAACTTGGATCTAGCCGATTTCCATATAAACAAACAAAGATCTTTCATAGATCTAAACATATACACGGTGAAAAGGATTGAAAGATGGTTTCCCCAACTTTCTTTCAACTCTTTTACACTCAATGTCTTCAACCCGATAGAAACGGAGCTTGTGCCGACTTGCTAATCATTCCGGTGGTTGCATGGCTCAAGATCCGGATTCTACCCACGAGGTTCACCGATTCTGGGTTAAACGTCAAACTCCATTCCGAACAGTTAACCGGCCGGATTTGGGTGATTCCTGTCCGATCAGAGGGAAATAAGTAAGAACGAGGGTTCTATGGTTCGACCCGTTCTCAAAGTACCTCGATAAAACGACAAAACAGTCAGAACAACCAAGTGTTAGACGAATAGGCTGATCAGGTCAGGGTGTTGACCGATCGGACTGCTGTCCGAACAGGCAGCCAGCCGATTGGACAGTCAGCCGATCGACTGGCCAGCCGATCGGCTAACACATGGTCCCACACTTAATCAATTTATTTTGAAGTTGAGTATTAAACGAACTGCTGTTTGATCGGACTACCGTCCGATTGGATTACTCTTCGGATCATGAGATACTATACTTCAACACTTAATCGAAATTTTCAACATGTTCGATGCACTAAGAGTGCCACCCGATCGAACAGTCGTCCGATCAGGTGCCACCCTGCTGAGAACTTGTTTTAAGTACCTAACCGATCGGGTTGCCGGCCGATCGAACGACCGTCCAATCGACCGACCTGAAAGGTAAAGATACTTCAAGGTTTTCAAATGCTACAACGAAAACTTCAAAAGCCAACCATCTTACACAAACACATCCTACTCAAAGGAAGAAACAATCCACTCGAACAGCCATCCGACTGGACTCCCTTCCGACTGGACAACTGTCCGAACGGACTGTCAACCGAATGGTCAGCCGTCCGATCGACCAGCTGTCCGACTCTCCAACACTTGTTTTCCATTTTACGCATTGCTTATCATTATGCTATCGAACTATTCAGGCTAACCCTACTCTCAAGCGCTCCCTTCAATCCATCAACCGCTGTGAGTATACTCGAACCCTTTTTGCTTTCGCACTTTTGGGTGTTACATACGTTACTTATTCTAAAATCACAATCGAACACACTACGCAATGCTTTATACGCTAACCGTTATCGCATGTATTACGTGACTAAATGAATGCTTGTTGTTATTTTTACACGTGGAATGATGTCTACCTGCCTTAACGACGATAGTACTATAGTTTGGACTCAGCACCCGTTCACACGGGGGTTGTTAAGGACAATTACTTGCAAAGATTACCGTGGTAATCTTGTATTGCGAACTGCCTCGGGCAGTCAATCCGCAGTCATTGGTATCGATAGATCCATGTCGAAAATTAACATGCTTCGTTTTCCTCTGTGTACGTGTTGGTTATGCGTAAACTATTTCAAACTCTATATGTTATTATCAAACTTGTATGCTCACCTTTACATTTTATGTATTGACTTTATTTTAACGTATGTGACAGGTGCTTAAGATGCTTAGCTTCTAGGAAAGCGAGGCTAGAATAAAGTTCTAGAGCCCAACAAATAGTTGTCTGTAGTAGTCAAATTAAGGGTCTTTAGAAGCAGATAAACAATTGCTGTTTAATTAAATCTGAGTTGTCGGAACAGAATATTTGCCTGGATTTTATCTGTAATAATTTGTTTACTGTTTGAGATACGGTATGGGACGTGTTATTTAAATTGAATAGTAATGATAATTGTTATAGAAACTTCTGGACAATCTGTTTCGCTTAGTGCCATGCCCCGATGATTCCGCCATCGGTTGGGGTGTGACAGATTGGTATCAGAGCCATGACTATAGGGAATTAGGCATACTCGACCTAGTCCGGGTCGATGTCTTAGAAACCTAGACTATAGTTAGGAACCAACAGACCGAGCACACATGCTATATCTCGTTATTATGCTACACTATCACCGCACTCGAATTTTCAGTAATGAGAAAGCGATTTAGTCAAGATTAGGTGTGAAAACCACAAACTCTCGACTAAATTGCTTGACCAATGTTGTTTTATCAACTTATCAATGATCTCTTCATTATTCATTTTCAATAACGAACGCTTGTTCAACGGGAGAATTATACCAAATCAGGAGTGAAATCCAAATTTTGATAAATAATCTCCTCTATTTTACTAAAATCAAGGGGAAGTTGTCGAGCTAGGGGTGAAACCCTAACCTTGACGGCTTGTCGATGGATTTTACCCAAAATTTTCACCAAAGTCTCGACGGACTCCAACGACCTGAACTCACAATACGACTCAAGGGATGCGCACCGAATGCCCAAGAATCGAGGCAGAGGCCGATCCCGAAGTCGGAATGTGATGACAAGTCCTTGAGAATAGTCGAATCGCTTTGGGTAGTCAATGGCTAATAGCCGCAGACAATCTATTTCTCGATTTTTACATGTTTTGATTCTGAGCTCGCAACTGCTAACTCTGATGACTCGTTGATTTTATGTGTTTATATGTGTTTAACTGTTTATGTGTTTAAAATTTTGAGATTTAATCGACTTTCCTCTCACTTCGATCGACACACACAACCCGCATTGCTCTCCTATCTCAATACGCCAATAAGTCGCTACAATAAGAACGACATTATGCTACGATATACGCTTATACTATACTAATCGACATGCTATACGCGATCTCTATATACGAACGACTCGCAAGCTTTGAATGATAGGTTTCTGTATTCTGACTGCCTCTGTGATTGAATGCGTATGTGCTTCTGTGTTTCTGTGCTTCTGTGCCCTACGTGCTTACATGCTTATGTGCTTCTGTGACTACGTGAATCTGTGGTTATGTGCCTATGTGTTTATGTGATACGTGCTTCAACGTGTTCCTAAGCTTTAGTAAGTAGTAGACGTGTGAGGTGAGATTCGATTTTGATGTGTCTGAGACCTACGACGATGTCTGTTGCAGACAATGTCGTCATCTGGACACCGAACCCCACTTACTCGCCAAGAAAAGAGAGACAAACGTCTTGCTGCTATCATCGCCAAGCAAGTAGCAAAGGCTGTGAGCGAAGTGTATGAGAACCTCAGCAAATCATCTGAGGAGTCAAGAATTGAAGCTCCCAAAGATGCTGCCAAAACTGTTTTCAGCTTCAAACAGTTCAAGGCATGTGGACCAAAGGAATTCACCGGAGAAGATGGCCCAACAGCTATGTTTCAATGGTTTGATTCCGTCGAAGTCACTCTGCGCCAAAGCGGCTGTCCAGAAAATCTCCGTACCCTATACGCAACCGGCGTCTTCCAGTCCCGCGCTCTAGACTGGTAGACGACCGAACGAAACAAACGCAGGAATGATGCAGCTTATGAGCTGACTTAGGAAGAGCTGAAAGCCATTATGATGGACGAATTCTGCCCTCCCCATGAACGCCAAACGCTGGAGGACGAGTTTTGGAACATTAAGCAGAAGGATGGAGACAACGGCGCCCTGACTGCTCGCTTTAAGCAGCTCAGCATTATCTGTCCCGATCAAGTCAAGACGTAAGACATGGCCATCAAGAAGTACATTCGAGCTTTACCCGACTGTGTTGCCGATTTTGTTCACGCCGCGAAGACCTCATCAATTGAAGAGACTTACTTTCTTACCGCCGAAATCAACGACAAGCGAGTAAAAGCTGGTTTCTAGGATAAGCCCTCCAAGTCTCTGCATCAAGCCACCACTGCACCGACCGCCGACACCGCCACTGCTCAACCATAAAAGTCATTACGCCGCAAGAAGAAGCACAACAGCAGCTCTAGCAACAAGAACTGTGCTGTCACTACCACTGCTACTCCTCTACAAGCCGTACCGGCTCAGCAGTAGTCTCATCAACGACCAAGACCAGTTACTCATGCGCCGCCAGCAAAGCGTGCACACACAGTTCCCCACCCGCTCTGCCCGACATGCTCATATCATCATCCGGTAGGTCTTGCCTATCGTTTCTGCGCTCATTGCAATTTGTACGGTCATTTCACTGCCAACTGTCGCTATGGTCCCCGCAACACCGCAGCTCTGTCACTGCTCATCAAGCTCTACTCCCAGCCCCGTAAGGCCAACACGCAGCTCAGGCACCCGCGATCAATGCTCGAGTCTGCTTTGCATGTGGTGATCCTAACCACTTTGCAAACATGTGCCCGAATAGGGTTGTGAAGCAAGAGCCCCAGCAGCAGCAGCAGCAACAAGCAACACGCGCCAGAACCTTCAACATCAATACCAGTCAAGCCCA
Organism: Helianthus annuus; assembly: GCF_002127325.2. Taxonomy (NCBI): domain Eukaryota; kingdom Viridiplantae; phylum Streptophyta; class Magnoliopsida; order Asterales; family Asteraceae; genus Helianthus; species Helianthus annuus. The sequence continues at coordinate 64,198,348 of NC_035438.2, read as the reverse complement.
GGCTGACAACAACGTGGTTAATGGTACGTTCCTTGTGAATGGTATTTATGCATCGTGTTTGTTTGATACTGGAGCCGATAACTGCTTTGTGTCGTTTGAATTCGAGAAGCTCCTTAGTCGTAAGCGTTCTTACCTGCCCTCGTCATTCGAAGTTGAAGTCGCTACTGGAAGAACTGTCGCTGTTAACTCTGTACTTCGTGATTGTACCCTCGAGCTCAACAATCACACCTTCCCAATCGACCTTATTCTGATGCAACTCGGGAGTTTTGACGTCATAGTAGGCATGGACTTTCTTCGCGAAAACCATGCTGAAGTTGTGTGCTTCAATAAAATGATTCGATTCTCACTCGCGAATGGTGATTTATTATGTGTATATGGTGAAACTGCTTCGAAGGGTCTCAAGCTCATGTCATGTGTCCAAGCTAGCAAGTATCTCCGTAAGGAATACAGAGCTTTCTTGGCTAACATCGTAGTAGCGGAGAAGGTAAAGAAAGAAAAGGCGGTAGACCAGGTACCTGTTGTTCGTGAATTCCCCCACGTGTTTCCTGATGATCTTCCAGGACTTCCGCCAAGTCGTGATATCGACTTCCGAATCGACCTCATTCCTGGAGCTAACCCTGTTGCCAAAGCCCCTTATCGACTCGCGCCATCCGAAATGCGGGAACTCTCGAATCAACTCCAGGAATTACTTGAGAAAGGCTTTATTCTCCCAAGCACCTCTCCTTGGGGCGCGCCGGTCCTCTTCGTTAAAAAGAAGGATGGGTCGTTCAGGATGCGCATCGACTACCGGGAATTGAATAAGCTAACCATCAAGAACCGTTATCCCCTACCTCGCATCGACGATTTATTTGACCAGCTGCAAGGTGCTACGTGTTTCTCGAAGATCGATCTCCGTTCAGGCTATCACCAGCTGCGTATTCAGGAAGAAGATATACCCAAAACCGCTTTTCGCACTCGTTACGGCCACTATGAATTTGTTGTTTTGCCTTTTGGTTTAACCAACGCACCCGCGGTTTTCATGGATCTGATGAATCGCGTGTGTAAGCCATTTCTAGACCGTTTCGTCATCGTGTTCATCGATGATGTCTTGATCTATTCGAAGTCGAAAGCCGAACACGCGCAACATCTACGCTTGGTTCTCAAGTTACCCCAGGGGAATCAACTCTATGCCAAGTTCTCCAAGTGTGAATTCTGCTTGGAGGAGGTTCAGTTTCTGGGTCACATCGTTAATAGTCAAGGTATTCATGTCGATCCCGCGAAGATTGAAGCAGTTAAGAGTTGGATTACGCCTAAGAACCCGTCTGAAGTCCGTTCTTTTCTCGGATTAGCGGGCTATTATCGACGATTTATCGAAGGATTCTCAAAGATCGCTGTGCCGCTTACCGCTCTTACGCATAAAGACAAGTCTTTTGTTTGGGGAACTGAACAAGAGTCTGCTTTCCAAACCCTCAAGCATAAGCTTTGCAATGCTCTTATTCTCACATTGCCCGACGGAAACAACGACTTCATTGTCTATTGTGATGCTTCCAACCTTGGTCTTGGTTGTGTTCTTATGCAGCGGGACAAGGTTATAGCTTACGCATCTCGTCAGCTCAAAATCCACTAGAAGAACTATACAACCCACGATCTCGAGCTAGGCGCAGTTGTTTTTGCATTAAAGATTTGGCGACACTACCTGTATGGTACCAAGTGTACGACCTACACCGATCATAGGAGTTTACAACACATCTTTGATCAGAAAGAACTCAATATGCGTCAACGCCGATGGGTGGAACTTCTCAACGATTACGATTGTGAGATTCGTTATCACCCAGGCAAAGCAAATGTCGTTGCCGACGCGCTCAGCAGACGGAGTTATTTGCTCAGCATTCGTAATACCCAAGCCCAATACGATCTCGAAACTCTCATCCGCGAAGCTCAACATGCTTGTTTTAATGAACGCACCTTGAAGAGGGAAAGAATCTATGACGATGGAGCTCAGCTTGTAAGCAAATCGAATGGGATCTTCTATTTTCTGGACCGGATTTGGATCCCTAAGCGTACCAAATTGCGAAAGATTTTAATGGACGAAGCCCACAAATCCTTGTATTCTATTCATCCCGGTGCCGATAAATTGTACCAGGATCTTCGCTACAAGTACTGGTGGCCGGGCATGAAAAGGGTTATCGCTCTCTATGTCGGAAAATGCCTGACTTGTGCAAGAGTCAAAGCTGCACATCAAAGACCCTCTGGCTTACTCGAGCAACCCCCGATCCCTATATGGAAATGGGAGAGTATAGCTATGGACTTCATAACAAAACTTCCGCACACGTCATCAGGTTACGACAACATTTGGGTTGTTGTTGATCGTTTAACCAAATCAGCCCACTTTTTGCCAATACGGGTGACGTGCTGTCGTAGGTACATGCAAATTTAATCCAAATAATAACTATAGATAGTGGTAAATGGGTATCGAACTCAGGGAGTATGTGGAAAATGTGTTGATTTTATAGCTTTGCACTTTAACTAAATTAACCTAATTTGCAGAAAGTAAATATCAATAATTTAGATTGTTTGGTTTTAAAACTAAAATTAACTAAATAACTCAAATCAAAGGTTGGTTGTAAAGCAGATTAGGAGGAAGCGATCATCCTAAACTTCCGGTTTGCTTTTGACAATTGTGTTTAGACTCACTAGAAAGAATCACATAGACATGATTCATGTATGATTGTTTGTTCGTGATAAAAGGGAACTAAGTACTCGGATTATAAAAACGCGAGGTTGTTACCCGATAACCAATTGACTAATATCCAACCCTAATCCCTCCCGTGATATCTTGATTGTCAACGACACCAAGAACGTACGGTTTAGAATATGATCATAACATCAATCAACAATTTACAAACAAACATTCACACACCATAATAAACAAACACATTGCAAGTCTATTATTCTAGAAATACGAATCCAAACACAAAAGTCATAGACAAAACTTCAATTTAGGATGATCACCATAAGTTTAGCCACACATAGCTTGGTGAATCATCATAACAACAAGTTTAGTGTTCATACCAATCAAAAACATAAACCGAATGTTAGAAATTGTTTGGAACCAAGTACAATCTGCCAAAATCGCCCCTCAGATGCCAGAGAAACGTCCAATGATGAGATAATGTGAAAAGACACCCAAAAACTGATTAAATGAGGCAGTTACGGATTTCCTCGCAGCCTCCACCGTAACTTACGGTGGCCACCGTAAGTTACGGTGGACATCAAACATTTACGGTGCAAGTCTCCTGAGTTACAGTGGAATCTGGCATGTTTCAGGGCCACCGTAAATTACGGTGGCCACCGTAATTTACGGTGGAGCCCTAACTTGTGTGTTTTGTTTCTTCATTTCTCCCACGCATGACCCGTTCATCTCTAATCCTTCCAAAGCTGCGATTTGTCCTTTTATAGCTCCCGAACCGCACCTGAAACATAAGCAACCGTAGTCATCTAATTCAAGATAATTACGCGATTAAGTGAAGGATTAATTCGTCTTTTAACATGATTAAGGGTTGTCCAACGGACCACCCGTCACATCCCCACACTTAACCGTTGCTTGTCCCAAGCAACTCATCAAACCGTTTTCAAAACAAGTGATCAATGTAAACCAAGCATAAACATGTAGTCCTTTTACTAACCCCTTTTTAACACCCAAAATAATGCACCCCTCGCTATGTATCTCCTCTCGGTAACAAGTAGGCACTAGCAATATGAGCTAGACACACAAAGGCTAACGGGCGGTTGCAAAACTATAGGCTTGTACCTAAATCAATCCTTCTCCTTACGCGTGTCAAACATGAATGCAAATCAAAGGGGCTTTTAAGGTTGTAACGTGGCTAGGTGTACGGGTAGGAAATGGAATATATATGAAGTAGCAAAAATTTAACCCGGTCTTTTATTACACAAAGAAACAAACAAACAACTACCAAACTAACTACTATATACAAGATAACTCAACATCATTTTTTTTCTTTTCTTTCTTTTTTCTGATTTTTTTTTCTGATTTTTTTTTAAACATAAATGCATCAATTCATACTAAACAACTACTAACACTATAAGACCGAGTCAAATTAGGTAATTTTTAGGTAACTAGCTAGGGGTAACAAACAATAGGCTTTTAGGCACAAAATTGGGCAACTAAATGTCCAAACCCCCGCCCCTCTCACTACCATGCTCATATATATAATTTATGAGGTCCAACCCCCCAAATCCCACACTCACACACACTAAAGACGAGGCTACCTAAATGCCCTTATCCTTTTTGCATTCACGCCCAACTAAGGACTCAAACCGTATCAAGGCACAAGTTCTAATGCACCCCCACCCGTTGCCACTCTCATCAAAGACAAGCATTATTTATGTACAAGTGTGGCTTCGACTCTCACCAAGAATAAAAAGGGGTATCAAGGGTTGCCGGTGCATCAATTGGGGTTGATCTAGGGTGTTCAAATTCTCACATTGTTTTGCTTGACTTAAAAATTTTTCAAAATCTTCAAAAAGTTCCCCCATCCCCACACTTGGATACATTGACTCCAATGTATGGTTTTAGGAGGATTTGATCACTAAACCTCTTTCACATCATCCAAAAGCTCAACACTCAAACCACAAATTTCTTTTTGGTATTTTCATTTTATATTTTTTTTATGTTTTTCTTCTTTTAAAGACAAAACACCACCAGCTAGCACCAACCCAAAGGTAACATAACAACTAACACCACCCAACCACCCGACCAGAAACAAAACAAGCTAACAAGTATTCACAAAATATATAAGGAAGGAACACGACTTGACTAGTAATAGCGAGGCTGCGGAGGCCCAAAAATGGAAGACATCATGTCATTCCATTCTCCAATGCAAATGAACCGCTACTACTCCCACTTTGTTGCGGAGCTCCTTCTTGTTGGCGCGGGTCGATCCATTGTGAATGATGAAGCTGTGGGGTCGGATACGACACACTACCATCATAAGGTGGTAGAGACGCATAATCCACATGTTGTGGATCCACAACCACCGGCCGCCCGGCGTGCCAATCTGCATGCAATCTTCTTGCTTGGTCATCATGGTATCGGTTGTTCATCTCCAATTCATGGGAATACGCATGTGTGGGATTCCACGCCTCATGACGATCAAAGCTATGTTTCAAAGACCGCTCTATGCTTGCACTCATCATCGTGTTTTGATCAAATAACGTCCGCTCCGAACCCGACCATGATTCAAAAACGGAAGCCGGAGGACGTTGATTCTCTATAACCTCTTGCATAGTGCCTTCATAAGCCCACCCGGGCTCATAAGAACGCTCCGTGTAATCGTAGAAAGCACCACCATAACCTCCACCCGGGCCCCCTTGGCCTACATTAACATTCTCACCACCATGCGGCTCGTCCGCATAATCATCATCACCACTCGGTACTTCCGCATCACTTTCGGGTTCGTCCTCTTCACCCGGTAGAAGATCTCTTGCACCCACCTTTAATGGTCTCCATCTCTGCCCCTCCGACTTGAGCTTATGGTACCGTTCCGATTGCGTGTAAGTCCAACCAATCCCCAACTTGTCTAAAGTAAAAGGCTGATGCCTTTTTGTTGCCCCTCTATCTTCTGACGTGATTGCCTTTTGCTGCTTCATCAATCCCGTGATAATTCGGTAATACGGGATAATATCTCTTCCCAACTTGTTTCGGCAAATCCAGAGGTGGTTCATGATCAGATATCGGATTGGAAAACGCGGAGCCCCAGTGAGTAACGAATAAAGGACATGTACTTCCGGGTACCTCACTTGCTCCTTATCCCCCCTTCGCGGAATGACTTTAAAAATGCAGATTGCTAGCAACAACTTTGATTCGATTTTCAAATTCTTCCGATACAAGACTCCATGATAAGTACCGGGCAAAAACAACGTTGCTAACATATCATTCCAACGAGGGTGCTTCTCCGGCTTTATCAAAAGGTTATCAAGGTCAGGAATCATGTAGTCACGAGCATGTAAACTATCATACTTCCCCAATTTCTTTAGCGTATCAAAAGACATCTCCACCGGAATCCCATGCACTTCACCCGTTAACTTCATTTGTGACGGCTTATCATAGTTATTACACTTAAGAGTTGCCATCCATTCTTGAATTTCAGTTATGAACAAGTTGTTTTTATCCTTATCATAACAACTAAGTGCCGACTCCCATCCTAGAGCGCGGAATTTGGCAAACACACCAAACGGGCCAAATTCAACCTCTCTCACCTCCCTTTCACAAATGAATGCAGCTCCTTATTTTTTCAATCGGTTCATACTGTCGTGAAAGAGTGTTGGTTGCCAATGCTCCAATTGGTCATCCAATGGACCCGACTCCCATTTTGGCTTTTCAGCCGGGTCCAACTCCATTTCTTCCTCGCTTTCACTCTCATCAACTCGACCCAAATATTGCCTCTTCTTTGGTTGCACCTCAGGTTGTTTGCCCTTTCCTTTCGACGAAGAAGATGAGCTAGCTCCCGCTTTCTCCTTTGTCTTTACCATTTTCCTGCACACATTGAAACAAACAACACAACCAAACACCAAAAAGTTAGTCCCTTCTCCAACATCCCCACACTTGCTTGTTACTATGGTTGTAGATGTTAGTGAACCAAGATTTTATAAATCATTTTCAACAAAATTTGGGCATGGTGTCTCTACAATGTAGAGATTCCCAAAAAGTTCACTACTTTAATCACAAATCCTACATCTACAACCCATAACCATGTTCAAATAACCATATTCATAACAACATCTAAGAACAAGCAAGTGGGTATGAACAAGTAACACCATTAACCTTCTTTCTCACAATGCATCAACAAAACATAGTAAATAAACTTCCATACATTGTTTGAAGATGTAAGAAACACAAATGAGGCAAGAACTTCAAAAAGCCCCAAAATTTTTGGACCTAGGGTTTGTGATTCAGACCCGAAAACTTTGTTTTCTCGTAAATCTCTTGGCAAAATCAGAAACTATGTGAAAAATTAGTCAAGATAGACCTAGATTTCACTTGGTTTGGACAAGAATTGAGTGAGATATAGAAGAATTAAGGTTGGAGAATGTTGGGGATCTTGTGGGGTTTAGATGAAAGTGATGGATAATATTTGTGGTGAGGGAAGAATGAAAGAAAAGGAGTGGCTGGGGTTAAGTCACGTGAATGATTATTGTTATTATTTTTTTTTTATAAAAATCGCTGCCCAGGAACGACCCTTGGTCTCGCCAGGTCCACCGTAAATTACGGCGTGGACTGTAAATTACGGTGGATGCTGGCCAACAATTCCTACCGTAACTCAGTAGGGTTACACCGTAAAGACCAAAAAATTTTACTGGCCACTGTAAATTACGACGCCACCGTAAATTACGGTGGCACCTGGGCATCTCTGTTTCGCTGAAAATTGAGATTTTAAGTGTTATTTTTTAGTTTTTTCTCAGTTTTTTCGATTTTTTGTGTTTTTAAATTTTTTCAAAAACATGTAAAAATCACCCTACCCCCTCGAAAGTCCCGTGTTGTCCCCAACACAATGTTAGAGTAACTCGTGACCCGAATATCCCCATACTTGTTTCAAACACGGATTTCAAGGAAGTACGGTAATTGTGCAAACTATACAAAACGAACAAAATGAAATGCTACTATTTACACTACCAAACCTGGGCCTCTTATGGTTGTTCCTCATCGACCGGGCGTAGAATGTAGCCCACTTTATCAAGCTCCAAGTTGTTAATGTTGTTCCCTTCCAAGTACGGCTTCAACCGATGACCGTTCACCATTTGTTGTTTATTCGTTTGCTCGTATTGGATGTCTACATCACCAAACCTCCCAACTCGCCGAACAACATATGGGCCCATCCATTTACTTTTGAGCTTGCCCGCAAACATCTTGAGTCTTGAGTTCTACAACCAAACTTTTTGACCCACTTCAAACGTTTTCTTCCTTAATTTTGCATCATGTACTTTCTTGAGTTTATCTTTATACGCCGATGCACATTCATACGCCTCGTCTCTAAGCTCTTCAATTTCGCACAATTGTAACTTCCTCATCTTTCCCACTTCATTGTAGTCCGCATTGACCGTAGTGATCGCCCAATATGCCCGATGCGCTTACTCCATTGGCAAATGACAACCCTTCCCATAAACCATCCGGTAAGGGGTTGTGCCAATAGGAGTCTTGTAGGCCATTCGGTATGCCCACAACGCATCATCCAATTTACTCGACCAATCCTTCCTATCCGTTCTTACTGTCTTCATGAGAATTTCCTTGATTTGATGGTTGGACACCTCGACTTGCCCACTCGTTTGCGGATGGTAAGGTGTGGCAATCCGGTGATTCACGCTATACATCTTCAACAATTTCCCGAAATTAAAGTTCTTGAAGTGTGAACCACCATCACTTATGATAACCCTCGGAATGCTGAAACGGGCAAAGATATTGGATTGAACAAACTTACAAACAACCGAATGGTCGTTTGTTCTTGTTGCAATAGCTTCAATCCACTTTGAGACGTAATCCACCGCTACCAAAATATATAGGAAGCCATTCGAATATGGGAAAGGACCCATAAAGTCAATACCCCATACATCAAATATCTCTACTACCAAGATCGGTTGTAATGGCATCTTATCCCTCTTCGAGATGCTTCCCATCTTTTGACAATTTATACAATTTCTTGCAAACTCGCACGCGTCTTTGAAAATTGGGGGCCAATAAAACCCACATGAGAGAACCCGATAGCCCGTTTTGTGCCCACTAAAATGACCTCCACATGCGGATGAATGAGCATGGGTCAAAATTTCCAACACTTCTGTCTCGGGCACACACCTCCGAATAACTTGATCCGGTCCAATCTTGAAGAGATCCGGTTCATCCCAAATGTATTGCTTTACTTGGACCATAAATTGTTGTCGTCGCTTCTTGGTCCAATGATTCGGTATGGCACCCGTGGCTAAATAGTTGACATAGTGAGCATACCACGGTGCAACAAAGGTGGAAACGGCTAAAAGTTGCTCGTCGGGAAAGCTTTCATTTATTTCACTCACATCATCAATTCCTTCCACCGGGATCCGAGACAAGTGATCCGCTACTATGTTCTCACTTCCCTTTTTATCTTGAATTTCCAAATCAAACTCTTGCAATAACAATACCCACCGAATCAAACGAGGCTTCGCGTCCTTTTTCTCCATCAAATATCGGACCGCACTATGATCCGAATATACCACAACTCTACTCCCCCAAATATACGAGCGAAACTTATCCAAAGTATACACCACCGCTAATAATTCCTTCTCGGTTGTGGTGTAATTCAGTTGCGCTTCGGACAAAGTTTTACTCGCATAATAAATCACCACCGGTTTCTTATCAACCCGTTGACCCAAAACTGTACCAATAGTAGTGTCGCTTGCGTCACACATAATCTCGAATGGCTTTGACCAATCCAGCGGTTGCAAGATGGGAGCTTTGACCAAATATTCCTTCAAAACAGTAAAAGCTTGCATACACTCATTAGTAAAATCAAATGGGACATCTTTTAATAACAAGTTGCATAAGGTTTGGTGATAACACTAAAACCTTTTATGAAACGTCTATAAAACCCCGCGTGTCCCAAAAATGATCTTACACCCTTAACATTTTTCGGAGGTGGCAAAGATGATATTACCCGTATTTTTGCCTTGTCCACCTCCATGCCCCTTTCCGATATCACATGACCAAGCACAATGCCCTCTTGCACCATAAAGTGACTTTTTTCCCAACTTAGCACTAAATTTTTCTCAACACACCTTTTTAAAACTTTTTGTAATTCGTTGAGACATGATTCAAAACTAGTGCCGAAAATGGAAAAGTCATCCATAAATACTTCGAGCGACTCTCCAACCATGTCCGAGAAGATACTCATCATACATCGTTGGAAAGTTGCTGGTGTGTTGCACAAGCCAAATGGCATTCGCCGAAAAGCGAAAGTGCCATATGGACAAGTAAAAGTGGTCTTGTGTTGGGCATTCAGGTGTATTGCTATTTGATTGTAACCCGAATACCCATCCAAAAAGCAATAAAATTTTTGACCCGATAATTTTTCAATAATTTGGTCAATGAAAGGAAGCAGAAAGTGGTCCTTAGAAGTGGCGGCATTCAATTTCCGGTAATCAATACATACACGCCACCCGGTAACTGGTCAGGTGGCAATTTGTTCACCATGTTCGTCTTTGACTACTTGAATACCGGCCTTCTTAGGCACAACTTGGGTGGGACTCACCCAAGCGCTATCCGAAATCGGATAGATAATTCCCGCATCCAACCATTTTATTACCTCCTTTTTTACTACCTCCCTTAGGTTCGGATTCAATCTCCTTTGAGCTTCTCGTGTTGGCTTTGCATCTTCGGTGGTAATAATTTTGTGCATGACGATTGATGGACTAATTCCTTTGAGATCGGCAATCGTCTATCCAGTAGCTCCCTTGTTTTCTTTCAAAACTTCCAACAATGCTTGCTCTTGCACCAACTCTAAGTTAGAGGCAATAATGACCGATAGAATGTCATTATCCCCTAAGAAGGCATACTTCAAATGGCTCGGCAAGTCTTTAAGTTCCAGCTTTGGCGGTTCCTCTAGTGATGGTTTAGTACCCGAGTCTATTTCCGCCGGTAAGCCTTCGAATTGATGAGTCCATGGTGGTCGACCTTCTCTCAAAGCCATGGCATCCTGTTTTTCCTCTTCAACCCGTAGTGCATAAGCATGTACCTGTTCAGAAAAATCACACAAGCAAACATCCATACCCTCCTCCTCATACTCATGCGGGTTGCATCTGTCAACTAAATCTGCCATGAAACACTCATCAACACCAACATCATTAACATTGTTAGTAAAAACATTTAAGCGCATTTTTCAATTCCCGAAAGTCATATCGACTATACCAAATCTACAATCGATCACAGCATGCGCGGTGCTCAAAAATGGCCGACCCAAAATTACGTTTTGTTGTTGTTTTGGGTCCGCGGACGAGTAGTCCAACACTAGAAAGTCAACCGGGTAATAAAACTCATCAATTTTAACAATTACATTTTGAACCATCACCGGGGGTAACTTATGAGACAAATCGGCCAAAACAACCATTGTCTCCACTCTTGCTAACGGACCAAAATTGTATTGGTCATATAAGCCCCCCGGTAAAATGCTTACCCCGGCTCCAAGATCAAGTAACGCCTTTGCCATTTGAAAATTACCAACTTGTATATTTATCAATGGTGTACCCAGATCTTTGAGCTTAGGGGGAAGCTCCCCGTTTTAAACAGCACTCACTTGCCCGGTCAAGTCTACCCGCTTAGGCATTTTCTTCTTTTGTTGCCTTTTTTGTGTACATAATTCCTTAAGGAATTTAGCATAAGCGGGTACTTGTTTTATTGAATCAAGTAATGGAAGATTTATTTTTACTTGTTTAAACATGTCCCACAATTCTTCTTTTTGGGGACCTCTTGATGCAATAAAATTCTTCTTACCCGGGTTAAGCAAGGCCGATGGAAATGGGACTTGACTCGGTTCACCCTCAACTTTTTCACTTTTCTCGTTTTCACCCAACCCCGGTTTGTTAACATTTGATTCTTTAGGTTTAACCGGTGAAACTTCATCATCACTTTCATTACCCGTGATATCCTCAACTACCCCCTCGACCACACCCGGTGACAAATTGGCCTTAAATTCATTGCCACTTCTCAAAACACTAACATGACTAATATTAACATTACCTCGTGACGAACCATGTGAAGGATTTACCTTAGTGTTGCTAGGAAGTTGACCCTTGTTTTTCTTCAAATCCGCCACATCGGTTGCCAATTGACCCATTTGGGTTGTTAGTGATTGAATGCTCTTGTCACGAACCTCATCCTTTTGCATTCGGACTTCATCTAGTTGGTTCCGCTTTTGCATATCTTGTTGCATCGCCCGAAGCATATCCATGACTTCATTCCCGCTTGATGAGCTTTGGCTCGAACCACCTTGACCGGTTTGTTGGAATTGCCCTTGATAACCATAATTGTTTCCACCCCGATAATTGCCTTGATTGTATTTTTGACGAGGTGCAAAGTTACCTTGAGCTCCTTGAAAGTTTGGGTTAGCTTGGTTCGCCACGTTCCCATAGCGAAAATTCAGATGATTTCGTAACCCGGGGTGGTATGTGTTGGAGTTCATGTTGAAATTTCGACCACCCCCTCCTTGAATTGCATTAACCTCTTCTACTTGCTCATCAACCACTCCCACTATACAAACTTCCGCCGTATGGCCTATTTCATTGCAATTGGTGCACACGTTGTACACTTGGTTTGTGGTTTGAACATTGCCACTCTCTATTCCATGCACTTGTGGCCTTTGTGTCACATGCCTTGCCCGCCTCGAAGATTGATCTTTCCTCTTTGAATTCACCGCCATTTGTTCTAAGAATGCCCAATCAACATGTTCATAATTGGTACCGAATGTACCATTAGTGATTGACATTAAATCCCGTGCATCCTCCGAACTCAACCCTTCATGAAACGCATTCAATAATTCCCAAAGTTGGATCCCGTGATGAGGACAATTGCGTAACATCATATTAAACCTTTCGAAAGCTTCATGAAACATCTCCCCCGATTGTTGTTGGAAACTTCTCAAACCTCTTCTAGCATCATTGGTCTTTTGAGAAGTATAATATTCATCTAAGAATATTTGCTGCATGTCGGCCCATGTAAAAATGGACGCGGAGGGCAATGTGTGAAACCATCTCTTTGCTTTATCTTCTAGGGAAAACTGGAAAAGGACCAACTTGACATCATCCGCAGAAAACCCTTGACCTCCAATAGTATTGCAAATGGAGTCATATGTCTCCAAATGGAAGTAGGGTTCTTCCGTTGCTAACCCTTTGAACTTTGGTAAACATTGGAGAGCGGTTGTTCTAACTTCAAAGGTCCTTCCATCCGCACGATGAGGAATCACTACCGGCGAAGGATTGTTAGTGATAATGGGCCGGAAGTGAGCTTCAATTCCCCGTACTACTTCCCTTTGATGTCTTTGAGGTGCACCCAATGGTGCCCTTGGTTGACCCATTTGCCCTTGCATAGGCCCTTGAGGAACAAACGGTGGTTGATATTGATGTTGATGCATTGGTTGTTGTGGAATCGCCCTTGAAATTGAGGTTGCATGTTTTGAGGCCGCACTTGTTGTAGCGGTGTAGGGCGTTGCAATTGTGGCCCTTGCGGTCTAATGTGTTGCACTCCAACCGGTAGTCTACCCATATTTTGAAATTGTTGAATGGGTTGACTTTGTTGACCCGCTTCGCCTTGTAACCCCAAATATCCTCCATCACCCCCATAGTAAAAGCCTTCTTCTTCGTATCCCCTAAATTCCTCTTCATACCCATCATCATAACCATCCCCTTGAACTCCCGAAGATTGCCCAAAGGGAAGAGTTAAATATTGAAACCCCGATTGGTTTTGTGGTCTAAAAGATGGCATAGCATGCACAATAGTTGAATTTGGTGCGATTGTGAAATTAGATGATGATTGACCCATAGTTGGGGGAAAGAAATGGGAAAGTTGTAGGATTGTGGTAGAAGGGCTAAAGGTAATAGTGGGTTCAACTTGGGTAGTGATTGGTTGCGTGGCGTTGGTTGGTGTGACTTCGGTAGTGGTATTAGGTATGGTGGTGTTTGGTGATGGTTGTGTGACAGTAGGTGTGAAAGATTGAGGTCGTTTGACCTGTTGTGGGTGGTACTTAGGATTCTTGCATGATGTTTCTTGGTGTAATGGGTGAAGTAGGTGAACCAACAATTCTGTTTTCTCGTAATAGAACTCTGTTTTGCCTCAATGTCATTTCAATTTCCGGATCGAACGATAGTGGTGACGCCTTGTGAGAGCCTCTAGTATGCATACACCTGAAAGTACCTGCACACTAAACACAACCAGCGTAAACCCGAAAATAACAAAACAAAACTACTAAATTAACACACGTTGCGCACTACTCCCCGGCAACGGCGCCAAAATTTGACGTGCTGTCGTAGGTACACGCAAATTTAATCAAAATAACAACTATAGATAGTGGTAAATGGGTATCAAACTCAGGGAGTATGTGGAAAATGTGTTGATTTTATAGCTTTGCACTTTAACTAAATTAACCTAATTTGCAGAAAGTAAATATCAATAATTTGGATTGTTTGGTTTTAAAACTAAAATTAACTAAATAACTCAAATCAAAGGTTGGTTGTAAAGCAGATTAGGAGGAAGCGATCATCCTAAACTTCCGGTTTGCTTTTGACAATTGTGTTTAGACTCACTAGAAAGAATCACATAGACATGATTCATACTTCAAGGTTTTCAAATTCTACAACGAAAACTTCAAAAGCCAACCATCTTACACAAACACATCCTACTGAAAGGAAGAAACAATCCACTCGAACAACCATCCGACCGGACTCCCGTCCGACCGGACAACTGTCCGAACGGACTGTCAACCGAACGGTCAGCCGTCCGATCGGACTACCGTCCGATCGACCAGCTGTCCGACTCTCCAACACTTGTTTTCTATTTTGCGCATTGCTTATCGTTATGCTATCGAACTATTCAGGCTAACCCTACTCTCAAGCGCTCCCTTCAATCCATCAACCGCTGTGAGTATACTCGAACCCTTTTTGCTTTCGCACTTTTGGGTGTTACATACGTTACTTATTCTAAAATCACAATCGAACACACTACGCAATGCTTTATACGCTAACCGTTATCGCATGTATTACGTGACTAAATGAATGCTTGTTGTTATGTTTACACGTGGAATGTTGTCTACCTGCCTTAACGACGATAGTACTATAGTTTGGACTCAGCACCCGTTCACACGGGGGTTGTTAAGGACAATTACTTGCATGGATTACGGTGGTAATCATGTATTGCGAACTGCCTCGGGCAGTCAATCCGCAGTCATTGGTATCGATAGATCCATGTCGATAATTAACATGCTTCATTTTCCTCTGTGTACGTGTTGGTTATGCGTAAACTATTTCGAACTCTATATGTTATTATTAAACTTGTATGCTCACCTTTACATTTTATGTATTGACTTTATTTTAACGTATGTGACAGGTGCTTAAGATGCTTAGCTGCTAGGAAAGCGAAGCTAGAATAAATCTCTAGAGCCCAACAAATAGTTGTCTGTAGTAGTCAAATTAAGGGTCTCTAGAAGTAGATAAACAATTGCTGTTTAATTAAATCGGAGTTGTCGGAACAGAATATTTGCCAGGATTTTATCGGTAATAATTTGTTTACTGTTTGAGATACGGTATGGGACGTGTTATTTAAATTGAATAGTAATGATAATTTTTATAGAAACTTCTGGACAATCTGTTTCGCTCAGTGCCATGCCCCGATGATTCCGCCATCGGTTGGGGTGTGACAACTTCCCACCGGAATCACCCCGCCGCACCTAAACCCCTCTGTCTCGTATCAACTCTCTCTCCACCTCCCTTGGAAGGAGAAAAGAGGGCTCATTTGCATTAGTTTGAGGAGTTTCGATTTCCGCTGGAATTTCTTGTGGGTGCTCCATGGAAGGTTCCGCGGGAAAGTCTTCCCACCCGGTAGGGTTGTTAACCCCGAGTGCTAAGTTCCAGTCTTGTTGTGGAAGGACTGGTTCCATTGGAGGTGCTACAAGAATGTTTAACCTTTGGTGCAAAAGGTTAATTTCTTGGAAGCTACTTTCGAGTCCCGCCGTAAGATCGTTAATACGGTCAATTAGGACCTCCTCTACTGACGTCATTTCGTCGAGAGCTTCCCTCAATGCTATCACATAGTGCACAAGCGTAGCTTCAACGGAGGGCCTTCTTCCCCTTCGGCTGTTTGAGGAATGAACGGATGATGTTTCGCTGTTTTCACTCGCCATTCTACGAAAAATAAACCGAAAAAACAGTTTATGTGATGAAACAGTTCCTGGACACGGCCCCGTGCTCATTGAGCACGGCCCCGTGTTCATCTTTCTGCAGAATTTTTTAGCAAGGAATCTTGGTTTTTTTAAGTTATTTTCTGAATTTATGTAGGCTTTTTGGACATTAATAACTTTTAAACAATGTTATACAACATGTTTTTACCAAGATTCCATGAATAAAACTCATTGTTCCCTACCACAAAGGTTGAAGAATTCAAACTTTTTGATGGTAGTCTTTGAAGAAAGATGATAAAGAAGGAAATGGCTAGAAGAGGAAAGGACAAGATGGGATGTTGGAAACTTATTTTAGACTTACCTAGGATTGTTTGAGAGAAGATTCCTTCAAATCTCTGCCCCAAGTTGGTCCAAATGTGCAGAATTTTTGGCTGCATTTATAGAAAACGACAGCCTTCTGGACACGGCCCCGTGTTCGCTGGGCACGGCCCCGTGTGCAGGTAAAATTCTGACACAGTTTGTCCGTATTCTGACATTCTGATCAGAAGAGAATCTTTTGGTGAACACGGGGGCGTGTTGGCCGGGCACGGCCCCGTGTCGAGTGGACTGTTTTATGAAGTTTGTTGCTCCTAAGGAGCTTATTTATATCGGGTGGTTCTTGGTTTGTTGGAACAACCCCAAAGTGCCTAAGATACCTTAATTGTCCTATACTAAGGCGAGAACGCAAGAGGTTATCGGTGAGGGTAATTCCTATTTTCATTCTAGGTGGACAAGTCCAACCTTTTTCCGGGCTCTCGTTAAAGAAGGTGTATGCCGAATCGCTCAGGTCTATGTATGCATCGAACGAAGTCGATGGGGAGTCCTTCACGGCACAATCGGCACAGGGACGACTATCGTCCAAGTCTTTTCTAGGTATGAAAGTATTTTCGGGAGCAACGAGGTTGTAGGAATGCGGTTCCAACATTTCCTCATGGTCATCATCTTGGGGCGGATCAATAAAATCCTTCCTAAGCTCTTTTGACCAATTGAGAATTAGTTCTTCTAGTTGAAATAACTCGTCAAGGAGCATTTCCCCTAGAATATCTGGCTGGGCGCATTCGAGGGAGAGATAGTGCTTATTTTTACTTTCGCCCCTCTTAAGGTTATAAGGAATCAGTGGGTCTATATAGTGGGGCCTATAATTTAGAAAATAACATTTTAATTCTTCATGTTCGCCTCCACATAATCGACACCACATACCATAAGAGTGCCGAAAGTAAAAAGAATTACTATCACCCATGTTTGTGTCAGAAATTACCAACCGCCGGGATCTAACGGTTCTGTTTTCAGTAAGAGAATCTTGGGCACGGGGGCGTGTTGAGTGGACACGGCCCCGTGTTCAGCTTACTGTCTGACTTAAAACAGGATTGCCAGTTCCAATGATTAAGCACGGGGGCGTGTTCAGCAGGCACGGCCCCGTGCTGAGCTCTGCAGAAGCTGAAAAACTAAGAAAAATCCTAAAAATTAAAAAGAAAAATAAAAATATGATTAGGCCGTTGATTCCTAACTTTCTTAAAATCCTTGTGTCCCCGGCAGCGGCGCCAAAAACTTGATGTGCGTGAAGTGTGTTATATTTTTGATGTATACTTAAGCACCTTTTACACTTTTAGCCAAGTTTTAAATTTATAAAACACGATATTTACTAACACTAAACACACATATGGGCAAGTGCACCCATCGTGAACGTAGTATAGTGTTGGTAAGATACCGAGGTCGTCCAAGGACACAAGAGCTTTTAATACCGGTTTATCCTCAACGTCTAATCAAATCAAAAAGTGAGAAAAATGTTTTTAACTAAGAAAATAAAACTAACTAAATGCTGAAAAATAAAATAAAATAAAAACAGATAGACAAGATTAATCACTTGGATCCGACACGTGTATTAGTATAACCTTTGATTATTTTCGCACTTTTGCACTTGTTTAAGAGATTATCTTAGTTATTGTAGTAGGCCCCTCTTTTGAAGGCGACGTTACCCTCAACCCAGTAGTTTGAGTCAGCAAGGATACAATCCTAAAGGGTCGGATTATTGAAAGATAATGAATTAAGTTATTAATGCAAATTGTGGTAGGCCCCGCTTTCGGCGGTGACGTTACCCTCGGCTAAGTAGTCTGAGTCAGCAGGGATACAGTCCTAAATAGCCGGGTTATAGTATTAATAGTAGTTAACTTATGAGGGGGTCAAAGAGTTTGGATCCCCGCCATCCAATACCTATGGGCATTGAAGGAGATCCTACTAAATTTGACCCAGGTCCCAAGCAGGACCTCTAAACGCTGAACAAGGGCAAGACCCTTACCAAACCGTTCCCTTAACCCCCGACCAGGTAGCCAACATACCTCCATATAGACCGTGGAGATATGAATGGTGAAAATCTTTTATTTTATATAGACAGTAAAATAATGCCAAGACACCACGGACAAACGATAAGGAAAGATCACCTTCAACATAAGCAACTAATTATTAAAGTCATTAATACAAAACCAAATAAAAAGTGCAAAAGATTGAAAATAAAAAGTATTATACTAAACACTTGTCTTCACCAAGTGATGTAAGAGACTTAGGCAAACATGTCCTTGATTGTCAAGAACTCTTACGAGCAATCTTGGATCCCGAGACGACTCACACACTCTACGATGGACAATGGATGATGGTGGTGGATGATGGTGTTATGGTGGTGGTGGGTGGTGGATGGAGTGTGAGAGAGGTGGTGCGCCAAGGGATGAGATGGAATGAAACCAAGCACTCCTATTTATAGGCTGAACAGAAGGCTGGGCACGGCCCCGTGTCCGCTGGACACGCCCCCGTGCCCGTCTGACACTCTCTCTCCTCATTAATTGTAATTCGCAATTACAATTAATGCGCCTGCTGTACTTTCACCACGACCCCGTGCCCGCTGGACACGGCCCCGTGGTGGGCAATGGAAGTGTAACGCCCTGCGTTTTCATAATTTCCTTATTTAGAAACCATTGCTTGGATTTCTATTTTTGGAAACCTTGTATTCTTGTAATCGCTCCTTTCATTGTAATCATTATCAAACCGAGACTTGGATCATTAATGAAGCTTGCATTTTGTTACATTTATGTTATACACACTCTATGTATGCTCGTATGTTCGATTTGGTGAATCGATCACTGTCTAATCGTTATTCTTGGAAACTATGTGCGCAACTTGTAATTAATCTAAACTTATGCATTGAACGTCTTTTGAACGAGAACAATACTTGGCTATGACATTTATACGCTTAAACATGCTTTGGTTATGATCATCATGCTTAACTACACCTTATACTTTGCTTTTGTATCAAAACAAGTCCCTAAACTCTCAACTTTGCACCAAAAAGGATCAAATACAAACTTCAGGGACTAAAGTGTAATAAAACGAAAGATCGGGCAAGCCTACCCGCCGCGTGACGCGAGGGGGCTTGGCGTCACGTGAGCCCCCTGTTTCGGCAGACTTGTGTTTCTTTGAGCTGTTGTGCACGAAATCCAATCCTCTAAACTCACCCAATCACCTTTAATCCACCTCTAATCACCTCCAATCACCTTCTAACTCATTCATTATAAATACCCACCTTCCCCAACCCATTTGACACTTTCACAACTCTCTAATCTTCACAAAATCACTCTCAATCTGCAGTAAATCTGAGTTTTTGGACAGATTCTTGTACCTTCACTAAAGTGAGTGTAACTTGCTTATTTCTTAGCTAAATCACTTGATTCTTCTTCCTATTGCTTTGTTATGTCCTTGGGTTTGAATCCTTGGTTTTTCCTTGGAAGAATCATGCTTGGATTTGCCCTAAAATGGACTAAAACTTTCTGTTTTGTTATTTATTAATCAACAACTTGTTACTTCTTATCCAACTTGTGTCTAACACATCTCACACCAATGTCCTAATGCTTACAACCTCTCCTATGGTTGGGTGAGCTTAAAAACATGGTTGAGACATTCAAATATCCGAGGATTAAACCTCATAACATTGTGTTTTGTCTAGGGTTTCAACCCACAAATCGTGTCGAACATAGTTTTGATATATGAGTGATTATGGAACAACTTGGGTTGTTCCAAACATAAAATCCTCACATGGTTTGATGATTTCTAATAGATAGTTTACTTTACTTACTTGTAATGACCTTAGTTCATGACCCTCCTTGGTTGTTTTTACATCAAGTGTAGTGGTGAACATCTAAGGGGTCCCTAAACGGAAGCATGTTCTTCCTACCCCGTACATGACATTCATGAATGACTCGAGGTGCCTAAACGAAGATCTTAATCTTCTACCTCCTACTTGAATTATTGGACTTAATAATATGTAATACTTAAATATATATACACACCCATTCGAACCTTTAATATTAAACTTGTGTTTATATGTTAAAGTAGTAGAATGACATCTAAGACTTAACACTCCAAGTATGATTCTAATGGGCTTACTACCCATGAAATACAATATAACCCTAGTGGTTACGTAGTGTCATATAAGAGTATAAGTCAAGGATGATTATTTTGATACCCTACTTTATGCTATTTTAAACTCCAATTTATAATCTTCCGTAAACGCCAAACTCACACACCTACGTTTCCTCGTGTAGAAGGACTAGGTGCTCCAAGCTAAATCATCCACCAAACTTGCTCTCGGATTCTCAAGTTTAAAGACTTGCAAAACCGTGAGTATACTCGTATTTCCCCCTTTTTACTTTTACCACTTTTGGGGTGTAACATGTTTACCTATTGAAAACTTACACATAAACACTTTGTTAAACACATGAACGTTCCTATAACATGCTTGTATACGTGATGGCTTGATACTTTAAACTTGGGTTATTCTTATGTGTTGAACTTATCATTAACTTCGTACGAGCCAAACCTTGACATATGTAGCGCTATAGGATTAACGACCCGCCCGTAAACTTGAGGTTATGTCTTGAGCATATTGCGTTTTCTTGGTTTGATATGTTAGACACATGCCATATTTAATGTTTATCTTGAATCATATGCTTGCCATGAGGAATTGTTCACACTTTTTATCTTATGCTATGTACGTACCAAACTTGTATACTCGCCTTTGCTTTTGCATTGAATTGTATTTTTAAACATGTTACAGGTTGATGATGATGAAATGAAAACGGATAGCAAAGATGCCTAGATACTCACTTAGACGTTTAGGTTTAAAGTGTTGTATCAATTTTGTTTATGTTATGTTGAACAATGTTATTATTTGCTTTTCTTGTAATGTTTTGACAATTTATTTTGGAAATGAAATTTGGATTATTAAATTATTGTCACAAATAGCGTTATGATGTCTCGAGCAATCTTCACACTTCGTCTCATCCCGATGTTTCCGCCATTGGTTGGGGTGTGACAGATTGGTATCAGAGCCATAACTATAGGGAATTAGGAAAATTGCCATGCTTTTGCCCTAGTCTATAGTTTTAGGAACTTTGTCTCTTATTTGTTGTTTAAAACATTTGTGCTCTATCTTACATGCTTCCTAGCTATACTTCTTGTTATTAAACTTATGCGCCTTTCCTAAGGCTAACACGAATACACTTATGCTATTTTATACTCTTGTAACATCAACGAGACAACTTTACCAAAATAGGCGTGAAACCCACAATTTGGTAAACGACTCTCACTCTACCTTTAATCTATTTTTGCACGAAATTTCACCATTAAGCTAGGAGTGACATCCACAACTTAATGGTAATTTCCATTTCAACTCTAGTGGACCCTTGTCAAAGTGTCAAAATTTTATTTTGGCCGACAAGTACCAACCACATTTAGGGTACGAGATCGTCAAGTTAGGGGTGAAACCCGCATCTTGTCGATTAAGTCCCCTTTCCTTGATTTTTATTCTCGCCAAAGTCCCGAATGTTCCAATCATTTAGAGATGTGTAGTAACCGGAAGGGTAAGATACCGTTAATCGCTTCTCGACGAGAGTATCTTACTTATAGGCCAAAGCACAATATCTCTAAATCGAAAGGACTTTCGACCCACTTTGGAATTGTCGACATTTCTCTACCCGAAACAATCCTACGTTTTATTGAGCCTCTCTTTTATGTAACTCAATTTATATGTGATTTTATACTTGAACGTTCTTTCATTTCGAAATGTCGTTTTAATCATTTCGCACATTATCGCAATCACAAACAATAATCCCTCGTGAACAAACTAAATTTACAATGCTTTCGTTTATTCATGTTATGCTATGTGGAATTCATGACTATGCTATATAAGACGTTTAAACTTTTATGCTATGCAAATCAACTTGAATCTTTATGCTATGTGACCCTTTATGCTATGTGATCAATTTCATCTTCTTAAGCAAACATTATGACCAAGTCTCATCTACTCCCTCTTTTCGAATTCGAATTATTTTTTTTGAAATTTCATTTTCTACGCATATATCGTATAAATACTTTATCATACATTTATACATTATTCACATACATGATTTCACATAATTTTATTTATGCCCCTTGTAACAATAAATGGAGACATATCATCAAGATGGGAGTGATTTCCTTACCTTCTTACAACGGCCTCGCCAACGTATTAGGGGTGATTCCCTTACTTAGGTGATCGTTACCAATATTTTCCTTAATAGACTATATTACGTAAACATGATCACGTTTATATCTAAATCTTTTATCATTAGCCAAATCCCTATTTATTTCAACATGCATTGTTTATATGAACGAATTTCTTATTCTACAATCTATTTTTATATAGCTCATACACAAAATTCTTAACCTTTACCATAAACGCTTATTTCTCGATTTTCAAAATTTACGAAATGCTACTTATCAACCTAGTTGGTTCAATAAATCCATTGCCCACGAAATTTTCAAAAGTATAACGCACATAACCAATAGATATTTTATACTCTCTTTACATTTATGAACTAGATTCTATATTTCATGTCAATCCAATCTATTTTGATTTTGATTAAACTTCACGCTTTGCTCAAACAACTATACATACATACTATCTTACGTGTTTTAGTTTATATCTCGCGTCAGTTTCGCAAATACTACTCATTTTGTTTCCTTTTATACTCAAAACTCCTTAATCTTTTATGTACTTAAATTCGTATATTGCGATTAATACCATATACGTAATCGTTATTTATTACATTCATATCCATATTCGTATTTACACATCTTGTGTCTACACTTATATTTATACTTACACATTTATGTTTATTTTCATAATCATATCCATATTCATACACTTTATATTATATTCATGTTCACAAATTATACATTTACGCCATACTTATGTCCAAGTTTATATTCATGTAATACAATTATACTTACACTCACGATTACGTTGCGCTAATATTCATATTCGTGTTTATACTCATATATCCTACTTGTGCCTATACCTATACAACTATGCTTAAACTTATATTCACATCCATATATTTTCCTCATATGTTTGTACTTAAATTCATAGTTATACTTGCATTTATACAATTTATGATAGACTCATACTTATATATATACTCTCATGCTCACGCTCATTCGTTTATGCTCAAAATTGTACTCACATATATACTCATACTTTTACTCATACCCCTGGCATGCGTTTTATTTAAACTTATACTAGACTCATGCTTTTTACACAGAATTTATACTTTCGCACTATACGCGGGCGAAACCCGAGGGATTCGCTTACGTTGTTATACTATTTGAAACACAAGCGTGCTTATATGCTATGCCTCTATGCACGCAATCTTATTTTTTAGAATTTATTTATACCTTAATTCATACACAACTAGTACAAGTTATGCGGATCATGAGACGATCAATGTAATCGCGGGTGCACACGGGATTATAGTGATAGTCGTATGAGAACCATAGAGTGTACTATTGTGTATGGTAAGACACGGAACGTAACATGACACCGGATACGAAACGAACGTCACATGGTCAAAAGATGGTGGATACGCCGCTGGTACTTCCTATATATAAGTGTTTTCACCATGTTACCAAACTCTCGTAAAACGTGCCATGAGAAATTCAGTGTTTTGAAGACCTTTTTGGACCTTATTACCAAAACTTTTTCAAACCTTCCGTCTTCCTAAATTTCGGGACGAAATTTCCTAAAGGAGGGGAGACTGTAACGCCCTGCGTTTTCATAATTTCCTTATTTAGAAACCATTGCTTGGATTTCTATTTTTGGAAACCTTGTATTCTTGTAATCGCTCCTTTCATTGTAATCATTATCAAACCGAGACTTGGATCATTAATGAAGCTTGCATTTTGTTACATTTATGTTATACACACTCTATGTATGCTCGTATGTTCGATTTGGTGAATCGATCACTGTCTAATCGTTATTCTTGGAAACTATGTGCGCAACTTGTAATTAATCTAAACTTATGCATTGAACGTCTTTTGAACGAGAACGATACTTGGCTATGACATTTATACGCTTAAACATGCTTTGGTTATGATCATCATGCTTAACTACACCTTATACTTTGCTTTTGTATCAAAACAAGTCCCTAAACTCTCAACTTTGCACCAAAAAGGATCAAATACAAACTTCAGGGACTAAAGTGTAATAAAACGAAAGATCAGGCAAGCCTACCCGCCGCGTGACGCGAGGGAGCTTGGCGTCACGCGAGCCCCCTGTTTCGGCAGACTTGTGTTTCTTTGAGCTGTTGTGCACGAAATCCAATCCTCTAAACTCACCCAATCACCTTTAATCCACCTCTAATCACCTCCAATCACCTTCTAACTCATTCATTATAAATACCCACCTTCCCCAACCCATTTGACACTTTCACAACTCTCTAATCTTCACAAAATCACTCTCAATCTGCAGTAAATCTGAGTTTTTGGACAGATTCTTGTACCTTCACTAAAGTGAGTGTAACTTGCTTATTTCTTAGCTAAATCACTTGATTCTTCTTCCTATTGCTTTGTTATGTCCTTGGGTTTGAATCCTTGGTTTTTCCTTGGAAGAATCATGCTTGGATTTACCCTAAAATGGACTAAAACTTTCTGTTTTGTTATTTATTAATCAACAACTTGTTACTTCTTATCCAACTTGTGTCTAACACATCTCACACCAATGTCCTAATGCTTACAACCTCTCCTATGGTTGGGTGAGCTTAAAAACATGGTTGAGACATTCAAATATCCGAGGATTAAACCTCATAACATTGTGTTTTGTCTAGGGTTTCAACCCACAAATCGTGTCGAACATAGTTTTGATATATGAGTGATTATGGAACAACTTGGGTTGTTCCAAACATAAAATCCTCACATGGTTTGATGATTTCTAATAGATAGTTTACTTTACTTACTTGTAATGACCTTAGTTCATGACCCTCCTTGGTTGTTTTTACATCAAGTGTAGTGGTGAACATCTAAGGGGTCCCTAAACGGAAGCATGTTCTTCCTACCCCGTACATGACATTCATGAATGACTCGAGGTGCCTAAACGAAGATCTTAATCTTCTACCTCCTACTTGAATTATTGGACTTAATAATATGTAATACTTAAATATATATACACACCCATTCGAACCTTTAATATTAAACTTGTGTTTATATGTTAAAGTAGTAGAATGACATCTAAGACTTAACACTCCAAGTATGATTCTAATGGGCTTACTACCCATGAAATACAATATAACCCTAGTGGTTACGTAGTGTCATATAAGAGTATAAGTCAAGGATGATTATTTTGATACCCTACTTTATGCTATTTTAAACTCCAATTTATAATCTTCCGTAAACGCCAAACTCACACACCTACGTTTCCTCGTGTAGAAGGACTAGGTGCTCCAAGCTAAATCATCCACCAAACTTGCTCTCAGATTCTCAAGTTTAAAGACTTGCAAAACCGTGAGTATACTCGTATTTCCCCCTTTTTACTTTTACCACTTTTGGGGTGTAACATGTTTACCTATTGAAAACTTACACATAAACACTTTGTTAAACACATGAACGTTCCTATAACATGCTTGTATACGTGATGGCTTGATACTTTAAACTTGGGTTATTCTTATGTGTTGAACTTATCATTAACTTCGTACGAGCCAAACCTTGACATATGTAGCGCTATAGGATTAACGACCCGCCCGTAAACTTGAGGTTATGTCTTGAGCATATTGCGTTTTCTTGGTTTGATATGTTAGACACATGCCATATTTAATGTTTATCTTGAATCATATGCTTGCCATGAGGAATTGTTCACACTTTTTATCTTATGCTATGTACGTACCAAACTTGTATACTCGCCTTTGCTTTTGCATTGAATTGTATTTTTAAACATGTTACAGGTTGATGATGATGAAATGAAAACGGATAGCAAAGATGCCTAGATACTCACTTAGACGTTTAGGTTTAAAGTGTTGTATCAATTTTGTTTATGTTATGTTGAACAATGTTATTATTTGCTTTTCTTGTAATGTTTTGACAATTTATTTTGGAAATGAAATTTGGATTATTAAATTATTGTCACAAATAGCGTTATGATGTCTCGAGCAATCTTCACACTTCGTCTCATCCCGATGTTTCCGCCATTGGTTGGGGTGTGACAGGAAGCTTCTATAAGTTTGTCTTTTATGCTGCTTCTTGGGCACGACCCCGTGCTGGCTGAGCACGGGGCGTGTTCAGACTTCTGCTTTCTCTTCTTTGCCTTGGAGGATGCCGTTGAGGGTCCGGGCAGTCTACTTTTATTCCTTTTCTTGTATTTATGCTAGAATTAGTTGTCTTTTTGCTTCTTTTGTGAATTTGAGCTCATTTCATCCTGAAAATACAAAAGAAAGACAAAAACACTCTTTTTCCAACATTAGTACTTAAAAAGGGTTAGTTTTATGCCTTAATTGATGTGATTTATATGTTGTATTTTACACACATCAAATACCCCCACACTTGAACTTTTGCTTGTCCTCAAGCAAAACTCTTTAAATGTGGCTTACACTCCCAAATGGAATAGGTAGAAGAGAAAGTTTTTTGGCTTGTCATAGAGTGTCGGGAATCCAAGATCTTTGTAAGTTTTATTTTTATTTATTTACAATCCTATTCGTTATGATTTATTTAGAACGTTTCACAAGATAAATTACTTATTCGGGCATAGCATGCCTTATTAAAATTTCATTTATATACAAGTTCACATACCTCACGGGAGATCACTCAACACTCGGCCGAAGGTGTAATTTTTTTAGTGAATCACTCGAGAGCGGCATGGAACTTACGCCTTCCATAGGCTTGCCAAGCAATCAATCCTCCTCCTTTTTAACTTTTTACCTTTGTAAATATCAAGAGGACTTTTTGGGTGAAGGGTTAGGCTTGGGTTAAAGGTGGGTGGTTGGGTTAGTGGTTAGTAAAAGGGCGAAAATCGTAAAAAGCGTCGGTTTTCGTGACACACCTTGTTTTTAGTGACTTTTTATTTTGAAGTATTTCTCCAAACAAGCTTTTATATAGCTTTTGTTTGTTTTTGACTTCATCATTTTTTTTTTGATAAGTCACATAAAATAGCGAGCTTACGAAAAACCGAGCTTGTTACTAAAATAAAGGGTGAAAAATAAAAAAGGGTTTTTGGTGGGTAAAAAAGGGTTTTAGGGTAATGAAATGAAAGGTTTAGGCTCAAAGGGGCTAACTAGGGGGATTTTGGGTAGGTGGTAAAAAAAATGAAAAATAATGGTGTAGAAAGAAAAATATGGTTAGTCCTAATGCCTCCATCACTTACTTACTTGGGTTTAAGTTGGTAAGGACCGGGAATGTATCGTCGTGGCAAGTTCTAGAGTTGTAAGAACCAAGCAGCTATTCACACAAGAAACGAAAAATGAGCATTTAGTCTAAAGATGTATATTTGTATGCTCAATAAAGGCTCAAAACTCACTTTTGTGGGAATGGGTTTTTAATGCGATCAAGTATATATAATCGAATTTTTAACTAGACTTGTTATGCCGTTTCGTAATTTTCTTATGTTGGTTCTTTGTTATCACGACGCTATCGGTTGTAAATTTGTAAAAATATAACCTTTTTAGAACTTGTTATTCCCAAATTAAACCAAGACAAGTAAAAAAAACGAAAAGTTTTTGAAAAAAATTTGGGGTGTTTAGCGGTTCCAATAGAGTTTTGTGTAAGGCTTGTAATTAGGATTTGCAAAATTCAAGGTTTTAGCATCCCCCCCCACACTTAAATTACACATTGTCCTCAATGTGTCCCAAAAATAAGATTTTCGGTTGATTAGAATGTGTAAAAGTGGGTTAAAAAGCAAAGATTTATGTTACTGGCATCCTGGACACGGCCCCGTGGTGACCGGGCACGGCCCCGTGGTCAGGTGCCAGTAACAGAAATTAAAGAAATAAGACAGAAGCCTGGACACGGGGGCGTGTCCGCTAAACACGGCCCGTGTCCAGTTACCTGAACTGGGCGTTTTTCTGCAGGTGGCTCAGCACGGGGCCGTGTTGGTTGGGCACGGCCCGTGTTGAGCCTTCTGTGATGGAGATTTGTGTCGGGTTGCTCTGTTCTTTGTGCATGGGGCCATTTTTCTCGTTCCCTTTTTCATCCATTACCACCATGAGTGTGTTTTATTTCTTAGTAACCATCAAACCTTAGAAACCATCATATCATCGCAAACATAGAGAGACATTACATAAAAACTAAAGATAAAAATACATAAATATTAAATCATGGAGTTCTAGCCCTATGTTTTATTTTAATTAGCAAAATTTCCAAGAAGCTACTAATCTTGGTTAGATAAGGCTTTTAGAAACTCCTTCTTCCGGGTGTTTTTCCCCTCATATGTCGGCGAGCCACTCCTCCACCTCCCTTGGAAGGAGAAAAGAGGGCTCATTTGCATTAGTTTGAGGAGTTTCGATTTCCGCTGGAATTTCTTGTGGGTGCTCCATGGAAGGTTCCGCGGGAAAGTCTTCCCACCCGGTAGGGTTGTTAACCCCGAGTGCTAAGTTCCAGTCTTGTTGTGGAAGGACTGGTTCCATTGGAGGTGCTACAAGAATGTTTAACCTTTGGTGCAAAAGGTTAATTTCTTGGAAGCTACTTTCGAGTCCCACCGTAAGATCGTTAATACGGTCAATTAGGACCTCCTCTACTGACGTCATTTCGTCGAGAGCTTCCCTCAATGCTATCACATAGTGCACAAGCGTAGCTTCAACGGAGGGCCTTCTTCCCCTTCGGCTGTTTGAGGAATGAACGGATGATGTTTCGCTGTTTTCACTCGCCATTCTACGAAAAATAAACCGAAAAAACAGTTTATGTGATGAAACAGTTCCTGGACACGGCCCCGTGCTCATTGAGCACGGCCCCGTGTTCATCTTTCTGCAGAATTTTTTAGCAAGGAATCTTGGTTTTTTTAAGTTATTTTCTGAATTTATGTAGGCTTTTTGGACATTAATAACTTTTAAACAATGTTATACAACATGTTTTTACCAAGATTCCATGAATAAAACTCATTGTTCCCTACCACAAAGGTTGAAGAATTCAAACTTTTTGATGGTAGTCTTTGAAGAAAGATGACAAAGAAGGAAATGGCTAGAAGAGGAAAGGACAAGATGGGATGTTGGAAACTTCTTTTAGACTTACCTAGGATTGTTTGAGAGAAGATTCCTTCAAATCTCTGCCCCAAGTTGGTCCAAATGTGCAGAATTTTTGGCTGCATTTATAGAAAATGACAGCCTTCTGGACACGGCCCCGTGTTCGCTGGGCACGGCCCCGTGTGCAGGTAAAATTCTGACACAGTTTGTCCGTATTCTGACATTCTGATCAGAAGAGAATCTTTTGGTGAACACGGGGGCGTGTTGGCCGGGCACGGCCCCGTGTCGAGTGGACTGTTTTATGAAGTTTGTTGCTCCTAAGGAGCTTATTTATATCGGGTGGTTCTTGGTTTGTTGGAACAACCCCAAAGTGCCTAAGATACCTTAATTGTCCTATACTAAGGCGAGAACGCAAGAGGTTATCGGTGAGGGTAATTCCTATTTTCATTCTAGGTGGACAAGTCCAACCTTTTTCCGGGCTCTCGTTAAAGAAGGTGTACGCCGAATCGCTCAGGTCTATGTATGCATCGAACGAAGTCGATGGGGAGTCCTTCACGGCACAATCGGCACAGGGACGACTATCGTCCAAGTCTTTTCTAGGTATGAAAGTATTTTCGGGAGCAACGAGGTTGTAGGAATGCGGTTCCAACATTTCCTCATGGTCATCATCTTGGGGCGGATCAATAAAATCCTTCCTAAGCTCTTTTGACCAATTGAGAATTAGTTCTTCTAGTTGAAATAACTCGTCAAGGAGCATTTCCCCTAGAATATCTGGCTGGGCGCATTCGAGGGAGAGATAGTGCTTATTTTTACTTTCGCCCCTCTTAAGGTTATAAGGAATCGGTGGGTCTATATAGTGGGGCCTATAATTTAGAAAATAACATTTTAATTCTTCATGTTCGCCTCCACATAATCGACACCACATACCATAAGAGTGCCGAAAGTAAAAAGAATTACTATCACCCATGTTTGTGTCAGAAATTACCAACCGCCGGGATCTAACGGTTCTGTTTTCAGTAAGAGAATCTTGGGCACGGGGGCGTGTTGAGTGGACACGGCCCCGTGTTCAGCTTACTGTCTGACTTAAAACAGGATTGCCAGTTCCAATGATTGAGCACGGGGGCGTGTTCAGCAGGCACGGCCCCGTGCTGAGCTCTGCAGAAGCTGAAAAACTAAGAAAAATCCTAAAAATTAAAATGAAAAATAAAAATATGATTAGGCCGTTGATTCCTAACTTTCTTAAAATCCTTGTGTCCCCGGCAGCGGCGCCAAAAACTTGATGTGCGTGAAGTGTGTTATATTTTTGATGTATATTTAAGCCCCTTTTACACTTTTAGCCAAGTTTTAAATTTATAAAACACGATATTTACTAACACTAAACACACATATGGGCAAATGCACCCATCGTGAACGTAGTATAGTGTTGGTAAGATACCGAGGTCGTCCAAGGACACAAGAGCTTTTAATACCGGTTTATCCTCAACGTCTAATCAAATCAAAAAGTGAGAAAAATGTTTTTAACTAAGAAAATAAAAACTAACTAAATGCTGAAAAATAAAATAAAATAAAAACAGATAGACAAGATGAATCACTTGGATCCGACACGTGTATTAGTATAACCTTTGATTATTTTCGCACTTTTGCACTTGTTTAAGAGATTATCTTAGTTATTGTAGTAGGCCCCTCTTTTGAAGGCGACGTTACCCTCAACCAAGTAGTTTGAGTCAGCAACGATACAATCCTAAAGGGTCGGATTATTGAAAGATAATGAATTAAGTTATTAATGCAAATTGTGGTAGGCCCCGCTTTCGGCGGTGACGTTACCCTCGGCTAAGTAGTCTGAGTCAGCAGGGATACAGTCCTAAATAGCCGGGTTATAGTATTAATAGTAGTTAACTTATGAGGGGGTCAAAGAGTTTGGATCCCCGCCATCCAATACCTATGGGCATTGAAGGAGATCCTACTAAATTTGACCCAGGTCCCAAGCAGGACCTCTAAACGCTGAACAAGGGCAAGACCCTTACCAAACCGTTCCATTAACCCCCGACCAGGTAGCCAACATACCTCCATATAGACCGTGGAGATATGAATGGTGAAAATCTTTTATTTTATATAGACAGTAAAATAATGCCAAGACACCACAGAAAATCTTTTATTTTATATAGATAGTATTATAGACAGTAAGATATGAATGGTGAAAATCTCTTTTTCCAACATTAGTACTTAAAAAGGGTTAGTTTTATGCCTTAATTGATGTGATTTATATGTTGTATTTTACACACATCAGGCGGCGGTGAGAGAGTGTGGTAGAGAGAGAGGGACAGAGAGTTGTAGAGAGAGGCAGAGAGTTGTATAGAGGGAGGAGAGGAGTTTTATATATAATCTAATAATAATAATAATAATAATAATAATAATAATAATAATAATAATAATAATAATAATAATAATAATAATAATAATAAATAAAGGGGTAAAAAGACTAAAATACCCTTGGGTAACCAGATTTAACAAAAAAAGTAACTGGGTTAGGGTTAAAGGACAAAACGTGCAACAAAATTCACTGCAAAGGGCAAAGGCTGTCAAAATTCGTTGAAAAGGACACCGCCTGCAAAATGGTGTTAAGATAAAGCACAAAACATGTAATTTTTCCTTTTTTTTAAGAGTAAAATGTCCGGATAGTCTATGTGATTTGGTAATATTTCACATTTAATTCTCAACTTTTTGAAATTACACCTCTGCTTTTTGTGGTTTGTTTGGTTGTTATTCGGATTGTCTCTGAAGTGGATAACAGTTAGTTTGTGGCATTAAGTGGGGGTGAAATGACAAAATTACCCTTTTATATTTAAACAATATAAATTAATCAAGGATTAAAAAATATATTTATTTATCGGCCCACTTATTACAAAACAATATAACAAACCAACCCCCATCTGCCATTCCCGGATCTCTCTCGCTGCTCTCCTTCTCTCTAGCCGCAAATTGACGAAGGTGATAGAGGATGATGGTCGTGGAAGGAAAATGGTGGTGGGAAGGTGTAGTAAATGGTGGTTAGGGTTTTCTTTCCATGGAGGTTTCTTGTGGTGGGTTGTAACAGGATATGGTGGAGGTGCGGTGACGAAGGTGGAGGTGTAGTGGTGGAATCGGGTTGCAGACGGTGTTGGTGATAGGAGGTGAAATCAGATTGTGGTGCGAATGTGGTAGCAGTTGGGGGGTTAAAGGGAAAGTGAATAGTGGTGACAGGTGTCGGCAGTCCCCGGTGTCAGTACTTCTTTGGTGGTAGGTCGGGAAAAAGATCTTCGATGGTACTATTTTGTTTTGAGCAACTTGGGTTTTGGTTGTGGATGTTGAGTCGCCGGCGAGGCGACTCTATTTTGGTTGTGGAGAAAACGATCTGGTGGGGGAAATTTGTGATTTAATCTAAGAAAATTTGTCTGTGGTACAAAAATAATCGGATATGATTGTAGCTTTATGTGCATTTTGTTTCCCAAATTTTTAGCATCTTTAATTGAAGATATCAAATATCTAGTTCAATAAAAATCATATGACATTGATGTGCTTTAATCCCTTTCAAACTATCTAAATTAATCTTATTTCACTTTAAACAAGACTGTGAAGCAAAGAAGATGGACATTAGGTTTCTTTTTTCGATTTGTACTATTATAATATATTAGTGGCCAGAATCTTGGCACCGTCGATTTGGGGAAAATGACCGCAAAAAGGATTGAGAAAGGTTAGGGTTTTAATTTGTTTTTTATTTAATTGTGGGTCCAACTAATTTTTTAGTATTTTCTTTTAATCCACAATTGATGTATCTTTTTAAGAGTAAGGGTATACTAGTCCTTTTACACCTACTTAACCTTAAAAACTAACGCCCATCCATACTGGGAGCATCCGTGTAACATATTCGTAAACCATAGGGAGTAGGAGTGTAATTTTAAAAAGTTGGGGATTAAAGGTGAAATTTTACCAAACCGTAGGGACTATCCGAGCATTGTACTCGTTTTTTTAGTTTTTTTAGAATTATTACATTTGGGCTACGAGGAGAGAGAATAATCGAACTTTTAATTGAAACTGAACCAAAAATCGATGAAACTAAATTGAAATTAATCGATGAAACTAAATTGAAATTAATCGGAAATTAAATTAACCGAAAACCACTTATTAGTTTTTTTTGTACCCTAGCTTAATCAAAACTAACTAAACAAACCATTCATATTTTCATATATTTTTAGTTTTTACACCTTCATATTTTCATATATTTATACATTCATTTCTTGTGTTTATACATCATTCATGAATTATACCCTCATTTCATGTATTTCTAAGCAAAAGTTGTACCTCGGTTTTGGTTTTAGTTATAAACTGAAATTAACCGATTGGAACCAAAAACCAACAAATGAACCGAATAAACTGAACCAATTAACCAAAACCGATTAGTTAATAAAATAGATCAAACAATGACTTCAGTTTCAGTTTCTTTTAATGCTAATAAACAAACCGAACCGAACAATGCACACCCTTATAGGCCACTAAAGTTTTTAGGTTAGGTATGTTGGCCCAGACTTCCAATAACGAACATACAAAATCAAACACAAACGATTTGGAGACTAACATGTCTCATACTCTTTTATCGTTAAACTCAATACGACAAATAAAACTGAATACATAACCCTATATTTATACTAAACTCATTCTAATATTAACCTAACTCAAACTCTATTTAAATAATTAAATAAACTAACTAGATAAAATTATCTTATATTCAAACTAATTTTATCTCTAACTAATTTAAATTACCCATATTAACCTTCTAGATATTATCTCTTCAAGGTAGATGTATAATTGTATGTATATTAATAAAAGAAAAACTAAATTATAATTTTATCCTTAATGTTTCAGAGTGCTTAAAAATTTGACTTTCACTCGTCCTCATTTATGTGAAATGTTTTCTCACTTATAATCATTTACATTAACCCATCCAAATTTTGTGTTAAGTAATTTCTAAAAACCCCTTCATGTTAAAAATGAAGCAAATTAATTTAATGGTGAAAGTTACGAAAATAGTCATAATTCTAAGTTCTTAAAATATTTATAGTAATAATTGGTGGGATAAGACTTAGAGACCATTAGGTCCTAGGTTTGATTCCCACAACTGAGGTTTTCAAGATTTATTGGGTTTACTCCTGAATTGGTGTATAGCCACACTGTCTAATGGAGATGCATATAATCGAGGGGTTCTTCTGGTGGCACAATAATACTGTTGGATTATTCGGGTTTGTTTACGGGTCACGGGTCGGTGCGTTATCGGGTCACGGTTTAATGGATTATGGGTTGAAGATTAATGGGTCACGTTTCATTAGTAATTTCGGTCGGCCATTGTTGTGGTAGACGTACCGGTTAAGACGACTGGGGTGACCGGTGATAAACACTTGTGTTCGGTGGCTGTTAGTGATGAAAGGAGGAAGAACGGGGTTGTTCGGATGTTAGTTGCAGGTTTGCGCAGCTGTTATATAGCAGCGACAACAGCAGAATGTTTTGCAGGTGCCTTGATCGGCTTATTTCGTGATTAGAGGAGACCGACGTGGTGCGTGAAAAACGGGCAGAAAAATCTGTCAAAGCAGGTGGCTTTGGATTCGTCTCGTTTGGCAAGGTGAGAAAAAGGAAGAAGCGGGTGGCTTGTTTTCTTTGTTAGTGGAGAGTCCCTTGAACAAGGGTGATCGGAAAAAGGTTGTTGAAAAAAAGGAAGAACACGGCGGTAACATTATGGCATTGGAGTTCAAATCGGGTGGCTTTGGATATGACCGGGGAGAGGTCGATGATCCGTGATTAGTCAAGATGTGAATGAACGATGTTCCAACGTTATGCCATGTGACATGTTACAAGCGTGGTCTGTCACACCCCAACCGATGGCGGAATCATCGGGGCATGACACTGAGCGAAACAGATTGTCCAGAAGTTTCCATAACAATTATCATTACTATTCAGTTTAAATAACACGTCCTATACAGTGTCCCAAATAACAAACAAATTATTACAGATAACAACCAGTCAAATATTCTATTCCGACAACTCAGATTTTAAATAAAACAAATAAATATTGTTCAAATGCTCCTAAAGACCCAGCCTGACAAGATCTACAGACAACTATGCTCTAGTTGCTTTTTCCTGACAGACAACTATTTGTTGGGGGCCTCTAGAGCTTTATTCTAGCCTCGCTTTCCTAGTAAGCAAACATCTTAAACACCTGTCACATACGTTAAAATAAAGTCAATACATATAATGTAAAGGTGAGCATACAAGTTTGATAATAGCATATAGAGTTCGAAATAGTTTACGCATAACCAGCACGTACACAGAGGAAAACGAAGCATGTTAATTATCGACATGGACCTATCGATACCAGTGACTGCGGGTTGATTGTCCGAGACGGTTCGCAATACATGATTACCACCGTAATCCATGCAAGTAATTGTCCTTAACAACCCGCGTGTGAACGGGTGCTGAGTCCAAACTATAGTACTACGTCGTTAAGGCAGGTAGACAGCATTCCACGTGTAAACACAATCAACAAGCATTCATTTAGTCACGTAATACATGCATATTGGTTAGCGTTCAAATAGTTGAGTAGTGTGATCGATTGTGTCTTGATATAAGTAATGTATGTAACACCCAAAAGTGCTGAAAGCAAAAAGGGATCGAGTATACTCACTGCGATTGGTTGATGGATTGAAGGGAGCGCTTGAGAGTAGGGTTAGCCTGAATAGTTCGATAGCATAACGATGAATAACGCATAGAATGGAAACAAGTATAAGTGGGTCGAACAGCCTGGTCGATCGAACAGTTGGTTCGATTGAGCGGGTTATTCGTTCGGCTTGACAATCCGTTCGGACAGTCCGTTCGATCGGCCGGTAGGCTCGATCGGCTGGACTGTTCGAGTGGATTGTTTCTTCCTTTGAGTAAGATGTGTTTGTGTATGATGGTTTGACCTTTTGAAGTTTTCGTTGTAGTATCTGAGAACACTGAAATGTTCCTACCTTTCAGGTCGATCGATCGAACGGTTTGTTCGATCGGCCGGCGTAACCGATCGGTTAGGAACTTCAGTAGTAGTCTTCAGCAGGATATCACTCAATCGAACAGCATACTCGATCGAACAGCATGCTCGATTGGGTGGCATTCCTATACGTCAAACGAATTGAAAATCGACTAAGTGTTGAAGCATAGTATCTCATGATCCGAGGAGTAATGTTGACGAACAGCTGTTCGATCGAACAGTACCTTGTTCAATACCATACTTCATGAAATTGTCAAAGTGTGGGGCCATATGCTAGCCGATCGGCTGGCCTGGTCGATCGGCTGGCATGTCCGATCGGTTGGGCTGTTCGTTCGAACAGCCTAACCGTTCGGCCAGCATCCTGACCTGGTCGGCCTGTTCGTCTAACACTTGGCTGTTCTGATTATTTGACGTTATATCGAGGTAGTTTGACAACGAGCTGAACCAGGGAACCTTCGTTCTTACTTGTTTCCCCTGCTCGGGCAGGAATCACCCAAGTTCGGCCGGTGAACGGTTCGGAATGGCGGTTCAACGTTTAACCTGAAGTCGGTGAACCTCGTGGATAGAATCCGAACCTTGAACCACATAACCATTAGGATGATTAGTGAGTTGGCTCAAGCTCCGTTTCTACCGATTTGAAGGCATTGAGTGTAGAAGAGTTGAAAGAAAGTTTGAATTCCTTCTTTCACTCCTTCACGTCATGTAAATGTTTAGATCTTTGATAGATTTCAACTTGTTTGTGTGGAAATCGGTTAGATCTGAGCTATTCATGGTGGATTGAGGCCAAAACATGATGTTCTTGAAGAACACCATGATGACATCATCCAAGAATGCCTAGATCTTGGTGATTTCACGGTTAGAAATCAAGATTTGAAAGATAGAAAGGTGTAGGAGCATGTTTTGATCAAGAAAGTACAAGATTTAGGGTGAAAACTTACCGGAATCGGAAGAAATCTGAGAAAGGTGAGGAGCACGAGCTGGTCGGTCAGAGAGTTTCCAAAAGTGGAAAGAATGACAATGACAGCCCTATTTATAGGCTCCAAAAGAGGAAAGGGCTGGCCGGTCGACCAGGCATCCCAATCGGACAGCCTGCTCGATTGGACAGTCTGTCCGATCGGCTGGGCTGTTCGATCGGCTAACAGCCTGATCGATCAACAGCCTGGTTCGGGTGTTCGGTGCGACGATTTTCGATATTTCGATTTCGATTGAAGACGAGACGAGCACGATAGAGTTTCCTATTCAAATTACTTTCAGTCCCAACTACTATATCTAACATACAATCATCTATATTTCACCCTATCCTTACGTTACCATTTGTCATAATTCGATTTCGATTACATTCGATTTTGAGTCTCGAGTTTCGATTGGAGCTTCGATTGATTCGATTGAATACCACACCAAACATAAAGTAAACACGCACAGGTAACTCACAAGGCACACACACAAGTAATATATCACCAAATTCTCATAGTTCGAGATTCGGGTTCGATTGAGGATGTGATCAGCTTGATTATTGATTGATTAACTTTATCGCATTGTTACTTCCTACTTTTCACAGTCGTAAGTCGGCTCACGTCGATTAAACATTCGATTACTTCGATTCTTTCTCGATTACAACACTTACTCCACATAATACAATAAAACATAAAATAGACTAATTATAGTCAAAGAAAGTCAAAGTTGACTTTGACTTTGACATTCGAAAACACGGGGTGTTACATGGTCGGTTTGATTCGGGTTGAACCGAGACATTGGACGTGATCGAGGTGAAGATCGGGTTTCCGTTAGATGTCATAGTGGTTCGAAACCGAGGTGATTCGGTGTTGCGGTGAAGGCGTAAACAAACACCGATTAAGGGGGTGATTGTTGGATTATTCGGGTTTGTTTATGGGTCACGGATCGGTGCGTTATCGGGTCACAGTTTAACGGATTATGGGTCGAAGATTAATGGGTCACGTTTCATTAGTAATTTCCATGTTAATGGATAATACCCATGTTTAAGAAACAGCACGTTTTATTAGTTATGGATGTGAACGTGTGTATTTGGGAACATGGGAATGGTAAAATGAATCTGTTAGTTTACCGAATCTTTAGGATTAAGTTAAGGTTTTATTGTTTTGATATTCTCACGTTGTGTTTTTGTAGGCTATATATAGCCCCTTTATTATATTGAATAATGTACCCTTTTCTTTATTATCGAATACGATATAGAAGCTTTTCTTTTTGCAAGTATTTGGTTTTCTTTCTTCAGCATGTTTCACAAACATTTCGTGAGTGAGTGTTGTGTGATTTGTGGGGCCTGAACCAATAAATACTCCAGTGGTCCGTTAGCAATCCAAATTTGTTGTTAAAAAAAGTAATATTGATAAAATATCTTCAAAAGTAAGAGGTACGCGAAATCTTAGTTGCGTATTAGAATTTTCCCCATCATTACAAACTTAAATGCATATCAGACGTGACTCCTAACACCATATCACGCATTAGTATTTTGCTTCCTGATCATTAACAAACATCAATTCAATGTAGGGGTGTTAAACGGGTCGTGTTCGCGGGTTGGCGGGTTCAACCCGACCCGAACCCGAAAATTTTACACGAACCTGAACCCGACCCGAACCCGAAAATCATATCATACATATGAACCCGAACATGACCCGAAGTTTCGTGGGTTGACCCGAACACGACCCGTTTAACCCGAATTTTTTTAATTTTTTTTCTGAAATTAATATATTAAAATTAATATTTACTTAAAAACACAAATGTATATAATAATATCATATTTAAATTATAAAATCTACGTTAATTTCTCCTTTTAAGTTATAATCATGGCATAAAATACACACCCCATTTAATTTATGATATAAAATATATTGTAAAAAAATATAATATAGTATAAATGTGTTAAACGGGTCAACCCGCCAACCCGACCTGGTTAACCCGAACCCGACCCGTTAACCTAAACGGGTTCGCGGGTTCAACCCGAAACTGATCCGAACCCGTTTAGACTAGAATTTTTTGCAATAATAGGTGGTTTGAACAAGAAAAGAGTGTTATTAGGTGCTCATGCATATTGTTTACACTTTTAGGTAAGTTGTAAGTTGATATAGCGACCTTCAATGAATTTTTCTGCAAAATCTGCCAAGTTCTGCAAAAGCTGCCAAAGATGTTGAAGGTTGCAGATTGATACAGCGAACTTCTGAAAGTCGCTGTTTGAACTTGCAATGTTATAGAAAGTCGCAGTTTCATCTTACAACCTTATTCAAGATCGTTGTTTCATGATACAAGCTTATACAAGATCGCTGTTTCATCTTACAACCTTATTCAAGATCGCTGTTTCATGATACAAGCTTATACAAGATCGCTGTTTCATGTTACAACCTTATTCAAGATCGCAGTTTCATGATACAAGCTTATACAAGATCGCTGTTTCATGTTACAACCTTATTCAAGATCGTAGTTTCATCTTACAAACTTATTCAAGATCGTTGTTTCATGGTACAACCTTATTCAAGATCGCAGAATGGTGTCACAAGCTTATTAAAGATCGCATAATGGTGTCACAAGCTTATTAAAATAACTGTCATCTTTGCAGAATACATGCAACTTTCGTTTGCTAGTAATATAGGTGACTGCACCTTGTTGTCCTTTTGCTGCATGAAATGTGAGTGGTTAATGTAAAGGTGAAATGACTAAACCCTAGGCTCTCACATGATATGGAATCAAACCTGCTAAGTTGAATAGTTTTGTGTAAGAAAAATACTGTAGTGTAAGAAAAATACTGGCTTTCACCATGAATTCGAAAAATGATGCACAGATTGAAGTCTTTACATATGAACATAAAGCAAAGCACTCGAGATACATTTTCAATATCAAACGAAGCTTCAATCCTTTCATTACCGATAAATATTCAGTCAACTTTTATCAGCCGAAGATGAATTTTGAATGTCATCCTGGTCCTCTTAATGCATCGGTGTTGTTCTTGGACAAGAATCACCGTGCGTTTGAGGTATTCAAAAATCCAACAGCGTATGATCAGCCATTAAATATTAGACGATCAGATCGAACGTTCTGGCAGCATATGAAAGAAAATCCGGTTGGTGGAAGGGTAGAAGGTTTAATACATACAACAGGATTCAGCGGGATACTGCAAATTGGGTACAAGTATGTAGACCACGCCTTAATAACTGCGTTGGTTGAGAGATGGAGGCCAGAAACTCACACGTTTCACCTTCTTTTTGGAGAAACGACTATGACATTACAAGATGTCAACGTGTTGTGGGGGCTACCAATAGATGGGTTGCCTATTTCTGGGGCTGACACTGGTATGTCGATGTATACTGTACGAGACAAGTGTCAACAGGTGTTGGGGTTTACCCCTGCGGAAGCTGATGTGAAGGGCAAAAGGGTTAAGTCCCTTCGAGTTTTAGAACAAATAACGTCATCCAATTTTTCTGAAAATGAAGCATCAGATGAAGATTGCATTTTTCGTGCACGTCAAATAATATTTTATTTGATAAGGTGCACAATCTTTCCTGATAATGCAAACCACCTGATTGATGTCAAATTTTTAGAATTTCTCGTAGACTTGCCCGCATGTTCGGGATATAGTTGGGGCAGTGCTGTGTTAGCTCTCCTTTACAAAAACCTTTGTAATGTTGCAGCACCTAATGCTATAGCCATTACTGGGCCAGTTGCGCTTCTACAAGTGTGGGTTTGGGAGAGGTTTCGTTGTTTTGCTCCTGCTGTTGGCCGGTTCCAGTACAATGCCCGTTAGCTGCTCGGTAGTGTGAATTGGAAATAATTAAATTTATTATTTGGTATCTATATAACACTATGTTATTTTTTTATCTATCCTTTTAGGTGGAAGGGAAGCTTAACGTGTATAGATGTTTCCACACATTGCCTGAGAACATATAGATCTCAGCTGCAATCTATGACCGAGGCAACGGTATGGTTGTTAGTTGTTGACATATAAAATTTAAGTTTGTTTGAACACGTTTCTAAAGATTGATTTTTTTTGTTTCAGTTTAATTGGAGACCATACGACGACATTGTGGGTAGACTCCCCGATATATGTCGGAGTGGTATGGGAATTTGGCGGAGTTGTTGCCCTCTGCTATGCTACTTGGTTGTGGAGAATCACTATCCTCAACGAGTGATGAGACAGTTTGGCATGTTCCAGTATATACCTAACCCAATTGCCATAGATCATAATGAGCATGCCAGGCTTCATTCCATGAACTGGAGCGGGAAAACCGGCTAGAACTGGTTAAGTCGTCACGCACCGTATGTTTGTCAGTGGGAGGCACGTCATCAAAACTTGGTCACCGGGGAACTCATGACATCTGTTGGAGTTGCCAATGATTACATGCCATGGTACATGGAACATACCGTGTTATATGTGTCTAACCCACAGTTGTCAGCTGGCCCTACGAGCGGTTTTCAAGATGAAGGAGCAAGGGCCCAAATGATGGTATATACAAGTTTAAAATTATTGAAAGTTACCTTTATTATTGTTAGTAAAAAAATTAATTATTAATTATTTTTTTGCAGTCGGAGATGATGGGTCTAATTCACCGATCTGAAGATGTGGACGTTATTCATGGTGCGGCTTATCGGGCCCTTGAGATGTCTAATGTTCCACAATACACACAATATCCGACTCATCTGTCACAGGAGCCGGTGGACCTTGTTTCATATCCTCGTACACAGAGGATTGGGAGGCCCCGACGTCATGGTCGTGGTGGTAGAAACGTTCAAGAGGCCGGGACATTAAATTGGGGCCCAAACTTCGAAACAGGGGGGATCAGGATCCGGTGGTAACGAAGATGTAAATTTTGCGGGAAACTTTGGTAATACTGATATGGGTGCATCATGGCAGTCAGTGTTGGCTACGACATGCTCCGAGGGTTTTGACGTCGGTGACTTATTGAACCCCCAACAGAATGATATGGGTAACAACAATCAGTTTGTAGACCCAAACATAAGTCAGGCGGGGTTTTTTAGCCCCTCGTCCCATATGATGGACCCCAACACAAGTCTGGCAGGGTTTGTTACCCCCGCGTCACAGATGATAACATTTATGCCGGAGACCCAAACAGACTATCAGTACTGGCCCCCAAACCAAAGTAACGAAGATCACCGGAACCGTTATGCAGATGTTGAACCAAACCCCTTAGACTGGAGTCTCGACTAGAACCTGTTTCCACCACCACCGAATGACCCATAGAGTGTAATACTTTGTGAAATAAATATATTGTGTAATACATTGTGAAATAAATATATTGTGTTTTTTGTTTTTGTTATTTGTGCAATATATTTTATTATTATTTTATTGTTCTAAGTAAACTGATACTAAAAAAACACATAAACTAACCCAATCATGAGGTATTTATATTTGTTTATCATTAAGGGTATAAAGGACATTTCACAATTTTTAACTAATAAGCATTTTTCTCAAAAAGAAAAAGTAATTTTAATTCAATTTCCACCCACTATAAATACCCCTACCATAGGGAATGAGAAGTCCACAAAAACCACAACCACCTTTATGGCTAACCAAGGTGACAATCAAGTAGCTGATGAGCAAAACAATTCGCATGTGGTCCAGAGAAAGTCATTTTCGATTCTAAACAAGTTAAGACGTCCAACCGGTCATTCTAGCACTTCGTCTTTTCCAAAGCCGACCCAGGTCATGCTAAATAACCGTGGGTCGTCCGCTCAGTCGAGTAAACCTGGTGGCAGCCCTCCAGAAAGAAAAAAATTTGCATTTCCAACCGAAAATTCCGAAAATTGGTCAAGGGATGCTGTTGAGTTTTACCTAAACGGGGATTCCCCTTTTTGTTATTCTCGCTTTTTAGGGGAAATACAGCTACCTAGAAGCTTTTGGGGTAGCCTACTAGGCTACGAATCTAGTGCATGCCTAAATAACATTGTAAACCCAATCCTACCAGTATTAAATTTTGATTATACAAATCACTGATTAGATATATTTTTTTTATGGCAGCATGTTCAAGCGTGGACGTTAAGGCTGATGCGGCTTCGACAATCTAAACTTTTAAAAGACCCGTCAAGGAAATTGCGATGGACGGTTTTACCTCCGCAATTTTATGAAGACGTGTGTTATACGAAGGATTGTTTAAGAGTGGTAGACATGGCGGGAAAGAAGGAACCGTACCCTCCATTTTGGGAGGTAGATTATTTGTATATTCCGATATGGATTAAGCAGGAGGACTGGTTACTATTCCGTGTTGATATGTTTAACATGGAAATAACACAATATTGGACTGATAAAAGATGGGGAAATGAAAAAAGACGGCTGGCTGAACACGTGATGGACATTTTTCCAATTTTCTTCAAGCATTTTCTTGACCAAATCCACTATTGGCGAAACTCGAGATACTGCACAAAGAAAAAAAGTTTCATTTGGTTATG
This sequence comes from Helianthus annuus, assembly GCF_002127325.2. NCBI lineage: Eukaryota > Viridiplantae > Streptophyta > Magnoliopsida > Asterales > Asteraceae > Helianthus > Helianthus annuus. The sequence goes on along the minus strand of NC_035438.2, from coordinate 64,154,402 downwards.
TTCAAGATGGTGTGCCTCAGGACAATGGTAACATTGCTAATTCAGGGGTGCTTGTCTGTATGATGATGGAGAACCTTGTAAGAGGCAAGTCGCTCATTGATGAAACTGACGTAGAAGAGAGTTGTATCAACTACCGTCGCCACATGGCTAACGAGCTTTATAGATGGCGTTGTATGTAGGATGAATGTTGTTTTTGTTTATGAATTGTGCTTTCGTACTTTCTTTATAATAAAAATTTAATGTTTCTTCATATTCCGACATATTAGGCTTTTTGTCAAAAAAGGCCAACCTTGCGTTTTCTGGGTCTGTTATCTCACAGGTGCGTCGCAGTTCGCCATCACCGGGTTTCTTCGTGTCGTATGCTAGAGTGAATAAGGACTTGGGGCATTGGCGTTGTCTCGCCAGAGGTCGTTTCCTCTCCTTTTGAGGGGGGGGGAAACGGCCAAAAAGCCATTTTTGACTTTTTGTCAAAAAGGGCCAACCTTGCGTTTTCTGGGTCTGTTATCTCACCGGTGCGTCGCAGTTCGCCATCACCGGGTTTCTTCGTGTCGTATGCTAGGGTGAATAAGGACTTGGGGCATTGGCGTTGTCTCGCCAGAGGTCGTTTCCTTTCCTTTTGAGGGGGGGAAAACGGCCAAAAAGCCATTTTTGACTTTTTGTCAAAAAGGGCCAACCTTGCGTTTTCTGGGTCTGTTATCTCACAGGTGTGTCGCAGTTCGCCATCACCGGGTTTCTTCGTGTCGTATGCTAGGGTGAATAAGGACTTGGGGCATTGGCTTTGTCTCGTCAGAGGTCGTTTCCTCTCGTTTTGAGGGGGGGCAAAACGGCCAAAAAGCCATTTTTGACTTTTTGTCAAAAAGGGCCAACCTTGCGTTTTCTGGGTCAGTTATCTCACCGGTGCGTCGCAGTTCGCCATCACCGGGTTTCTTCGTGTCGTATGCTAGGGTGAATAAGGACTTGGGGCATTGGCGTTGTCTCGCCAGAGGTCGTTTCCTCTCGTTTTGAGGGGGGGCAAAACGGCCAAAAAGCCATTTTTGACTTTTTGTCAAAAAGGGCCAACCTTGCGTTTTCTGGGTCTGTTATCTCACCGGTGCATCGCAGTTCGCCATCACCGGGTTTCTTCGTGTCGTATGATAGGGTGAATAAGGACTTGGGGCATTGGCGTTGTCTCGCCAGAGGGTTTGTGAAACTCATGTGTTGGACAGGATTGACTGCCTCCCACTGAACATAGATCTCGGCAATGAAGTTGGTTTCCGATACTTGGGCTAAATAGTTCATTGTTTCAATACCATCATCGTTGAAAATTTTTGTTGTCTGAGATATGCCCTGAAACGTGTACCCTAGTAACAATGAAAGGCGCACCGATTCTTTCTGAAGTTGAACATGATTACAGATTGAATCCACCAATTCGTCATACGACGATTTATGTCGCATAAGGAAAGAGGTTGTTAGCATGGATTGGTCAAACTGAACAGCCCCGTTAACAAAGGAAAACACACCGCCCCAATATAGTCTTACGAGGTATGGCCGAAAAGAATCCATGAACTAAGAAAGTGAAATGTTAAGATATGTTAAGGATGAGTGGGTTGTGTAAGCTGGATTTCGTTTGTTAGGAAATGTTAAGGATGAGTGGGTTGTGTAGTGGGTTGAGAACCTAATACAACTAGTATTTATAGTGTTGGAGTAACAAGATAGTTGGTGGAGCCCACCATCTTCTGGATGAATATACATATAATAATATTTTTTAAATATTCAAAAAAGTAAAAATGGTAGTTCTCTTAAAACAACTTTAAATACATTGAAATGGTTATTTGTTTCAACTAATCAGTTAGTCGGATTTTATTATTCGTTTGAAGGGGTTCTAATTTTTTTTTTCAACCATCATTGAAATTAGGGTTACAACAAGGCATGATACAACACAAAATTTAAAAAGGTTATTTATTTGGTAATTCAACAACATTACGACATTACAATAGGATCTATCAAACTCGCAAATTACATAAATGTAGTACTATTATAATTACATACAGGCAGAAATACAATGTTCACTTCGTAGTATTTTAACAAATCATTTCTAATTGCAAGACTATTTGTCGGGGCAGAAGTACAATGTTCACTTCGTACTATTTTAACAAATCATTTCTAATTGCAAGACTGTTTGTCGGGCTTCCAATTAGAAGTAAAATACAGTGAATCCCGTCCCATTTCTTCTTATATCGAGCTTCCTGATACAACTTTTTATGCGAAGGAAATGAGAGGTCGAAGGTTAAGGATGCTGAAGGTTCTGCATGGGGCTGATTCCCCCACCAAAACTTGCAGAATAATTTACGGGAGGAGGTGGTAGATGACAAATACCTCAGCGTCTGCTAAATCTTTCATAAGACTCAATAGCAGACGTTGACGCAACCACAACAGCAAATTTCATTATCTTCGTACACCTTACGGGAGGAGATGGTAGATGAGAATAATCTTTCTCCTCCACACAAGATCTTCCCACTTGATATACGAAAATTAAAACTGAGAAAAACATCATGACGAATGATCCAAGAGAATCATCATACATTGACCAAATTTTCCAATCGGCAGAAATATCAACCAACGAACATTTTTAGTAAAGAACATGATACAGAGACACAATTTAAATTTCAACATTATATTTCTTTAACAAACACAGTATATTCTTCACAACACACGAATTGTTGTGCATCTCTTATGTGTAGTTGGGTTAAAAAACATAACATTTCAAATTTCAGAACCCATATACCATTGTTATATGAAACAGCAACCTTCTTCAACATTGTGACACCATTCTGCGATCTTTATTAAGCTTGTAGTATGAAACTGCGACTTTCAATAAGCTTGTATTATGAAACAGCAACCTTGAATAAGCTTGTAGTATGAAACAGCAACCTTCAATAAGCTTGTAGTATGATTCTGCGACCTTCAATAACATTGTAGTATGAAACTGCGACTTTTTATAAGGTTGCAAGACAAAACAGCGACTTTCAGAAGGTCGTTGTATCAAACAGCAACCTTCAGCATCTTTGGCAGCTTTTGCAGATCATGGCAGATTTGGCAGAAAACTTCATTGAAGGTCGCTATATGAACTTGCAACCTACCTAAATGTGAAAACAAAATGTTTAACCACCTAATAACACTCTTTTCTTGTTCAAAACACCTATTATTGCAAAAAATTCTTTAGACTAAACCTAAAACCGCGAATTTCGTGTTAGGTTCGTGTCGGGTTTTCGGGTCGTGTCAGAAATTCACACCCCTAATTCAATGGTAGTTAGCTGGTAATTTAATATATGTGTGACATTGATTCAAGTATCAGGAATTTTTATCAAGTATTATGGGGACGTCAATATTGGTATTTAACGCATGCAATTTTAACGATGGTTACTACTTAAAATATTCATTTAACCACATATATATAAAAGGGTCATAATGCATGTGCCTTGTGAATCAGAAGATTTATGACTGTTCGTTGTTGGTTGTTGTAATGTTTAGATCAACTACTCATGTGAGTGGTCATAATGCATCAAAGGGCAGTCTTCAAAGCTTCGGCCTTAGACCTATCTTAACAAGATCTCCATGGTGTTTTAAAGCCGGCAATACAAGATGGAGCAGACGAAGTGTGGCTAGTCCATCTCCTCGAGATGATCCTAATAGCCAGCTCGGTGGATACTTGTAACGACAAGACACTCATGATCACAAGCGAAGAAAGAAATGCACTCAATTGCGTTGTTGGATTCTTATTTAGGAGGGTTGTATCTTCTTACCCTTGTGAATGTTTCATGGTTTCTTATTTGTGGTAGAGGAACGCTTAAGGATATAAGGGGAGGGGGGGTGGTTCACTAGTGATAGAATTTATCACTCACAAGCATCAATCAAGTTCCGCCATGTCATCGACCATTTTTCCATCACTCACAACCTTTTTTAGTGGGGGTGGTCATCACTCATCACCACACCCAACAATTTCCCCCAACCAACAATTTCACTCACAAAACCAAACCACCACGCGTTGAAAATATAACGAAAATGGATTTTCGTTAATATATAACGCGTTATCTAAATAAGCCGGGGTGGGAAAAATAAACTTCCACGCGTTATACTTTTGCCATCACGCGTTATAAGCTACCGCCCCGTGTGCCCTAAGGGAGAGATACAAATAGACTCTTAAAGGTTACATATCGTGGTTGCGAGATCATTAGAGGTGGAGAAAGAGAGGGTTCTATCAGTTAGTTGAAGATTGTCACTAGTTGACTTGCTAAGTATGATTAAACTAAAAGTCAAAACGACTATCACCAATGGAATAGTTGGTACGCAACGGATTTTTTTTCTTGAGATGAACATGAAAAAACAACCACAAAATCAAATTTATGGCAAATTTCATCTTCTGCTTTCAACTAAAAAACGTTCGTATAAAGACGAAAGCCAATTTATTCATGTCAGCACAAGTGTTAGACCACTGATCACCATGCTCAGAAGGCACAAGGTATCATTACAAGCCATTAACTAGTTGTGAAGCAGAAGTTTTAGACTCGGCCCTGGCTCAATAAACTGTGCCATGGAGGTTCCCGCTAAGAAAGACTTGACAAGGTTGAGTGCTAACTTCGGTTTATGCAAAGGCACCTCATGCCCGGCTCCTCTCACCGTTACAAATGTCAACCCTTCATACATTTGTGTCCATCCTCCCACCTATTTCAAAAATCATAATAATTTTCAACTTCCTTAAAAGAAACAAAAACCAATAATGAGCACATGTGGGAACACATGTCCCACGTGCGGCCCCATGTTGGGCCCCACACAAATCCTGTTGTGAAATGGTCATGTGGGACCATGACCCAGACCAACAACATAAATAACAATATCAAAATTTGTTCGTTTGTATCTTCATGATTGAAAAATTTTACCTGGCCATCATCATACCAAGCGCTCCACGGGCTGATTGCGGTAAGGTTGAGAGCATCTACGCTATAACGTGTAGACGTAACAGGAATCACTGCATCTGTATCACCACTATAACAAAACAAACTTTTATAAACTCAAGAACAAAATATAAAGCAACGTCAACGAAAGATTATAAAAAAAAAATATGTATAAAGAAGAACCTGTATATCCAAATACGTAGCCCTGAACTTATGAGTTCTTGATGGACATCAAGCACGGATACAGGAGAATCTTCCCAGTTCATCCCTACATCATCGCTGCACAACTTATGATGTTAACGATCACAACATATCACATTAATGTGCATTTTTTGAGATTTAAATGTTTTTCTACTGTAGCCTATATCTTATTGGCGAGACCCACAAAACAAAATATATCCGATGATGTTTAATTTGTCTCCAAATATGTTAATAAACAATTAGTACCTGCAGGTTTCCCAGGTTCTTGAACTGTTACCGTGATGAACATGAAGTGCATTTTGAACCTCGGGTAAATTGAAGTAAATCGTGGAGTGTTGTTCGGTGCAAGGATCATAAGTCTGCCGAATATGCTTGACCTTCTGTCATACAACAAGACGTTCAGGTAACTATTTGAATAAGTAACTGAACAACTAGAAGAAAGTGAACACATAGAATGTGGGGTATTTTGATGTTGATGTTAACCGCATTCAAGGGTATGATAAGTAATTATTAAAGAAATACTCACACGCCATTTTCTCAAAAGCCGAGTAGTGACACCGTTGGCGGTGCAAATAGGAGTAAAGATGCTATAAGGATCAATGTTACCCATTTCTCGAGAAGCAATATCGATTATCTGGCCGCACTCAGGTGAGGAGTGAATAAACGATTCCCTGTCACATAGTTCGTTAGATTTCTTGTAAGTTTGGTCGGAAATCATACCAGTAGCCCACATAAATTCGAAAAGCCCAACATGATCATTATAATCATCTGTCAAGGCATTCCCCACCTGCATTTGATATTTTCCATCTTTTAAAAAAATGCAGATTGAAGTAGTAAACGTGTAACAAAAATTTGTTTGGAGAGAAATTCATACCATGTAACCCTTAAGATTAATCGGACTTCCTGCATTTGCTTTGTTATATCTCACAATGGCTTGGCTTAATTGAGGAACATAATGTCCTAATAAAGGTTCAAACTAATCAATTAGCATAAATCATACTCATTGACTTTTGAGGTCAAACCATGTAACTTATAAAATTCAAATTCACATCAATTTTGTTACAAAGCTTAGGCCAAATTTTCTATAATCGACATAAGCTTAATGCGTATGAAAAAAAAAATCTTGATATCAAAACTCAATTATTTTCTACTTATTTGGCAAAATATAATAATAAAAAGGAACTATGTTTACACTGATGTACCTGCATAGCTCTCGCCTGCTATATAGAAATCCCTTCCTTTATATTGAGGGAATCGTTCAAGCCAATTCAATAGAAATTGAAGTGAATCCGCAGCTGCAACATAACAGTACAAATCAAGATAAGTGCATGAGCATCATAATTATACATAAAAACATTTATACATACATAAGAGGCCGTCTATAAGTAACACCCAGTTCCTCATACCAACTAATATTGTCCGATTTGCCCACGAGGAGATCACCGATTTGGTGTTGGTATGCATGGAACGATGTGGGATTTGTCTAAATGGTCATAGTAAACGTGTGCAATATTAAAGATTGAAGTCATACCGGTTCTATTATCCCCATTGCTAGTAATATCCGACGAGGTATTAGAATAAGAATATCCAACTCCAGCAGGAGAATCAAGAAACAACAAATTTGCCACTGCAATACACAGTTATTAAACAAAATTTTAACAATCAAACTCATACTAAAACTAGTAAAACCATCATACAAATCATAAACTCCCACCAGTGTTCCAAGAATACGGATTCAAATAAACAGACTTCCCATCTTCATTTACATGAAATGGCCCAACTTCTTCAGCCATTCCAAACGCAATCGATGAACATCCCGGCCCTAACAACACAATCTTGGTGATCAATCCAATATGCGACAAGATTATCACACTATTTAAAAGAATTCAAAAGAACTGAAAACCTGTATCGATGAATAATATTTTCTGTGTATTAAATAATTGAAAACCAGATCTTTTTACATTACAATAAAAAGAATCCTGATAAAGCTAACCAACTAATGATAAAAAAATGTCAGTAACTATCCTAATATTCAAACCAATGAGAGAATAAAAAAGTATTAACTAAATAATAAAAGCCATAACGGATAATAAACTTAGCTAACACCAGAGAGGGTCCGTTAACCCGACAATGGGTACTTATTGAATTTATATATATAAATCTAACTTTGTTAAAATAAAAACACGATCTTAACCATCTAGTCGTAGTCGGTAGAGAAAAAGGCCTTTGTAACAACCCATAAAAGAAGTATTGGTTCTGCCACTACCAAACATTATTTATAATATGGATTTAAAGCTAAACAAATATAAATATAACTTAAAAACCAAATTAAGAAATAAACCTCCATTAAGCCAAAGAATGAGAGGCTTTGAAGAAGGATCATGAGTGGCCTCAGTCATCCAATAAAACAAAGCTCTTCCAGATTCTTCATTCACAGTCACATACCCAGCATAATGATCAAAGTCAACAGTGAAACTTTGACCAGGAAGGTTAGAAACTTGGTCTAGTTTCTGTTGGGTAATCGGGTCGGATTCAGATAAAGTTGTGCTACAATTAACAGAAATTAAAACGAAAAGAACAAAAGCCCAGTTCCAATATGACATTTTGATTTAAAGTTTGAGATGAAGATAGTTTGTGAGCATCGAGGTAGAATTATAGTGTGTTAGTTTGTTGAGATGTTATAGATCTTTAACGTTAACTTGTCGTTTAAGGATGTTGGGGTTAAGCATTGTCTACACGCTAATATATCTTCTTGTAAAGGAAACAAACGAATATTATTTTAGATAAAGAAAATAGTTTTTTGATTGAACACTTGTCTTTCATATAGGAATGAGATTGTAACATTTTACGAGTTTTATATATAAAAGGCTTCGGGGCATTGGCGGAGCTTAGTGTAAAGTGGAGAGTACTCTAGCTGTAAGGTTAGCCTAATTTGATGTTTTACTAACATTTGAAGATAAATATTCATCATCCTTTATTGATATGATGAATTGAAAATGATAATGATTGTTGACAAAGGCCAAACATAGATTATAAGGTTATAATTAGACCAAAACTGAAATTTAAAATAATTATGATTGCTAACACACGTCAGGCGTAGGTTGACAAGGTTATAGTTATACCAAAACGTTCACATGAACATGAAACATAGACGTCACATTGATTTTGATTATTATGTGCTACGAATACAAGTAGGCTAGTAGGGTTCGTCACTCATGCTCGTAGAGCTTTAACATTAGCTGTAACATTTTTTGGGACAAATTCATTTTGCTACAACACATTTTTATTTAATTAATATGCAAGACATGATATAAAGATGTATTTTCAATACATTTGAAAATGAACTAAAAGTATCAAATGAATTTTTTGTTTATAGAATCAAAGCGCACATATGGCAAGTGGCAACTAACAAGGCATTAAACTTTGTCGTGTGAGAGTTTTACAAATATATTAGACTTGTTGTATTTGGTAAAAAAAAAAACAACACTTGCTAGTTATATATGATAAGCTAATGAAGTTTGTTAAATGTCACTGTTTTTTATTATTATTAGTAAAGTTAAATGCTAAAACTAGACAATATATAAAGTTAATTGTTTTCTTTTTGTCTTACATGATTAGATAATAAAATAAGGAATTCCATAATATAAAATTCAAAAACAATTTTGCAACTCTAATAATCAATTATTTAAAACTATCCCTAATTAGCTGTTCATAAGCCAAACATAATAGGCTTGGCTCGGCTCGGATTTAAAACTGAACTAAATAGTTAAGTTTGAGTTCAGCTTGGTTTTTAACTAAGCCTGTTAGCTCGGTTAGGCTCGAATTTAAAAATAAAATTTAATTCGTATAGTTTTCAAATTTCAATAATCTAAAATATCATTCAAGAGTTTGAATGAACACATTTGAAAAGTTCAACCTTATACAAGTTCAACAAAATAAAAAGTAAGTTTCAAATTTCAGCAAAATACATATAAGTTCATTAGCATATGTCATAGGTATCCAAATGCATATCTAAATACACAAAAACAATAATCATTTTTTTATAATATATTATATTTTTACAAAATAAAAGATATCAAAAGTATCATCACCCGAGCCATCCTCGAGTCGAGTCAAACCAAGCCAATCTGGCTCGTTATGAACTGAGCTGAGCCAGCTTAACTCAATATCAAACCGAATTATATCAAGCAAGCTTTTTACAAGCTAAATTTAAACAAGCTCCAAAACATGAGCTTTTTAAACAACCTTATCCCTAATCTAACTTAACAACAGAGCTCCAAAGTTAAATTCATAATCAATAAAATGTTAAAGATACCCGAAACAAATAAAAATTATTTTAGGCTATAATCAAGGACGAAGGTTATTATTCCAACTTAAAAACATATTAAAAAGATGTAATACTTTGAAAACAATAAATAGAAAAACTCCACATTTTAAGTAAGATTATATATATTTATACTTTTTAAACGACAACTTTCTTGTATTAGACTATTACACTCCTTAAATTGGAGAGCTCTGTTGCCCTACTCTGACCAGACTATGTTGTCTTAACCGGGCTCACACTGGCTTCAGAGTTTGGCTTGGGTGTTCCCTGGGATATCATACCGCCGAATTCCACTTGACAGTCATTGTGCCACCACAAGAGCTGAACACTCTCTGGCGTAACACACAGGGGCGGGCCCAAGCCCACTTCAAGGTGGGCGGGCGCACCTCCGGTGAAAAAAATTAGTGTTAAATTCCGTCGAAAATCCCGTCCGCACCCCTTGGAATTTTTCGTCCGCACCCTTTGGATTTTTCGACCGCACCCTTGAACGCACCCCTTAGGTAAAAAGTGTTATCAATTTATATTTTAATTTTTTGGTAAACTCTTATTTAAAAAAAATACTACCTAAATTATATAACTTTTAATACCTAACTAACTAAACCCAAATACTCATACATTTACCCACTTATAATTCCTAACTAGCTAGCCCACTAAGTCTTAGCCCATTAACCAAACCCAACAATATTTCAAACTATAATAAAATAATTAAAGCCCAAAACCTTTAGAAATTCTCTCCCGCTCTCTCCCTCTCTTGCGTCCCTGCACTGCCAACGAACAACATCACCCAGCGACAACAGTCTAGCAGCCGGCGACCACCGTAATCAGCCATAATATCACCGTCGTTTGACACCGAATCTAACCGGAATCCGAACACGGGTAAGTTTCTTTGTATTATAGGAGAAAAAAAGGTAATAAAGTTATGTTGATATTATAGGAGAAAAAAAGGTAATAAAGTTGTTAAATAGGTTTGAAATTTTGTGTGTTTTGACGTTGTTTATGGTTTTTTAGATGATTTTTAGGGTGATTATGTTGTTAATATATTTTTAGGGTGATTACAACTAACGTTATGATTTCTATGCTTGAATAGTTGAAAATTAAAATTGAAACATTATGTTATGGAGCGATGAACTTATGTTATATAGAGAAAGAATTGTTTAAAATTTTAGTTTTAAGTGATGTTTTGGATAGATTTCAAAAAATGAAAACCCGTAGGGCGTCGACGTTTTAATTATGTTTGTAACAAAGTTTACATGTTTTTTATTATTATATAAATTTAGTTTGATGTTCGTTTGTTTTACATGACCCGACCCGACCTGATACGAACCGATTTTTTTACTCATATAACTAAGGACCTAAAACTTTTAAAAATGTTCCGCACCCCCATGGAAAAATTCCTGGGTCCGCCACTGGTAACACACGGCAGGACGAAAACCCAAGTGCGCTCGGAATAGAACCTGACACCTCTGAAAAAAGACTAGACTCTATCCATCGTTGCCTTAATCCACCAAAGTGACGCAAATAAGAATTCAACTTGGGTCTCTATATTTTTCTTACGTTCAAAAAGAAAATAAAAAATAAAATCTTAATAAGTTGTTGGGCCCTTCATTGTTAGACGAGAATGATACCGGGCTGGGCCTACAAAAAGCAAAACTATAAATTGCACCAAAGCCCTAAACCCCCCTCTTCATTCTCTATCGCATAGTGTGGAACAAATTCTTCTGCAAAACCAATTGCCAAAATCATCTATCCATCCGCCGGTGTTAAACCCTACAATTTTGATCCTATAAACTCTCCGGTCAGTAGTTTCACCTTCATCTTTTATTAATCGATGCACAGATTACATATATCATGTTTAATAGTTTGAAAAGTTAGGGTTTGTTACGCTTAACTATTATACAGAGAGTGATATATTCGATTCAATACGTTAGAAACGATTTGGTTGATGATGATTTTAAACAAATTATTAGTTGTACTGACTTCATGATTGTTTGAATTAGGTCATGATTGAGATTGTTTATGTTATAGCTTGTTAATCAGTTATGTTGTCATTAATTAAGGTTTAATTTTTGTCATTCTTTTAGTATTTATTTTGTTTGGGTCCTATTTACATGATGTAAGACGATATGCAAATCGAGTGCGTTTACTTGATATAAAACAAATGTTATATTTGTTGTTGTTGAATTAATTCATTAATTGATCGGGTATAAGGGTGTCGTAGTGTTGTATGTGTTCAATGAGCATGTATAAGTTCATAAGCATGTACGTTTTGCTTTTGTTTTGCATCTCTTTGTTTTTTTGTGCAAGTACGAATAGGTTTATTTGAAATTCGGGTAGCAGTTATGTTACTCACGTTATATGATCCACGGGGTTCTAGCCATGTCAACCGTAGTCAGGCATTAAAGAGTTTTTTTTTCCCAAAAGGGTGTTAGTGGAAAAAATATTTACCAAAATAGGTGATTTGAAAACTATTTACCAAAATGGGTTCTTCATTTGTTTTTTTAGTTGAAAAAAAATAAAAAAGGCCGCTTTTTTCTATCTACCTCTCTCTCGAGAAATAGTCGATCCACATCTGAAGATTCGAGTTTTCGGGTTTGGTTTTGTTGAATGTCTACGATCACAAGTTTGATTCTTGTTGGTCATTCTTTGTTTTGCTCAACAGTTTAGGTCCCATTATGCTTAACGATTATGATTTCTTAGTTTTTTTAATCAGGTTTCTATCATTTGATTATAAAGTTGAACGTTTGATTTATCTGATGCATTATGATAAAAAATAGAAAAAGAATAACATTAAACAATAATGTTTAAGCAAAATCGGACCTGAATCGTTGAGCAAAATCGGAACGGAATTGTTGAGCAAAATCGGACTTGAATAGTTGAACATAATCGAAGAACAAACAACAAGAATCAAATATGTGATTGTAGAAAGATCAGCCAATTCAAACCTTCCAACCAGTGATTGAACCTTTGATTAAAGAAACTGATATACAAGAATCAACACCTGTGAAAAAAGATCTCATGTTGCTATTTTAAAAGAATGCGGTCGAAGCACCTGTACATATCCATTAAATAATACCATTAATTTTTTTTATGGAAATACTGCAATAAAATCTGAGTTATATTATAACATGTGTGTTATGATCTGTTGATGCTGTCAAACCCTGCTTAAAGCAACAGGTTAATAAAATATATCTTGCAATCCGTCTTGTAGACAGTGTTATATTCCTTCAGTGGTTCTAATTTAGTGAAATAGATGGTAGTCTGTCTAACAGCAATCATGTTATTATTCCTGCAGTTTGTTCTTCAGTACTGCTGCAATGGAGAAAGTTGAAAGATCATTACAAGATCAGTCCGGTGGCAACGATGACTCTAGGAAAAATAAGAAGATATCTATGGTCGCTTCTTCAAAAATTGGAGCTGCAAGATGCAGTAACAAGGACAAACTAGTAGGTAAGCAACTTTAGTTCTCATCCCATCTGCATAAATGTCATGTTTAACTCTGCACGGATCAGAGAAAAAAATTAATGACCGCAATATTACTCATTGTTTGGAGTTAATTATAGTATTTAATATTATTATGCATATTTTCCAACTTGTTCTTAATTACTACTAGATATTAGAATTTTTTTTTCTTCATATTTTAGAGGAATTTTTTGCAGGTCTTGAACACCGATTAGATAAACCTCTGCAGCAGAGTAATAGGACACAAGTGAGCAAACTTCATCAGGTACCTGCCATGAAAGCGAAATTTCAGAAAACTGCAGTTGCAGGGCCAGACGTGAAGAGTTCTTCAGTTCATAATTTAAAGAGTAAAAATCCGATAACCCACGGTACGGGCCCAGGCGTGAAGAGTTCTTCAGTTCATAATTCAAGGAGTAAAAATCCAGTAACTGAAGGTGCAGGCCCTGGCGCTAACAATTTAAGGAGTAAAACTCCAATAACTGAAGGTGTGGGCCTTGGCGCGAAGAATTTAAGGAGTAAAACTCCGATAACGGAAGGTGCAGGCCCAGGCGCGAAGAGTTCTTCAGTTTTTAATTCAAGGAGTAAAAAGCCAATAGCTAAAAGTGCGGGCCCAGGTGTGAAGAATGCTCCAGTTTATAATTTAAGGAGTAAAAATCCGATAACCGAAGGTGCTACAAGATCTAATCTGAGGAGTAACGTTCAGAAAACCGATGCTCAGAGTGCCTCTATAAATATTCAAAAAAGGAAAATCCCAAGAAAAGATAGTTCTAAAGATTCTTCAGTAGCTATGCAGAAGACAAAAATTTCGAAAAATTCTACAAAACCTATTAAAAAGATTGAAACCCCAAAACCGTTAACTGCATCACCGGCTGAACTAGACAGGAAGAATCATCCTTTGATTAGTCAACACGAACTGTTCTTACGTGAACCAGTTTATCATGTCAGATGGGAAGGTAGGTTTTAAAGATATTTCTGTAACCTTTTCTTGCCAATTGTCATCCGCTTTTTCTCAAATTATTTGTTGTGTAGTACCTTAAAAAGGTAATGAAAATGGTGTAATCTTAAAGAATATATGTTGCTAATACTAGGACTCGAGCATTAATTTTTACGATGTAGCATGAAGTGTTGAACACATTTTTTTTAACGTTTTGTAGGTGAAGATGTGGAGAATGGGCCATTAGGGCACAACTGCGTATTATGCGATAAGGATCTTTCACGTGCACCAGAAGATGATGATGATGATGATGATGATGATTCTGAATATAACGATGATACACAATATGATGTTGATGATGAGTATTATGATGAATATGATCTCAATCCTCCTCTTCTTCCTGCTGTTGATATTCTTTCGTGTGGCCATGCATACCATACCGAGTGCTTGCAAGAAGTTACGCCTACAGAACAATCGAGTGATCCCCAATGCATTTTGTGTTATAGTCTTGAAGAATAATTTTTTGAAACCATTTTTTAGTACATGATGAAAATTGCTAATCAGGTGATAGAGGGTATAGAAATTACAGCGGTGAGCTTCTTGTTGATGTGATTAAAACAGAACTGGTAAAGTTTCTTGTGCAGTAGATTCATTTTTTTGCTTCATCTTTTAATATTGTTATGGATGAAGGGTTAGCAAAACTCTAGTATTGATTACAGCCGTTAAAAGTTAATATTGTCGGAATGTTGTCCTCGGTATCATGAATAGAGCCTGATTGATGATACAAACTATGTTATGTATTAGTGATTTTCTCGTTTGTACCTTAAGTGGCATTGTTGAACCGGCTATTACTAGGCCGGACAAACCAACTCGAAAAAGAATTAGCTAGTGTTTAACAAGTTGGGCAACTAAATCGTGGGCCATGGTCTTTTGTTATTGCGCAATAAGCAACCCAAAAAAAGAGAACTGAACAGGGTTTGGACCCGACGCAAATCATAGGGTTAAAATTGGAATGTAACCTTATACTTTGAACCCGATCAAATCTGACCAGAACTGGTTTCAATAAGGTCAAACTCGAACCTTTCTCCCTCAAAAACCAGTTTCAACCCGACTCAATTCGGCCATAAAGCGGTTTTGACTTTTGTTTACCCAACTTGACCTGGTTTCAACCCAAATGGGTTTGGCCCAGAACCCGATATGTGCATCTCTACCTGATGAAACAAAGAATAACACCTAGGCTAATCTGTGGGTTTATTCCTTCTGTGGGTTCAATCTCTTATCTTACTCGTTGAAATGACCTGGATCCTGCAAAACAGCAACACCGTTAGTCTCGTTAAGAGGGGAATATGGGGGTTTCCCTCTTAACCAGGCTCTGGCGTGAGAATAAGTACTGTTCTGAGGGAGAATAAACAGTGTGTGTTTAGTGTGTGAGAATAGAGAGCAAAAGATCCTAAACCTGAATGATGAAGGGTCCTATTTATAGCCGGAGGGTGAAGAAGGGAGGAGCAGCTGTGCCAGCTGTGGTTGTGCGCCAGCTGTCCGACCAAGGGGAATATCCTCTTGGTCTCCTCTGCCATAGTCGGAGTAGTGGTACACGTGGCGCGCTTACATTTGTTCATGTTGGAAACCCCGTACTGGCGTTGTCAGCTCTGCCCCCTGATTTGTCGCAGGTCTACGTGTCGTCCTGCCACTGGTGACACGTGTTGTCCTTTTTGTCGGATGGAGCATCTTTGGTGCCACCTTAGCGTCTTCCAGAAGTTTCTAGAAGCTTCTGGATTGCTTTGCTGATGTAGGCGCCATGTACGCTTGAAAAGTGGTGTGGCCCCTGCCATGTAGGCAGGGAATTGGGACCATACCTCTTCAAGTCCCCCCAGTCCAGTGTGCCTTCTAGTTGAGTTGATCGTCTAGGAGGGATTCTGGACTTATAAGGGTAGTGGTTTTTATGGCGGTTTGTATGGCGCGTGGAATTTGGCAACTTGAAAAGCTGAGCCAAATGGACGCATGGCGCATGGGTTTTGGCAACCTTAAAAAGTTGAGCCAAAATGGACGCATGGCGCATGGGTTTTGGCAATTTAAAAAAGTTGAGCCAAATGGACGCATGGCGCATGGGTTTTGGCAACTTAAAAAAGTTGAGCCAAATGGACGCATGGCGCATGGGTTTTGGCAACTTAAAAAAGTTGAGCCAAATGGACGCGTGGCGCATGGGTTTTGGCAACTTAAAAAAGTTGAGCCAAATGGATGCATGGCGCATGGGTTTTGGCAACTTAAAAAAGTTGAGCCAAATGGACGCATGGCGCATGACGCATGGCCTTTGTTGTTTCCTTCTAAAGGAAGTTTTGTTGTCTTGGGGGGAATGTTGGTGTGACTGTCTGGTGCCCCTGTCTTATCGGAGGTGAACAGGCGCCTTTTCAGTTTCCGTCAGTTACTTTTCTGTCACGTTGTCAGGCCTTGTTACCTATGCTCCCGAAAAAAGAGGTGGCGTCTTCTCTCTCTTCTGACGTGTCTCTCCCCCATTGATTGCTTTTCCTGGACTCTGACGGCCCACTACCCATCGCATTAAATGCGATGGGTATAAATAGGAGGCGGTTCCTCCTTCTTTCCTCACTTTTCAAATTTTTGAAGTTTTGGTTCTCTCCATCTCCTTCATCTTTTCTTCTTTCTTTGCTTGAACATTTGTATTTTACTTCGTATCATCTTCGTTATGTCTGGTGCAAATCCTTCTCAGAGGAAAAGGAAAAATAAAGGGAAAGCTCCCCCTGGCCCTGACCAGGCGATTATAGGATGGAAGGAAGAGGAGTTCCATAATCTTGTGAGGGAGATGGGTTTTCATCCTGGATGGGGAGCCCAATATCCGACTCCTGGTTCTACTGCCATGGATGCACCTCCGGGTTACTTAACCTTATATGCTGCATTCTTTCGGGAGGGTAACTTCAGGCTTCCCATTACCAAGTTTACTTCTTCGGTGTTGAGGAATTATGGGCTTCATATTTCTCAAATTAACGCGACTGGGCTTGCGCGTATTACTCACTTTAAGTTTGTTTGTAGAGCTCACCGTATTGATCCGACGTTTGAGATGTTCAACGTCTTCTATAGTGTTACGTACACCAATGGCTTCCATTCTTTCAATGCCCGGACAGGTGTTTCTCCCGTTTGCTCCGTTCCTTCGAAGAGCTTGCACGATTGGAAGCAAAAGTTTTTCTACATTCGTCGCGGTGTTATTCCGGTGGATATGCATTACCGGTCGGTTGGTGAAGGGATCCCGAAGGTGGACGTTTTGGTGGGTTTTGCTGAAGAAGGTTGGTTCAAGAAACTAACAGAGAAGGCAACTGCCATTTCTCAGTTGGAGGAGATGGCCCTAGTTGGTGCTGGGATGAGTTTGTTGTGGGTGCCGAAGAACCCCTTGGGTGTACCCGTTTATGGTTACCAAGGCAAATGTATGTGATTTCTTCGAAGTATGTTTGAATTATCTTGTTTTTTGTGCGTTCTTCCTTATTCTTTTGTTTTTTGCAGTTGGATATAGTCTAATAAATGTTCTGGACCCGAAGGTTGCGGGTGCCATGGTTGAGGCGATCTAAGAAGATGGAAAACCGACTTGGTTAAACCAAATTCGAGGCCTTTTTTTACACCCAACTGATGAGAGTTTTACTAGATATGCTAATGTTGCCTTAGGTGAAGATGATGAAGATGACCCTATTGATCCTATTCGAGAGGAAGTTGTTGTTCTCTCGAGTGGAAGTTCCGATAGATCTTTTGAAGGTCTAATTTCGCGTTGCGCGCGTGCAGGTACCGCGCAGGCCGCTGGCAACGAGCCTGTTCATGAGGTTGCTGGTGATGATGCAGAGATTCCTGTTGCTCCTTCTGCTCAGGTGGAGACAAGGAAGAAGACAAAAGCTGGTAAGCCTGAGAAAGGGGAGAAGAGGGTTGAGAACAAAACAACTGGTACTTTTCGTGAACGACCCTCTACTCTTCCTTTTCTAGATTATGTGGTCGTATCTGATACGTTGTCTGGTTTAGGAGCTGGAGAGAAACCACGCGGGTCTGATCCAGATGATCGCGCTACCTTGACGGAGCATATGAGGAAGAAAGACCTCGAAGATAAAAAACGTAAACTTGGCGAGCAGGCCGCTGCTCTTCTTGCTTCGAAAAAAGCTAAACTCTATAAGGAAGCTCCTCCTGCTCCTTCTGAGTCTGAGATTGATATGGGTTTTTTTAGTGGAGGCCGCGGGAATCTCTTGGAGGAGATATTTGCTGCTTCCGCCCCTACTGGTAATGGTTTTGTAGTTGTATACTTCTTGCATGTTTCTTTGAGTTATATATGATTGTTGTGGTTGCTCCATGGCAGGAGTCAAGACTGGCAAGGGGCCTCGTAGAGTGGATGTTTCACAAATCACTCCTCCGCAGTCTCCTCCGTCAAGGACGATTGGCTTGACCCCTCCTCGTGATGATCCTGGGGAGAAGAAGAAAGAAGATGAAGTGATTGCGGAGAATGTAGGTGAAGGTGGTGGCGATGTTGCAGGTGTTGCCGGTGCCGGTGGTAGCACAGGTGGTGAAGGTGTTGGTGATAGAGGTAAGGGTGTGGAGACCGAGGTGGAAACCAGTGAGGCCACCCCGCACCAGCCTATCTATACCAAGCGCCCCCCAGGTGGTGATGGTGCTACTTCCGATGTTGTTCGTAGCCCGCAGTTTGAGCATGTTCATGCTGATTCCTGGGATACAATCCTGCTTGTGATGACCTGCCGCACGCTCCTCGGTGGAATCTGACTCAAGGTTCCCGGATGAATGATTTGGGTAATTGTCATGATTTCTTATCTTTGTCTCTCCCTCCTGCGGAAAGAATGTTCCAAAAAAGGCGCAATCGCTTCGAGTTGTTGGACGATCATGTTCGTGCTGGAGTTAATTTCTTCGCCACTTCTCAAGAGATTGTGCGCGAATGGTGATTGATGGGGGGAAGAGATGGCTGAGTTTGAGGATGCGAAGAGGGCGTTAGCTGAGGAGAGAGAAAAATTTAATGCTGAAAAGAAAGGTTTGCAATGGAGGCTTGCTGATGCTGAGCAGAAGCTTGAGGAAGAGAAACAAGTTAACATTCAAAAGCAGAAAGACTGGGAAACGGCCTGTGAACGTACTAATGATGAGATGCAATCTCAGGGCGATGCGATTGTTCGGTTATCTGGTTAAAAGAAGGAGCTTGCTGATGAAGCGCATCAGGCGCGTGCTGCGTTTGAGAAGCGGGAGAAAGAATATGTTGCTCGCATCGACAAGCTAGAGCTCCTTGTTAAGCAGAAAGTTTCCGAGTGTGAGGCTACTGGAAAGCTTCTCGAGGAGAAGACTTCTGAATGTGCAGCTTCTGACGGCCTTGTTGAGGAGATATCTGCTGATTGCAGATGGTTGCTGTCGCGCGCGGTGCCTCTGGTAACTTCGCTTATTTTCGTTTCTTTTTTGGTATGTTTTGACGATTCCTCTTATGTTGGTGTTTGCTTGTTTGCAGCTTGCTGACCGTATTGTGAACTCTCCTGAGCTTGCCACGTATATGTTTGAGTTGGGTCAGGCGGGATATAATAGTGGTCGGAAGTATGGCTATTCTGAGGGTAAAGCTGCGGCTATTAATAAGGAGAAGGACCACCACCTTTGAGCTTTACGCGGAAGATTGTAATGGCAGGTATGCTGCAAAACGTAAAGAGTTTGCATCCTTGGAATTTGCCGTTGTTAAAGCTGCGGAGAAGTTAGCTAGGAAGGTTGATGGTGTTGCTTTGTTGAATAAAGCTCTCGGGGATGAAGCAAGTACAGCGGGAGGCGCTGGTACTGGTTCTTCTAAGTGAAAGGTTCCGGCCTGTGTGCCGCGTATGGCCTTAGACGGCCCTGTAATTATTGGTGACTTGTGAACAATTTTAATTTCTGCTTTATCTGTTTATGTTTGTGAACGACTAATCATGCTTGATCCTTTTATGTTAATTTTTGCCTTTGTTTTACGCGAATTTTGTTACCGTCATAATATGTGCATGTGAAATTACTTTGATTAGGTGTCACGAATGAATAATGGCGCTGACAGGTTGTGTTGTGTTAATTACAACGTTTGTTCTGTCGTATTTGCGCGTAAGTTAGTTTGTGACTACGAAGTGATCGAGTTGCAGGTTATTGTGTGGGCTCAGCTGTGCTCAGCATTGGGAGCCTTACAATGTTTATTTACCTTGCTATCGATGTTTTCGTGTTTGTGTGGGCACGAAGTTTTGTTTTGGCGTTTTGTAGGCTTTTGTTGTGTTTCTGACCCGGCTGTGCACTTGGTTGTGACGAGCCTTGGAGGTCTACAACGTTTCCTATGGTCGAGCCGTTGATGTTTTCGTGTGCGCCCAAAGTAATATATGCAGTTATGATAGGAAATTTGCAAAATATAAAGATAGCCAAACACTTCTTGTATTACGATAAATGTGTCGGCGATTTAGCCATTGGAATTACATGATTCTGTTACATATAACACCTTCTTAGCTGTTGAGCGTTCCAAGTTCGTGGAACCTCTTTGTTGTCGATGGTGCGCAGCTTGTAGGCACCCTTTCCGAGCACTGCGTCTATAACGTATGGGCCTTCCCATTTGGGAGCCAGTTTTCCAGGTTTCTCGGCGTTTGAAGCCTCGTTGTCTCTTAGGACGTACTCCCCTGGGTTGAAGGTGCAGACTCGGACTTTTGAGTTATAATATTTCTCCAGCTTCGTTTTGTATTTCGCTTCGTTGATTGCCGCCATCTCTCTTCTTTCTTCTAGGAGGTCCAGGTCGATCCTCCTTCCTTCTTCGTTGCTGATCGAGTTCATGGAGAGCATTCGTGGAGACGGCAATCCTATTTCTGCTGGTATTACTGCTTCTGACCCATAAACTAGACTGAACGGTATCTCGCCGTTGCTTGTTTTTGGCATTGTTCTATGGGCCCACAGTATGCTGGGCAGCTCATCGACCTAGCCCCTTCTTTTCTCTCCTAGCCTTGCCTTGATCCCGTCGACAATGCTTTTGTTAACTGCTTCTACTTGACCGTTCCCTTGCGGGTGCGCAACCGAAGAGAAGGTGTGTTCGATGTGCAATTCTTTGAACCATCGTTCGAGGTCGTCTGCAGTGAAATTTGTTCCATTGTCAGTGATGATTCTTAGCGGCAGGCCAAAACGGCATATGATTTGTTCCCATATGAATCTCTTGACGACGGTTGACGTGGTTGATGCAAGTGCCTTTGCCTCTACCCACTTGGTAAAATAGTCAACCGCGACTATTATGAATTTGACCGCTCTTGGGGCTTCTGGGAAAGGGCCGACCATGTCTATTCCCCATTGCTGAAAGGGCCACGCGGTTGTGACTGGTACCAATTCGTTTTTGGGGCGCATCGTCTTGGGAGCATGTCTTTGGCATCCACTGCATTTCCTCAGCTCTTTCACCGCGTCTAAATGCATCCCGAGCCAGTAGTACCCGACGTTCATCAGTTTTGCCACTACCATTCTTGGCCCGACATGTATACCACAGATTCCTTCATGCACCTCTCTAATCAAATAGTTTGCGTCTTCGGTGTCGATGCATCTCAACAATGGACCAAGGTATGACTTTCGGTATAAAATTCCATCGGCCATCTGATAATGCTCGGCTTTGTACTAGATCTTCCGCGCCTCAGCTTTGTTCTTAGGGAGTATCCCGGATTGAAGGTACATGATTATCGGAGTCATCCAAGACGTTGTCCCCGTCTGGATGACGCTTACTTCTCTGAGTGGCACGGATGGGTTGCTCAAAACTTCTATGCGCACATCCTTTGCCAGGTGTTGAAAACTTGTAGATGCGAGTTTACTCAGCGCATCTGCTGGTTTGTTCTCGCTCCTGTTTATGTGGTGCACCTTGTAGGAATAGAAGGTTTGTAGCAACGTTTTTGCTTGGCCCAGATAGAGCGCTATTACATCTCCTTTGGCTTCGTACTGACCGTTGATTTGCCCGGCCACTAACATGGAATCCACGTGCGCTTCGATATGTTTGACTCCCATTTTGATTGCTAATCTTAAGCCCGCAAGAAAAGCTTCATATTCGGCTTCATTGTTCGTACTCTTGAAGTCTAGACGCATCGCGTACGTGAACTCATGCTTGTCGGGGCTTACCAGCCGAAGCCCTGCTCCTGCGCCGTCTTCGTTAGACACGCCATCTGTGTATAACAACCACGGTTCTTCTACTTGTTGCTTTTCGGCCTTTTCCATTGCTTTACATTCTCGATCCTTATCGTCAGGTACCTCTGTCATGAAATCTGCCAACACTTGGCCTTTGATGGCTGGCCTTGAACTGAAAACCACGTTGTGACCGCCAAGTTCTATTGCCCATTTGGCTAGCCTTCCTGAGATTTTTGGCCTTGCCAGGATGTTGCCGATGTTGTAGTTTGTTAACACATGTATGACATGGTTAGCGAAATACCTTCACAGCCGTCTTGATGCATGGATCAGCGCGAGGACTAGTTTCTCCATGATGGCGTACCGAGTTTCTGGGTCGGTCAAGGTTCGTGACACATAGTAGATTGGTGTTTGGATACCTTGACGATCGACAAGTAGTACTGCTCCAACTGCTCTATCAGAAGCTGACAAATATAGTACCAAGGGTTCTCCTTTGATTGGTGTAGTTAGTGTTGCCAGCTTGATGAGACAGTCTTTCATCTCGCGGAACGCGCTCTCCGCTTCTGGAGTCCACTGAAATTGGCTTTTCTTCATACAGTTGCGCAATGTTTTGATGAACGGAAAGGATTTTGCGGCATGATTAGCTAGAAAACGATTGAGTGCTGCTAACCGTCCTGCTAACTTTTGCATCTCTTTGATGTTTGATGGGGAAGGCATTCTTTCGATCGCTTGAACTTTTTCTGGATTTACTTTGAAGCCATCTTTTGTGACGATGAAACCTAAGAATTTCCCTTCTTCCATACCGAAAGAGCATTTTGCTGCATTTAGCTTGATGCTTATGCTGCGCAGTGTGTTGAAAGTCTTTTGGATGTTCACCAGCATCATGCTTTCTTCCTTGCTCATAATCACCAAATCATCCATATATACTTCGATGTACTTGCCGATGGCATCGCTGAACGTTTCGTTCATCAATCTCTGATAGGTCGCTCCTGCATTCTTTAGGCCGAAAGGCATCTTGGTGTAGCAGTATAGCCCTGTCGGCGTACGGAATACGGTTTTGTCCTCATCCTAAACGGCCATTTGGACCTGGTGGTACCCCTTGTAGTAATCAAGGGAGCACTTCCACCTGAATGTTGCTAGAGAGTCGATCTTTTCGTCGATATCTGGTAAGGCGTAACAGTCCCGTGGACATGCCTTGTTTAGATCCTTGTAATCTACGCACATTCTCCAGCTACCGTTTGGTTTCTTCACCATCACTGGGCTTGCCACCCATGTTTGGTATCTGACTTCTCTGATGATGCCTGCATTCAACAGCTCCATTACCTGTTCCTTCATGGCATCGTGTTTTATATCGCCCAAGTGGCGTTTAGCATGTACCACTGGTTTCGCTTCCTCTGAGACATTTAACCGGTGCTCTGCTATGTGCCGCGGAACACCCACCATATCGGCTGGTGTCCAGGCAAACACGTCCATATTTTCGTGTAACAGCTTTTTGAGCGCCGCTCGCGTTAAATCGGACATCGTAGGTCCTAAGATAACTGTCTGTTCTGGGTACGCACTGTTCAGTACCCATTTTTCTGCTTCTGCGCGCGGTGCTGGTTTACTTGCCTTTGCAGGTCTGACCTCATCCGTTGCTAAGACCTCTTTGCTTGCGTATATTAATGCTATGCCCGTTTCTGTTGGGAATCCAACAGCTGAGTGTGGCGCAGAGCATATCATACTGAAATCTCCTTGGGATTCCCTTCCCAGGAGAATGTCGTGTCTTGAATGCGCGGGTAACACCATAAACGTGACATCTTCTGTTCTTGAATTTCTTCCGTCTGAGAGTAGCACCGGGAATGATATTTGGCCAAGAGGGAAAACGACTTCGTTGCAGAAACCAGTTAGTGGGTAATCAACTGGTTCCAAGCGCGCTTTATCTTCTTGGTCGAATTGGTTGAAACATTATTCGTATATGATATCCGCGGTGCTTCCTGGGTCGATGAAGATTTAATCAGTCTGATAGTGACCAATGACTCCGGAAATGACGATGGGTCTTTTTTCTCTTGGGCCACCTCTAACGATTGGGAAAACAACTTGCCTCTCGCGCCACGAGTCGTCTTGTGTGCGCTTGTTGTAATTTTTCCTTGGCCTTCGCGGACCCCCTTGAACCATGTGCGTTTCTAACTTCCGAAGCTTTTTATTGTCTGGTCCTTCTTCTCTTCACTGAATTTGGCAGTATTCACGCTTCCCGCCCTTTACCAGATGTGTAAGCTTTCCGTCTCTTAGGGCCCTTTCTATTTCCTGTTTTAAACTGAAGCAGTCGTCGGTTAGGTGGCCCGTGTCTTTGTGAAATTCACAAAAAAGGTTGGGATCTTGACCCCTCTTGTTTCGCATCTGTAGAGGTGGTTTGAACTGGTGGTTCTCGGTGGCTAGGACCTCGGAAGGGGTTTTTGTTAGTGGAGTCCATTGTTTTTCCCTGTTTTCTTTTTTTACCTCTTTCCGGTGGGCTATCTGGTTGATTGTGTGGCGCGCGTCCTCTCTTGGTGGGCTTCTCTCTCTATAATTGGAAGTTTTCCATGGTTGGCTTCTGCCCTTTCTGCCATGTCGGTCATTAGAGCTATACCCTCGCTGATGGTGATCGTCACCGGTCAACTGTTTATCTGTTTGCGCAATGGTTTTCGCTGCTTCAATGAATGTTTCCCAATCTTTGGGTCCTCCGTCCCTTCCTTTTACTCGCTTGATTAGGTCATCGCATTTGACTGCCCTCATGAAATGCGCGCGCATTATCTTTTCGCCCACGTCTCCAATTTCTAAACACTCTTTGTTATACCTCGTGATAAAGTCTTCCACGCTTTCGTGGTCTTTGCGCCATATGTTTAAACAATCAGCAGGATCTCTGGTGTGTCTTCACTGCTGGGAGAAGTGTGCAAGGAACTTCTCTCGGAAGTCAATCCATGATTTGATTCTTCCTGCTGGCAGGCTGCCGAACCATATGCGCGCTGCGCCAACGAATGTTTGAGCAAACAAATGGCACCAAGTTGGCAAATTCCATCCCCCTGTTGCTCCTGCGCCATTAAAAACTTGGAGATGATCGTCTGGGTCCATCAAACCGTTGTATTTGCCCACGTTGTGTGGCAGCTTCGTTTTGTCAATAGCGGCTGTGGCGATCTCTCTGATGAATTTTGAATTCTCAGCCATGTCGTCTGGACGATAGCTCAAGGTGTAATCATGCTCTGCTTTTGGGTTGTACCCTGCGCGATTGGTTGGTTTGTATGACTCGTGTTCTGGATGTAGCCTGCTGAACACTGTGCTTTCCCCTTTATACGTTGGGTCTTCTTCTTCGTCTTCCCATTCGGTGTTCATGTTGCGCGGGCACAGACGGCTTTGAATTGGCTTTCTTTGTGGATTATGGACATAGTTGCTTTCCGTTTCGCCATAAGTGTCGCGCGTGTCGTGCGCGCTTGGTTTTCTGATGTGTGGCACAGGTCCCTTCTCCGGGCGTAAATTCCACGCGTTGATCTGCTGAGTCGTGTGCGTACTCAGAGACCGTTGCGGTGGGGTAACGAATGCGACTGGTTAGCTTGTGCTTGGAGCAAAGCTTGTTGCGCGCTAAGTTGTGTATAAACAAGGTTTATAGATGCCATCTTCTCGGCGTACCAAGAAGCCAGAGTTTTTCCTTCGGGTAGCCCTAAAAGTGCAGAGAAATTCCGCTGTGCTTGTTCCGATGGAGCTGAGGGGCCAGCTCCATGGCTTGATGTCTGCACTGGTGGAGGTGTTTGTTGGACCATCCCTGGTGGAGGCGTGTGTTGGACTATCCCTGGTGGAGGTTGGAAGGTGGCTCCGTTTGTGGTCTGAGTGATTATCCTAGTGGGGGCTTGGAAAATGGGTCCAGTTGTTGTTTGGCTAACAACCCTGGATGCACTTCCAAAAATAATAGGAAAATCGTTGTTTGTCTTCCCTTCTTGGATGATTTCGTTCCTTTGGCTCCTTTGGATGTGTGCTGTGTCCGAAACGAGTTCAAAGGAAGAAACTTCTCCGTCCACTTGGTGTGAAGGGTTTTGTTCAGCCATTTTGGTGAGTGTTTTTCAAAAGAAAAAAAAGATGAGATTGGTTTTGCAAAAAGCGGATGACGCCAATGATGAAACACAGAATAACACCTAGTCTAATCTGTGGGGTTATTCCTTCTGTGGGTTCAATCTCTTATCTTACTCGCTGAAATGATCTGGATCCTGCAAAACAGCAACACCATTAGTCTCGTTAAGAGGGGAATATGGGGGTTTCCCTCTTAACCAGGCTCCGACGTGAGAATAAGTACTGTTCTGAGGGAGAATAAACAGTGTGTGTTTAGTGTGTGAGAATAGAGAGCAAAAGATCCTGAACCTGAATGATGAAGGGTCCTATTTATAGCCGGAGGGTGAAGAAGGGAGGAGCAACTGTGCCAGCTGTGGTTGCGCGCCAGCTGTCCGACCAAGGGGAATATCCTCTTGGTCTCCTCAGCCATAGTCGGAGTAGTGGTACACGTGGCGCGCTTACATTTGTTCATGTTGGAAACCTCGTACTGGCGTTGTCAGCTCTGCCCCCTGATTTATCGCAGGTCTACGTGTCGTCCTGCCACTGGTGACACGTGCTGTCCTTTTTGTCGTATGGAGCATCTTTGGTGCCACCTTAGCGTCTTCCAGAAGTTTCTAGAAGCTTCTGGATTGCTTTGCTGATGTAGGCGCACGCTTGAAAAGTGGTGTGGCCCCTGCCATGTAAGCAGAGAATTGGGACCATACCTCTTCACTACCTATTTCAATCAAGATACCTCCTATGAATGTTTAGTTTATGTATACTAGTAATACAACCAACAAAACTAATTAAACAAAAATTCATACTTTTGTGTATCAAACATTTACTAAGATGCTCTTATATTTATCAGCATTCTTGTGCAGTTAGGACCATCTTTAAAGCCTAAAAGATGTGAACTCCTTTTCTCTCTCTCTCTATATATATAGGAGAAGGATCCGTTAGGAACCACCCTTTATTGCGAGAACCGCAAGAACCAATGTGAACACAACAAAAAATACCTAAAAATAGCTAAAAACACACAACTTTTTTTTAATATTTAAAAAAAAAATCGCTACTTTTAGTAGCAAAAAAAAAATTTTTTTTGGCTACTAAAAATAGCCATTTTAATGTAAAAAATATTAAAAAAAATTTTTGTGTGTTTTTTTTATTTTTTTAGGTTTTTTGAGGGGTTTAGTTTTTAGCATTTAGCTTGGAGGGGGGGGGGGGTTCGACCAGATGAAAAACGGTTCTTTATCATCACAACCTACACCATTTGACTTCCCAGGACTAAGAAGTGATATTGAAGCAATCGAACGCACCATGGCTCCGCCATCACCGGCGGCCGGAACCCTTCGGATCCTTTTTCTTTGCTGCTCTCTCTCTCTACTTTCTCAGACTCTTACTTTCTCTCTCTAAAGTCTGCATCTCCTTTTCCGAAGTAGTAGCTTCAGCCTCAGTAGTGGTTGCATTGGTTCCGAATAACCGGGGGTACTTTTCTGTCATCCTGTCTTCGCGTTCCCAGGTGTATTCTGGGCCACGTTTGGAGTTCCAACGTACTCGAACAAGAGGGATTCTCTTGTTTTAGAGGACCTTCACATCCCGGTCCGTGATTTCAACTGGTTCCTCGACGAACTGCAACCGCTCGTCGATCGTGAGTTCCTTAAAAGGAATGATGAGGGTTTCATCCGATAGGCACTTCTTTAGGTTCGACACATGGAAAACATTATGAACTGCCCCGAGTTCAGCTGGTAGGTTCAACTTGTAGGCCACTTTGCCTATCTTCTCTATGATTTCGAACGGTCCGACGTACCACGGATTTAGTTTGCCCCGTTTGCCAAAATGAACCACACCCTTCCAGGGTGAGACTTTAAGTAAAACCCGGTCCCCGACCTGAAATTCCAATGGCTTTCTACGCTTGTCCGCGTAGGCTTTCTGACGGTCGCGTGCTGCCGCCATGCGTTGTCGTATCTGTGCTATCTTTTCCGTGGCGTCCACTACAATCTCTGGACCCGTAACCTGACTATCCCCCACCTCTGCCCAACAGAGAGGTGACCGACATTTACGCCCGTACAATGCCTCGAATGGAGCGGCTTGGATGCTGGTGTGATAACTATTATTATATGAAAACTCCACCAAAGGGAAGTGCTTTTCCCAGCCGTTGCCGAAATCAATCACGCATGCCCGAAGCATGTCTTCAAGAGTTTGAATCGTTCGCTCAGACTGCCCATCTGTCTGAGGATGATATGCTGTGCTCATGTCTAACCGTGAGCCGAAGGATTTATGCATCGCTTGCCATAGCTCTGACGTGAATCGTGCATCGCGATCTGAAATGATGGATGTGGGCACTCCGTGCCTCGAAACAACTTCTTTAAGATAGACGTTTGCGAGAGTGGAGAACTTATCCGTTTCCTTTATAGGTAGGAAGTGTGCAGACTTGGTGAGTCGATCCACGATCACCCATATGGTATCATTCCCACGCTGGGATCTAGGTAGGCCTGTAACGAAATCCATGGAAATTTCTTCCCATTTCCATTGAGGTATCTTAGGCTGCTGAAGTAGGCCCGCTGGTTTCTGGTATTCGACCTTGACTCTCGCACAGGTCAAGCATTTTCCAACGTACGTGGCGATGTGGGCCTTCATGCTAGGCCACCAATAAGTAGTTCTGATGTCGTGGTACATTTTATCCGACCCTGGATGTACCGAGTAGCGAGACTTGTGAGCTTCATCCATTACAAGTTCGCGTAGACCGCCATAAAGTGGGACCCAAATACGCCCCGTTACATAGTAGGCGCCGTCTGCCTTCTGTTCTAACCGCTGTCGTGAGCCGCGTAGGGCTTCTGCCTTAACGTTTTCCGGTTTCAATGCTTCTACCTGAGCATCTCGTATCTGTGCAGGAAGGCTAGACTGAATCGTAAGCTGTAGCGCTCGCACGCGTCGTGGTAAAGTGTCTTTCCAACTGAGGGCATCAGCCACAACATTGGCCTTGCCTGGATGGTACTTGATAGCGCATTCATAGTCGTTTAGTAACTCGACCCATCGCCGTTGACGCATGTTCAAATCCTTCTGCTTAAGGATATGCTCGAGACTCCTGTGATCGGTGTAAATCGTGCACCTGGTACCGTACAGGTAGTGTCGCCATATCTTAAGCGCGAAAACAACAGCTCCCAGCTCTAAATCGTGCGTCGTGTAGTTCCGTTCGTGAATCTTAAGTTGGCGTGAAGCGTAAGCAATAACCTTGTCGCGCTGCATTAACACACATCCAAGTCCCCGAATGGATGCATCACAATAAACCACGAAGTCATCTGTGCCCTCTGGCAAAGAGAGGATTGGTGCACTGCAAAGTCTATCCTTTAGGTGCTGAAAAGCAGTTTCCTGGGGATCTCCCCAACGGTAGGTGACACCCTTCTGTGTCAGTAGCGTAAGCGGCTGAGCAATCTTTGAGAAATCCTTGATAAACCGTCTGTAGTAGCCCGCCAAACCCAAGAATTGGCGTATTTCCGTCGGCGTACGCGGTGCAGGCCAGTTTCTGATCGAGTCTACCTTGGATGGATCGACATGGATCCCATCCTTGTTCACTACGTGGCCTAGAAAGTGGACTTCACGAAGCCAGAAGTCGCATTTCGAAAACTTAGCGTATAGCTGCTCCTTCCGAAGGAGTTCCAAAATAAGGCGTAGGTGCTGCTCGTGTTCCTCCTGACTCTTGGAGTAGATCAAAATGTCGTCGATGAAAACAATGACGAACTTGTCAAGATAGGGTTTGCACACCCTGTTCATAAGATCCATGAATACGGCAGGCGCGTTCGTTAACCCGAACGGCATGACAAGAAACTCGTAGTGACCGTAGCGAGTTCTAAATGCGGTCTTGGAGACGTCCTCATCCCGGACTCTCAGCTGATGATACCCTGACCGTAGGTCTATCTTGGAGTAGTAACACGACCCTTGCAACTGGTCGAATAAGTCGTCTATGCGTGGAAGAGGATAGCGGTTCTTCACCGTCACCTTGTTGAGTTCACGGTAGTCTATGCACATTCTGAACGTACCGTCTTTCTTTTTCACGAATAGTACTGGAGCTCCCCAAGGCGAAGAGCTTGGACGAATGAAGCCCTTTTCCAAGAGTTCTTGTAGCTGCTTTGACAATTCCTCCAATTCTGATGGAGCTAGACGATATGGTGCGCGAGCTATGGGTGCTGCTCCTGGAGCGAGCTCGATTTGAAATTCGACCTGACGGTGAGGCGGTAAGCCAGGTAAGTCTTCAGGAAACACCTGAGGGTAGTCGCGTACGATTGGAATATCCTCCAATTTCTTTTCCTTTACTGATGCGTCTGTAACGAGTGCCAGAATGGCAGTGTGCCCCTTTCGTAAGCATTTCTGAGCCTTCAAGAAAGAGATGATGCCAACTACAGCACCACTCTTGTCGCCTTGGACTTCGAGAGGTTCTTGACCAGAACGAGGAATGCGAATTATCTTCTCACTGCACAAGATTTCTGCCTGATGCTGGGATAACCAATCCATCCCTATGACGATATCGAAACTTCCCAAGACTATGGGAATAAGGTCGATGGAGAAAGCTTGACCGGCTAAGGTAATACTACAACCTCTGACTATCTGCGTGGCTTCTAAACTCTTACCATTAGCTAGTTCTACGACGTGTTTGATGTTTAGGGGTGTTGATGTACGTTTTAACAATTTACTGGCTTTCACAGAAATATAACTTGTATCCGCACCCGAATCAAATAAAACAGTAACGTAAATATTGTCGAGGAGAAACTTACCCATAACCACATTGGGATCGTTCACTGCGTCACCTCGACCGAGCACAAAAGCGCGTCCCCTAGCCTCGTTGCCATTATTGTTGTTGTTCCCACCGTTGTTGTTCCCATTGCCCTGGTTATTGTTGTTGCGATTCTGGTTCAACTGAGGACAATCGCGTTTGAAATGACCCTCAGCCCCACACTGGAAACATCCCCGGTTTCCCCGCTGTGGCTGCTGCTGCTGTGGGTTCTGTGGAGCTGGTTGTTGCGGTTGCTGGTTCTGATTTGCAGGCCGTGGGCTCCTACAGTCTTTGGCCTCGTGACCCATCTTGAGACATCTTTGACAACGACCCTTGTTGCACTGGCCGCTGTGATGCCTGTTGCAGTTGTGACACTTAGGGTGAAACCCTTGATACCTTCTCTGTCTATGACCACCAGAGGATTGCTGACCAGGACTCTGGTAGTGATCAGTCTTCTGCTGCTGAGCTTGAGATTGAACGGATGCTGAACCTTTGCTTGAATCCCCATCCCACTTTCTTTTGTTGTCACTGGGTGTAGTGGGAGTAGCGGCTGAAGTGGTAGCACTGATGCGTTTGGGCAACTTGTATTGATCCACCGCCTGATCCGTGAGGCGATGAGCAAGGCGTTGGATATCCTGAATGTTGTCAAGGTTAGCCGATGTAACATGGCTCTGAATTTCTGAGGCTAGACCCTTGAGGTACAACTCGATGCGCTTGATCAGAGGGTCTACCATGGTAGGACACAAAATAGCCAGTTCGTTCGATCGCTTCGTGTAAGCTTCTATCTCTGACCCCGTCATCTTCAGATGATAAAACTCGTTTTCCAGCTTGTGAATGTCGTCACGCGTGCAGTACTCACGCTTGATGAGTTCCTTGAAATCGTTCCATGGGGTGGCGTTAGCAGCTGCCAACCCGAGAATCTGAACTTGGGCGTTCCACCAAGTTAGTGCTATTCCTTCTAGCGTGCCAGTGGCGTATTTCACCCTGCGAGCCTCAGGGCATTCGCACATCTCGAATACAGACTCGAGCTTCTCAAACCAGTGGAGGAGTCCCACTGCCCCCTCTGTGCCGCTGAAAGTACTTGGACGACAGTCCATGAAGTTCTTAAAAGTGCAAACTTGTTGCTGCGCTGGTTGACCTATTGTGTACGAATAGGGCAAAGTTTAAATACAAGGTCTAGTTTAGGAATGTAGGATCTAAAGATCCTAGCGTAAGTTATGACTACAGGATATACTACCTGCTTGAGCAGCTGCAAGTGCCGCAGCAACTTGAGCTTGAACGAGAGCCTCTAGCTGGGCTTGAGTCATGTTAATCCGTCCAGACATGATCTTCATTATAAAAGTAACGTAGGTGAGAGTGGTTCGCGAGTAGGGCGATGACAGAAAAGCGTAAGCACGTAGGTATTCTCATGTAATAAAGTCATGTGTATCTAAACGTAATGCGAGCAAAGTTCTAAGCAGTTCTAGCAAACAGGCAATAAACATAAACCTTATTACCGAGAATGTCGAGTCTTGCACGTGGAGCGAAGCGTCGTTGTGGATCGTTGAGAGCACTGTTCTGGTTATAGTCTGGTTTTAATAAAAATGCTTTCCCATATTAAAACCAAGTTCTCTATAACCAATGGCTCTGATACCAATCTGTCACACCCCCAAAATCCACTTGCGGAACATCACCGCTTGGGAGCGTGACTGACCAGGATCAAGCCACCAATCATATTGAACATGTAAATATATAGTAAAGTTATCCATCAATACGAAAGGTGTTTATCAAAACCAACATAGTTAAGTATAGCGGAAGCATTAATGTAAAACCCAATCATAAGTATTAATGTATGAAATAACATAAGTAATCTCGATCCATTTGCCCACAACGACCTGCTCCTCCCTGTGCAAGCTCCCAGAATGTACCTAAGGTCCTGCAAGGCATGCAGCAAATAATCAACAACTAGTTGAGCGAGTTCACAGAAAGTAAGTTCATAACAGTAATGTATAAGTTCATCTAGTGGGGGCTTCCCATACAAGTAGATACTATTGGTGAGGGATTCTCACATTTATCCTTAACAATGGGGGATTCCCATTATGGTACTTACTAGACTAATTGCAACCATGTGTTCTTCTTAATCCGAGAACAGGAATACGTACTAGGTCACGCAGGATTTACGTGAGTGCCCTTCCCCGAGGACAGTGGTACGCGTGGGGTTTACGTAGGATTTACGTAAGTGTCCTTCCGACCCGGAAGACAATAGTGGGTATTAGGTTACGCAGGATTTACGTAAGTGTCCTCCCGACCCGGGAGACAATGGTAGATACTAGTTTACGTAGGTTTTACGTAAGTGTCCTGACTATCCTGAGGACGATGGTCTGTAGTCTAGTGATTGCGTAAGTACGAGTAATCATTCCTTAACAAACATTCCAACCCAATTCCCAACCCGGGAATCCCATGCCTTGGCTGTGTGAACTCACCTTGGATTGCTCGGCAGGTACACAAAAAGTACAGGTAAGCTAGTAGGTGGTCAACCACGTCCTATCAGGGTTACCATACAAGTCAGGTTTTGACTTCAAATAATACACGTTTGTATCACATAAATTAGCAGATAACGTGCATGTAATAATCATGGCAAACATGTAACATGGTTAACGAGCATAACATATCCAACTTGTGAAAATAGGAATTGGTCCAATATTAGTTTGAGTAATTCAACAACATGTACGGCCCAATTATAACCCATAAGTGGACTTGTGCGGTCCGGCCTGTGTTGTGCGATCGGGCAACCCAACCCAATAAACCATCCGGCCCAACAGTTAAATAAGACATGTGACTTGTGCGATTGGGCCAGCTTGTACGATCCGTCAACATTGTGCGACTGGGTACTTGGGCTGTCCGACCCAAATCAGTTTGTGCGATGTACAAGTCTAAGCCCACTAATTCCCGGCCCAACAACCCGCAAACAGTTTAACAGTTCAAACATAAACATACTCGGCCCAAACTTAACATACCAAAGACATCGTGCGATCCAACTGATCTTGTACGATCCAGCTGGGTTGTGCGATCAGGAAATGGGCTTTGTGGCCCAACAGTCAACAATAGTTCAGTATACGTGTGTGGCCCAACATCTTGTGCGATCCGCACCAGCTTGTGCGATCCACAAGATGTTGTGCGATCAGGCAATAATAAAATGGGTTGTGCGTTTGGCCTTATGCGATCAGATGGTCTTGTGCGTGTGTGCTCTTGTGCGATCAGATCGGTTGTGCGATTGATCCACTTGTTCGTGTGGGCATCTGGTGCGAACAAGATTCCTTGTGCGATCAGTTTAATGATTTCCGTGAATTGAGCAATCGGTTACAATTATCATCAGTTTCCAAATTAACCACAATCAATTAACAACACTAACAGTTTCCCATCCAAGCAATATCCGATCAAATCAACCAATTTACATTTAATTCACATGAACCCTAACAATTCCTTGAATCATAACAACTCATAATCAAGAACAATCTATCGAAACACTTAAACATACCCGATTTAACAATCATAGAGCCGATTAATGAATCATCAATAAGTTTAACAAATTCGAGACATAACATAACAGCGGATTATCATCATCATACAATACCGGTTTCATAACCATGTAACCGATTAACCATCTATTCGGTTTGATTCTACATCATGCAACCTACTCACAAGAACATCATCATATAGCAGCCGATTCATCAACAACATTCAAAACAACAACAAACATATCAAGTACTAACCGGATTAGAGAAGAAGCAAGAGTGATCCGAGTACAATGATCTTGCCGTCGGTTCCGAGCAAAACGAGAGAGATAGAGAGGAAATCGCCTAGGGTTTGTGTGTGATAGTGTTTTGTGTAACCAACTAACAATACCAATCCCCAACTATGGGATTTACACGGTTAAGGGAAGTGGGCCGAACCCTTACTGGGCTGCCTAAAGTCCGGTTACAATTATACGGCCCAAAGGGCTTGTGCGAGTGGTGTTGTGCGGTTCAAGTTGTGTAGTCTTGTGCGATCGGTTTAATACATACATACATATAATATACACAATGCACGTAACACATCATACATTCATTAACTCAAAGTGTCATATAGGCACGTAACGTTACATCAAAGCAAGTCTAAGGTTCGAGTTGTCACACAAGTAACAACACACACCACGAAAGAACAGTTGTCTCTCTGTCTCTCTCTCTCTCTCAATACATATACATATATAACGGAGGGTTGTTGAAGATAATCAAAATCACTGGCGGAAAGAGGCGGCAACCACCCTCAGAAACCCTTGCTCCTCTCTGCCTCATAGAGTAAACTGCCATTTCGATCCTGATCTGCAGTGCCACCACCGTCACTCCACCCGCCACCGCCCCACCACCTGCCCTCTCACTAAAACCATCCAAAAAGACGCACAGCCGCCGGAGCTTCTGCTTCATTCTTTCACCGCCACCACCATAACCACCGCCACCCCCAATCTCTCTGATCTCTAACCCCCACAAACAATCAGATCAAAATATTTCTGATTTCGATTCAGATCTGAAACTCAAAGCTTTTCTCTCCAATACACACAAATGAGAGAGAAACATGAGAGAGAGAGAGAGAGAGGAACGCAGAGATGACGATGACGATGGTGGATCTGAGTTTCGGTAGGGACGACGCTGGAGTGGTGCTCAGGTGGGACGATGATGATGATTTATTTGGGGATTATGTTGATCGATCTAGGTCTCAACTTAACTGATCGATTTAGAGAGAGAAGAGAGAGAGTCTGTTAGGGTTTTATGATGATGATGATGATTTATTTGGGGATGAAGTTAATTAAGAAAATGTAAAATGAAAAGCAAAATGACCAAAATGCCCCTGCACTACAGGACAAAATAGGAGGTTGCAACAGTCCAAAAAATAGGGTTTTTGGATTTTGGACTAAAATGGCAACAAAATGCAAACCACAGGGACCTAAATGTAATAAGTTTGAGATTTGGACTAAAGTGGCAAAACTGACCAAACCACAGGGACCAAAATGGCAGTTTACTCAAAATCTAAAAAGAGGGATTTTGAAAAGAGAAATGAATTATTTGATGTTGTAAATTCTTTTTTTGATGTTGTATCTTAATTACAATGAGGTTTGTATTAAAAAATTTGGTTTTGATTGGTTTTTTCTTTCGTTCTCACGGTTCTCGCAATATTTAGCGTTCTCAAGATAACCCTCCCCATATATATATAGGATCAAGATTAAGGGAAACCCTTTCGAGTTGTGAGAACTTAGAGAACCCGCTCTTCTCGTGTGAGTTTTGCCCCCATTTTTTTCACATCTCTAGATTAAAATGTTAGAAAAGACTGCCGTAAAAAAATTTAGAAATTTTTTTTTTGAAGTGGTGTTTTTCGGCCTCTTACGGCAGTTGTAAAAAGCTGATGACATAAGCATGACATCACTTTTTACAGCATTTACGATTCTTTTAACTACACAACATATGTCTGTCTGTGTATGATAGGAGTTCAGATATAAGTAAAGCAAAATATTTAATAGCCCATTCATCAGGTTATTCAGGGCTACTTCCATCTACCATCCATAACAGGTCCAAAACTTATGATACTTTCATACCTTCTAAATGTTTAAAGGACCTATTTTATGCTGAAGTAGCAGTCCAATTTCCAATATTGCTGATGCAGTGTTCTCAAATCAATTCTCTGCATTGAAGAAGTTTTAAAGTTTATGTTACTTACACACATCTATGTTGTGTAGATAAAGCAAGCTATCAGACTAATTTGTTTATATATATTTTAATTTGGTATCGTTCACCAGCACACGTACAAGTTATATTACAAATGAATGAACAAACTAATTTGTTTACATATTTCTTTTAAATTTTGAAGAGGAGTGAAAAACAATAACTGTTACTTTTACACCATTTCTTTTATATTTTAGTTTTTTTCTTTTTTTTCCTTTTTTTTAAATGTAAAAATGAATGTTTATTTTTTATTTTGCATGTTCTCCTGATATATAGTGTTCTGAATTGAATTAAAGAGAACAGCGTTTTAGATTTTATTGAACTTTCTTTTAATTATAAATAAATACTAGAGATTAAAGATTCATGGAAATTATTTAGATTTTTAAATGAAAAGTCAAACTTCACTTTTCTTTCTAGCCATATTTAACTTCATGGCGTAAATTACACTTGTTGTGTTTTATGTTTGTATCAGATTACAGGATGTCGTTTAACTTCAATAATTACAATCACAATTCTTTATTTGGAAAACTCGTTACCTCCTAGGTTCTTTAGCATCAACTAGATTAAAATTTTGAGTTAAATCTAGTCACATGAGGGTATTATAGTCATCTCAATCTTTTATTTAAATGTTTTTAATAAATAAAGCAGAAAAAGCATATATATACTACAAGCACACTCTCTCTATCTCTAAAATAAAACTAGTCCAAGTCCACCATCGCCACCGCCGTTGACATGATCACCACCATCATCGGAGCTACACAATCGCCTGTGACATAACCACCACCACCATCGATTCTGGCGAGAGGGAGAGAAGTGATTTCAGATCTGATGGAAGATCAGACAGTTGTGAAGACAAATCTGATCATTCTTGGCAGGAAATAAACAACGAACCTTTGTTCTACAGATCTAACGTGGCCATTTTGTGATATACATCTTCCAACCACCAGAAACCCTAACGAATATCATGTTTATTTGACAGATATGACAATTGTGAAGTATGGCAACGATTCATGTTGTTTATATCTAGGGTTCCGGTCGGTTTATGTTGTTTAGATCTACGGTTCCAGAAGTATGACGGTGGCCCAATTTTTTGGTGACGGTGGCTAGATGTGCATTTTCAGGCGAAGGGTGGGTTTAGATATTTTCAGGCGGCCGACAATGGTGGTGGTGATGACCGGTATTTATGGAGAAAGAAAGAAAGAGAGAGACTTATGAGAGATTGAGGGGAATAATCATATATATTAATTTCTTAAAGTTTTTTTTAAATAATAAGGAAAAAGACAATTATACCCTCATGTGTAAGGCACATGTTCTGACTTAACTGAAAATTTTAACCTGGTTAGTGCTAAAGGAAGAAAGGTGTAATGAGTTCTCCAAATAAAAGATTGTGACGGTAATTATTGAAGTTAAAGGGCATCCATCGCAATCTGATATAAACATAAAGGATGAAAAGTGTAATTTACCCAACCTCCTGTTAGTTACAATAATGTCACCGCAACTTCCTGTTAGTGACAATAACCAATAATGTCACCGCCTTCTTAACCATTGAAATATTGAATTGATATGATTAACGATCCATGTTTATTTCTACCTTCGCACACAAAATCTCGTTTTTTATTTGAATCTTCATGTATATTTAGATGAGTTCAAATGAACCAGCACATATTTCACACTCATATTATGAAATTGAGGACAACCTTATTACCATTTTATCAGATTAAAATATATGATTACAAATTAATTCACATGGTTTAATAATCCTTGGGTTTTCACATG
Source organism: Helianthus annuus (assembly GCF_002127325.2). Taxonomy (NCBI): domain Eukaryota; kingdom Viridiplantae; phylum Streptophyta; class Magnoliopsida; order Asterales; family Asteraceae; genus Helianthus; species Helianthus annuus. The sequence goes on along the minus strand of NC_035438.2, from coordinate 64,116,133 downwards.
CTCTTTTCTTTTGGTAGAGCAGAAGTTAGAGCAGTATGGTTGTTTCCCTGATCTTTTTGTCTATATTGGGTTTTCACATGCATGACACATATATACATGTATTCTTATATAAAAGCATACGTCACCTATGTCTGCGTATTAAGGGTTGTCAATCATGTCGGGTTGGCAGTTTGATGTATTTCAGGTTGGCGGGTTAAAATTCTTCAACCCTTTATGTTGTGTCGTGTTGAACTTGTTCAAATCAGGTTGCGTTCTGGTCATGTTTTATGTCGACCATTTAATGTAATAACTAGTGACTTCGTAACAGTTTAAGATTTGGAGAAGAATGTAACAACTAGCAACACCTATAACTACCGCACAAACCAAAAGGCAGTCCCCTCGAATTTCAGATGTGGAGAAAACATGCTAGAAGATGCAGATGAAATAGATGCAGTACAGAAGAGGAGGAACACGAGAATCATGGAGAGACGAAGAATGCAGAATTAGAGAAAAAATTATTCAACAGGTATGCCATCCTGAAATTACTCCGTGGTTACTCACACAAGGATCAGGATCAGGTTAAGGCTCAGACGAATAAGAAACAACTTGACTAGTCATTTCAAAAGGCAATCAAGGCTTGGATGGATGACAAAGTAGATTGGCCAGCAAAGCTAACAAATATCGATACTGACTTTTGGATTCCAAATTCTAATGCACAGCATATTTTGTGGGCTACACTTAAATTCGAGCTCAAGAAAACACATGTTTTAGGTTAAAGATGGGTCCATGAAGGTGGTCAGCCTACAATTGAATGGCTTAGTTCTAGGGGCACCAAATCCCTTCTTTCTGACTTGAGGACAAGTCAATTATCGGGGCAGGATGTATTGATACAAATCCAATTCTATCGGGTGGATATTAGGGTCAGATATATTAATGAGTCAAAGCAGTTATTGAAAAGGGAAACTAATGGGTAAATGGGAGCTGAAGTTCAGGGCCAATTATTATTGCTATTATTGCTTATTTATATCTTTGTTCTAGTTTTTGGAGATTATGTCGATGATTATAATCTAAATTAGGTATCTATACCTTTGTTCTTGGTGATTAACTCATCTCCAATCGGGTCTTATATCCTGTAACATTTCAATTTCCAGCAATTAAATCCATCAATTACCTTTGTTTGATTTTTGGGTTCTATCATTTGGTTCCGATATGAACCAAATGCAACATAAAAATTATATTAAATAAGGTATAAAATCAACCCCTTTTAGTACTAATGTTGGAAAAAGTGTGTTTCTTTATATACTTTTGAATTTCAGGATTAAAAGAGCTTAAATGTACAAAAGGAATAAATTAACGGCGAAACCAACATAAATATAAAATAAGGGAATGGAAGTTAATACATCATACCAACCCTCCGAGCTTCACCACAAGACCAAAAATAACGAATCGTAATACAAGCACGAGGCCGTGCCACCAAGACATGGGGTCGTGCCCCAATCAAGATTCTAGAAAGAAAAAGACAAACAGAAGCAGACAAGAGACACGGGGCCGTGTCCAATGGACACGGGCCATAGTCAACTCCAAGATATGCAGGACACGGGCCATAGTCAACTCCCAGATATGCAAATCTTGGATAGTTAGCAAGTATAATGGCCACGAGGCCATGCCGTTGACACATGGAGCCGTGCAAGCATCTGGACTAACACAGCTCATTAAATGAAGATAGAGATGCCCATCGGGCATGGGGCCGTGTAAAGCTTCTATTTCTAACTATAAATAGGGGTGCTTGGTTCAATTGCAATCCATCCCTTGGCAAACCACTTCTCTCACACCTGCCACCACTCCACCATCACAATACCACCATCATCCACCACATTCATCCATCATCCATCTTTAGAGTGTGTAGTAGTCTCAGGATCCAAGATTGATCGTAAGAGTTTTTGTCAAACAAAGGTCATGCTTGGCTAATCTCTTACATCACCTGGTGAAGACAAGTCATTTATGTATTACTTTTATTTTACAAGCTTTGGTAAACTTCTTAATTGGGTTTGTATTAATGACTTTAATATCTAATTTTTTATATTGAAAGTGAACTTTATTCTATCATCTCTCCATGTTTTGTTGATTCACTCATTCGTGTCTTTACAGTCTATATAAAGCGCGTTAACTGCCTGGAAGGAGGTTAGAAGGATGGTTTGGGTAAAGTTCCTACCTCGTTCAGTGTATAGATCCTGCGAGGACTTGGTTCAAGCATATTAGGACTTCCTTTGAGCCAGATAGCATCAAATCGGGGGAAGTAAGAATGGCTTGAATCCCTTATAAATAAACTACTATTAAAACTTTAAACCGGCCTTGCGGGACTGTATCCTTGCTGACTCAGACCAATATGGCCAAGGGTAGTGTTGCCTCCAAAAGAGGGACATGCCACATTTTGCATTAATAACTTACTTAATTATCTTTCGATATTCCGGCTTTGCGGGACTGTATCCCTGCTGACTCAAACCAATATGGCCGAGGGTAGCGTTGCCTCCAAAAGAGGGACTGTCACACCCCAAGCGATGGCGGAAACATCGGGATGAGACGAACAAATTGCTCAAAACAACATAACACTAAATGTGACAATATGAATTAAATCATTTTATTAAAACTAAAGAATAATACATTGTTTTAAATAGTAAACATAGATTCAAACATTGCTTAATTGCTAAAATGGGTTTCTAGGTTCATCCTAGCTTGTTTTCTTGATCATCTTGACTATCCACCTGCAACATGTATTAAAATAACATCAACAAAAGTTGGCGAGTATACAGGTTTGATACATAGCATAAAGTAGAATAAAAAGTTTAAATACTCATATCCAACATGAACAACATAATACAAGTTACTAATATGCTGAAACAGTGTCATTATATGTCAAACCCAAGTTTCCAACGCAAACACCCCAGGACTCACTCAAGGGCGGTGCGTAAATAAGTATAAGAAGTCTAACAAGTCTCACAAGTTTCCAACGCAAGCACCCCAAGACTCACTCAAGGGCGGTGCGTAAATAAGTATAAGAAGTCTCACAAGTTTCCAACGCAAACACCCCAAGACTCACTCAAGGGCGGTGCGTAAATAAGTATAAGAAGTCTCACAAGTCTCACAAGTTTCCAACGCAAACACCCCAAGACTCACTCAAGGGCGGTGCGTAAATAAGTATAAGAAGTCTCTCAAGTTTCCAACTCAAACACCCCAAGACTCACTCAAGGGCGGTGCGTAAATAAGTTTCACAAGTCTCACAAGTTTCACAAGTTTAGCCAGGTTAATGTGCATATAGACACGAAATGTTTGCATAGCATACAAGATTAACAAGCATCAAATTGTTTCATGTTTAAAAATGGATAGAGTGTGCATACAACAAGTTTCAAGCATTGCGTGTTTTTGTATAGAATACATGTTGCACCCAAAAGTGATAAAATAAAAATGGGATCAAGTATACTCACATTGATTGCGTTGCGAATTCTTGTAAGATAGCGCACGAGTAAAATTGGATAAATCCAAGAGAACGAACGTAAGCGATATTATCCTAAATATCACAACGATCTTGTTAAAATAAGGTTCCTAATATTTAGAATTTACAAGTTAAATTAAGTAAGTATTTTATCCACACATAAGCCGTTGATATATATAACAAAAAGATTTAATGAAATTGGTTAATGAATAATAAAAGAAACAGAAAAGAAATTAATAACATGTTCAAAATGAGTAACTTAATAACATGTTTCATTTTGTGTTTACTGAATAATAAAAAGAAACAGAAAAGAAGTTAAAAGAAAAATATATCATTTTGGGGTGTCACTAACTTGTTAAAAGAAATAAAAAAAAAGAACTTCAACTTGAATACGATTGCTCAAAATCGGCCAAAACAGCTTCTAACCCGGATCAAACTAGTCTACGCCCAGTTTGGTGTTTGAGAAATGCTTTGTTTATACCTTTTTATATTAAGTTACAGGTTACCATCTTCATTTATAAAACTCAATAAACTAATCCTTCTTCTTCATTAGAAAAAGGACATACGAACATACAGCTTGTATAAAACTCAAAATTTCAATTGGTTAAACATGAATGTGTATCGAATGATTTATCAAAAATAAAACAAAAGCAAGAGAAGATTATACCGAAACACAGTGGCGACTCGGGTTTCCTTGGCGACTCGGGTTTCCGACGTAACGACTCCGATTCCGGCGGCTGCGGCTGTTTGAAGGATTAAACGACAGGACCAAATTGAAAGGAACCGTGGAGGCTTTCCGGGTTGCTCTCCGATCTCCGGAAACGTGCTTCGGCGAGTCGTCTTCGAGTTCTGGCGGACGATCGTGTCTCCGGTGGATTGTTCATTGAAACAAAAGATGGTGAGATGTTGTCGAGATGTGTGTGTAGTGAGGTGTCGAGAATAGCTTGGTATTTATATAACATCACTGTCTCAATTGTCGTTTTTATAACGTGTTTCGGTCCCGTAAATTTGGAAATGAGTTTGATTGATTGATACGTATATGTATTACAACAAGTCTAGGTTCGTGATTGAGCTCAAAAATGGAAGCGCGACATCCTATCAATCAGCGCGAGTTCAAAAGGAAATAAGGAACAATCTTGTGAATGAGTTTTGGCGGCAATTCTGTTAAAAAAAGAAATGAAATCATTGCTTTACTCATGATTGGGTTCAAAAGGAAATTCGAGTATTCTTGGTCTAATCCGATCAATCAGGAAGTCGAAAACAAGGAAAGTTTGGCTGTTCTTCGCTGACCTCATTTAGGCGGCAAGGTTGTTTTAAAAAGGATTTCCGTGTTTTGTGCGCCTAATATTATTTTACTCATAAGGTTTGCACCAAACACAAAGTGGTGCAGTGGTCGGGCAGCTGTTTGTTTACAGATGAGACCCGGGTTCGAGTCCCGTGGATCCCCATTTTCATCTATATTTTTAATTTAAAGTTTCCAAACTTACAATTAGCACCCTTAACTTTGAGAGCTTATACTAACTTTACTAACTTGGTTAACTAACTGGGTTAGTTTAAGAAAATTTTATATTAATTAAATTAATCAAATAAATAAATGAATATTTATAAAGATTATTAATTAAGTTAAAGAATAAAATGTTTCCACAATTATTTATTTCGCGAAAAATTCCCGAGTTTCAAGTATTAGGATCCAAAATTTCGAAACGGGTTGGATTTTGGAAATCCAATTTGACGGATGTTACAGTCTCCCCTACTTTAGGTGATTTCGTTCTCGAAATCTAAGAGTAAGACCTCTAAAGATTCAAAAGAAAGAATATGTAAGACTCGATCCCAATGTTTTGTTTATGGAAATTGTTTTCATGAATGCATTATATAGCACATAGTTTCACGTAGCATATAGTTTTCAAATAATTCCACATAGCATAACATGAATTTTCATAGTACAACATGTAAAATGAAAGCATCGCAAATTTAGTTTGTTCACGAGAGGTTATTATTATTTGTTTTAAATTGCGAAGATAGTGCGATTCGTGTCTCCAAACTTGAAATGAAAGTAACGTTCAAATATAAAGTTTCATTGAGAACGAAAAAAGAGTTGGTAACTACCTCCGAGGTAAGGAAATCACCCCTAGCTCATTGGTGAAGTTGAAAAGTGAGTGGAGCTAATCGTCAAGGTAAGGTAATCACTCCTATCTTTACGATAAGCTTCCATTTTTGGAAATATGAGTATTAGCATAAATATTTAGAACAATCCACATCACATACTTAGTTAACAAGATTAACGTATCACTGGCATGTGAATAAACAGGTCAACCCATCGTGTACCGCAAAGTTGACTACCCAACATCGTCGCAACGAAGAGGGTGTAATGTTGTTAATTTAACATGACCACTAGAATACGGGCGGGCGCTACTCCTATAGCACTACGCATAGTGCTATACATGTAAAGGTGTGGGTTAAAGGACAAGTTCATCACATAAGAATAACCCAGTAACACGAATCCAGTATAACATACTAGCATGCATGTATTAGATTGAAATGATATATCGTGCAAATGTAAAACACATGAAAATTGAGATAGCGTAAAAGAGATTTAACGTAAAACATGGATTGTCACGGAACGTAACATACGACAATTCCAAAGTGAATCGAAGTCCTTTTCGAATTAAGGAAACATGCTTTGGCCTAATAGACAAATACTCTCATCGAGGAGCGACTAACGATATTTGTCCTTCCAGTTACTACACGTCCTTAATCGATTGGGAAATCGAAACTTTAGCGAGAGCGAAAATCGAGGAGTGGGACTAGTTAACAAGATGCGAGTATCACCTCTAACTTGATAACATAGTACCCTAATGTGGTTGGTACTTATCATAAGATAAGGGTCCACTAGAATATGAAATGGAAAACTCCCATCAAGGTTTGGATATCACTCCTAACTTGAGGGTAGGTTTCGTGCAAAAATTAAAGTATAGCTGAGTGAAAGTCATCACCAAGTGTGGGAATCACCCCTATCTTGATGAATCTTTTCGATTGTGTTGTAAGAGTGTCTTCAAGCCTCCAAGTGTGTATTGTGTTAGCCTTAGGAAAGGCATGTATATTAAGAGTCCAAAAGAAAGTAGAGGGAAGCAAAGAAGATAGAAGAGAAGTTGTTTTAAGCAACACATAGTGAATAAGTTCCTAAACTATAGACTAGGCAAGGCATTCCTAATTCCCTATAGTTATGGCTCTGATACCAATATGGTATCAGAGTACTCCTACTATAGACTAGGAAAAAGTAAGGAAATCCTACCTAATTTCCTATAGTTAAGGCTCTGATACCAATCTGTCACACCCCAACCGATGGCGGAAACATCGGGATGAGACGAACAAATTGCTCAAAACAACATAACACTAATGTGACAATATGAATTAAATTATTTTATTAAAACTAAAGAATAATACATTGTTTTAAATAGTAAACATAGATTCAAACATTGCTTAATTGCTAAAATGGGTTTCTAGGTTCATCCTAGCTTGTTTTCTTGATCATCTTGACTATCCACCTGCAACATGTATTAAAATAACATCAACAAAAGTTGGCGAGTATACAGGTTTGATACATAGCATAAAGTAGAATAAAAAGTTTAAATACTCATATCCAACATGAACAACATAATACAAGTTACTAATATGCTGAAACAATGTCACTATATGTCAAACCCAAGTTTCCAACGCAAACACCCCAAGACTCACTCAAGGGCGGTGCGTAAATAAGTATAAGAAGTCTAACAAGTCTCACAAGTTTCCAACGCAAACACCCCAAGACTCACTCAAGGGCGGTGCGTAAATAAGTATAAGAAGTCTCACAAGTCTCACAAGTTTCCAACGCAAACACCCCAAGACTCACTCAAGGGCGGTGCGTAAATAAGTATAAGAAGTCTCTCAAGTTTCCAACGCAAACACCCCAAGACTCACTCAAGGGCGATGCGTAAATAAGTATAAGAAGTCTAACAAGTCTCACAAGTTTCCAACGCAAACACCCCAAGACTCACTCAAGGGCGGTGCGTAAATAAGTTTCACAAGTCTCACAAGTTTCACAAGTTTAGCCAGGTTAATGTGCATATAGACACGAAATGTTTGCATAGCATACAAGATTAACAAGCATCAAATTGTTTCATGTTTAAAAATGGATAGAGTGTGCATACAACAAGTTTCAAGCGTTGCGTGTTTTTGTATAGAATACATGTTGCACCCAAAAGTGATAAAATAAAAATGGGATCAAGTATACTCACATTGATTGTGTTGCGAATTCTTGTAAGATAGCGCACGAGTAAAATTGGATAAATCCAAGAGAACGAACGTAAGCGATATTATCCTAAATATCACAACGATCTTGTTAAAATAAGGTTCCTAATATTTAGAATTTACAAGTTAAATTAATTAAGTATTTTATCCACACATAAGCCGTTGATATATATAACAAAAAGATTTAATGAAATTGGTTAATGAATAATAAAAGAAACAGAAAAGAAATTAATAACATGTTCAAAATGAGTGACTTAATAACATGTTTCATTTTGTGTTTACTGAATAATAAAAAGAAACAGAAAAGAAGTTAAAAGAAAAATATATCATTTTGGGGTGTCACTAACTTGTTAAAAGAAATAAAAAAAAAGAACTTAAACTTGAATACGATTGCTCAAAATCGGCCAAAACTGCTTCTAACCCGGATCAAACTAGTCTACGCCCAGTTTGGTGTTTGAGAAATGCTTTGTTTATACCTTTTTATATTAAGTTACAGGTTACCATCTTTATTTATAAAACTCAATAAACTAGTCCTTCTTCTTCATTAGAAAAAGGACATACCTCAAAATTTCAATTGGTTAAACATGAATGTGTATCGAATGATTTATCAAAAATAAAACAAAAGCAAGAGAAGATTATACCGAAACACAGTGGCGACTCGGGTTTCCGTGGCGACTCGGGTTTCCGACGTAACGACTCCGATTCCGGCGGCTGCGGCTGTTTGAAGGATTAAACGACAGGACCAAATTGAAAGGAACCGTGGAGGCTTTCCGGCTTGCTCTCCGATCTCCGGAAACGTGCTTCGGCGAGTCGTCTTCGAGTTCTGGCGGACGATCGTGTCTCCAGTGGATTGTTCATTGAAACAAAAGATGGTGAGATGGTGTCGAGATGTGTGTGTAATGAGGTGTCGAGAATAGCTTGGTATTTATATAACATCACTGTCTCAATTGTCGTTTTTATAACGTGTTTCGGTCCCGTAAATTTGGAAATGAGTTTGATTGATTGATACGTATATGTATTACAACAAGTCTAGGTTCGTGATTGAGCTAAAAAATGGAAGCGCGACATCCTATCAATCAGCGCGAGTTCAAAAGGAAATATGGAACAATCTTGTGAATGAGTTTTGGCGGCAATTCTGTTAAAAAAAGAAATGAAATCATTGCTTTACTCATGATTGGGTTCAAAAGGAAATTTACGTATTCTTGGTCTAATCCGATCAATCAGGAAGTCGAAAACAAGGAAAGTTTGGCTGTTCTTCGCTGACCTCATTTAGGCGGCAAGGTTGTTTTAAAAAGGATTTCCGTGTTTTGCGCGCCTAATATTATTTTACTCATAAGGTTTGCACCAAACACAAAGTGGTGCAGTGGTCGGGCAGCTGTTTGTTTACAGATGAGACCCGGGTTCGAGTCCCGTGGATCCCCATTTTCATCTATATTTTTAATTTAAAGTTTCCAAGCTTACAATTAGCACCCTTAACTTTGAGAGCTTATACTAACTTTACTAACTTGGTTAACTAACTGGGTTAGTTTAAGAAAATTTTATATTAATTAAATTAATCAAATAAATAAATGAATATTTATAAAGATTATTAATTAAATTAAAGAATAAAATGTTTCCACAATTATTTATTTCGCGAAAAATTCCCGAGTTTCAAGTATTAGGATCCAAAATTTCGAAACGGGTTGGATTTTGGAAATCCAATTTGACGGATGTTACAGGGACATGCCACTATAATTTAGATAATCTCTAAAAAAACCCAAAGTGCGGAAATCATCAAAGGATACATAAAACATGAGTTAGAACCAAGTGATTCTATATTGTCTATTTGTTTCTTTTATTTAGTTTCTTTCCTTTACTTATTAAAAACATTTTCTCAAAATTTGGTTAGGTTAGACGTTGACGATATTCCGGCATTAAAAGCTCTTGTGTCTTTGGACGACCTCGGTATCTTACCATCACTATACCACACCAACGATGGGTGCACTTGCCCTAGCATGTTGTAGAGAGTGATAGTGTTATATCGTGTTTTATAAATTTAAATCTTGATAAACGAGTAAAAACGTTCTTAAAGATATATTAAAAATTATACACACTCGCATACACGTCAAGTTCCATTGCCGAGAAGTCGCATGGCGCTTACAACTCAGAATTCGGTTATCTCTGCCCAGTTATCAACCATTGTGGCACGATTAGACGCCATCTTAGCAGCCATGAATGATCATATTGCAGCAACAAGACTCAAATGATCAGAGATGGCAGTTATTGTGAAAAAGTAGACGAGGACCGGAAGAACATGGTGGCGGATAACATTTTAATGGCCGACAAAAGAGATGAGATGGTCAACTCTGATAATCGGAAAGGTCGTCATCTGATTTTGGAAATTAAAGCTGATATACCTTATTTACCAGCCATGCCTAAGCCATTGCAACGCACCCCTAACATCCCTCCATGCATATCTGATTCCGATAAGCACAAGCGATTCCTAACATGCAAACTGCTGGAATCGGGAGGAGGGGAAAGGAATACCAACTCTGAACAACCACTTGTGATTAAAGGGGACACACATGATAAGGAGGAAATCGCTTAAAGATCAAACAGTCATCTAGGTGGTGTCTAGATGCAAAAGACAAGAAAATTGCAAGGCATTCACAATCCGTTTTAGTTTATGGATGGGTCTATGAAGCGGACCAGCTTACAATTGAATGGTTGATTGCTTGGAACAATAGTCAACAAACATCGTATTGTCGATTTGATGATAAATCTGTTGAATGGTTGATTGCTTGGTAAAAACATAAGTATACCCTCATGTGTAAGGCACATGTTCTGACTTGATTGAAAATTTTAACCTGGTTCGTGCTAAAGGACAAAAAGGTGGAATGAGTTTTTCAAATAAAGGACCGTCACTGTAAATATTGAAGTTAAAGAGCATACATTGCAATCCGATATAAACATAAAGGACGAAAAGCGTAATTTACCCAACTTCCTGTTAGTTACAATAATGTCACCGTAACTTCCTGTTAGTTACAATAATCTATAATGTCACCACCACATATTATGGGTAACGTAGGAGACATCTCTATCCCCCCGGGAATCTTTAGAATTACCACTGCTTAGCTTTCACTTCGCCTCTGACCATCAAATGAAATGTGAATAATCAGTCCTCTTCTCTTTGAAAGAAGGGGCGCTTCCGGTTCTGTCGATGCTTGAAACAATTTTGTCTTCTTCATATTATATCTCTAGAGTCAATAATTTTATATGAGGAACTACTGAACTCGATCACTTGCTGCCGTTACTCTTCAGTTTCCTGTTGAGGTCTATCCTGTAGAGGTACTCAAATTGGATCAGTGATCGATTTCTATGTTTCGTCGTAAACCTAATTGGTTACTTCCAATTACGTAAATCAATAGTTCAAACTGTACTCAAAGGTAGGGCATTTCTCATTTTATAGGAATTTATGTACCAGAATAATGGTATCTCCAGTTATAGCCTTAACCATTGAAATATTGAATTGATATGATTAGCGATCCATGTTCATTTCTACCTTAGCACACAAAATTTCCTTTTTATTTGAATCTTCATGTATATTTAGATGAGTTAAAATCAACCATTACATATTTCACAATCATAGAGGACAACCTTATTACCATTTTAACATATATGATTACAAATAAATTCACATGGTTTAATACTCTACACCCTTGGGTTTTCACATGCTCTTTTCTTTTGGTAGAGCAGAAGTTAAAGTAGTATGGTTGTTTTCCTAATCTTTTTGTCTATATTGGGTTTTCACATGCTCTCTTCACATGCATCATAAGTATATACATGTATTCTTATATAAACGCATACGTCACTTATGTCCGCATATTAAGGGTTATCAATCATGCCGGGTTGGCAGTTTGATGTATTTCATGTTGGCGGGTTAAAATTCTTCAACCCTAACCCCAAACCCATATATCTATTTATGTCATGTCGTGTCGAACCTGTTCAAATCAAGTTGCGTTCGGGTCATGTTTCGTGTCGATCATTTAATGTAATAACTACTGACTTCGTAACAATTTAAACAATGTGTTACTCCCACTCAAATGAAACTATAGTAATTTGTGCGGTTTAATTAAAGTACTTTTGTTTCTTTATCTTATTTCCAATAACAGATTTAGCTTTATATATGCAGCTCAATTTTGGAAAAAGTGAATGGTAAAATAAATAAATATGGCCAATGATGTCTAGATCAAATGGTGAAGAATTTGCATTTCTTTTGAGAGATGCAGGTTCGACTCTCACTTGGTGCAGAATGAGGCACTGGTGAGCAATGATAGGAGACCCAGGAAAACCTAAGTTGGATCCTTCAGCCAAACGGGTTTTACCAGTAATTTCACCGTCATGCCTACGGACGGGTGGGTTACCGGGTTTTCCCCGGAATTGGTGGTGGACTCGGGTTACTCTCAGAGTACTCCGTTTGTCGAGTGGGTGCCCCGAGAGTGCTCGGGATTGAGTTTGTTGGCCGTTCAAAAAAAAAAAATATAAATAAATATGTTAGAATTGAAGAGATGGCAAAAGGGTTCAAAAGAAAAAAATATATATATCACGTTAGAAGTGAATGCTACATACCATTTTAGTTGCCGACCAGTGCATGGCAGAAGTTTTGTAGGAGTTGTTAATCTAAACTCCATAGCCATTTGATTCAAGATACCTTGCCATCATCGTTTGTAGGCTCACTTCTTTTTCAATTGGTTTCTTATTTATCATAAACCATTAGTTTTTTTATGGTCTTAAGAGTTTTTAATTCGACATAATATGAAGGATTTTAAATAAAAACTTGAATTGTTTAAAAACTCAAGTATATGTAGTTTTTAAAGAAATTACAAAGTAAAAGATTTGATCGTATTTATTTAAAAACTTCAAGAGGGAAGTACAGTCGATAAACTATAAAAAAAGAGAGTGAATTCACCAAGAGCATTACCTAAAACCCTTTTTCTTCATGTTAGTGACATAGTTTTCGGGTCACTTTGTTTGCATTGTGTAAATGGATAGAAGAAAGGTAGTATTTATCTGTTCGGATAAACATGCCTGTACTATTCTATCTTGTAACTTGTGACTTTTGTCGTCTTTATCCCATTTTATTTATTAGTCTTTTTTAGCTTCATGATGCAAAAGTTCATATTTTTCATAGGAAGTAACAATCCTATGTTTTTTTTCCTATTTTTTTGAATGGAGACTTTCATTAAAACGAGCACTAGCAAGAAGCTAGAAAAAATAAGAAGAACGTAGAATTACAGGCATCTAACCCATTCTGACCAAACAATATCACTACGATTCGTCCTATTTTTGATCCAAAGAAAGCTAACAGATTTTACATCCTCCACAATTCTTGCAATGCTCTTTTCATTTAAAACGAGCACTAGCAAGAAGTTAGAAAAAACAAGAAGAACGAAGGATTACAGGCATCCAACCCATTCTGACCAAACAATATCACTACGATTCGCCCTATTTTTGATCCAAAGGAGGCTAAGAGATTTTACATCCTCCACAATTCTTGCAATGCTCGGCTCTTTAGAAGAGAAGACGGCTTCGTTCCTTGACCTCCAGATTTGCCAACATGTAATTAAAATCACTCCATAAAGAATCAGACCTTTCATGCGACTAAGCTACAAGGATTTATGAATCGACATCAAGTCTTGAAAACTGAAGGCATATATGGTAGGGATTTTAGACCACCCAAAAATAGACTGCCAGATACGAGAGGCAAAGGAGCATGAAGTCAGAATGTACTCACATCTCTTCTGTCTCTATGCAAAACCGACAGTCAACCAAGGGCACATCAACTTTGGATCAGAAAAGTCATGTTTTTAAACATTTCTTTGGTTTTTTGTCTTAATTCTTTTTATACTTATCTAGTTTTGCTAATATGTATTTCGTGATATTTAGGTAATACACCCAGTGAAATATAGAAAGATTAAGGAGCTTCAAGAATCAAGATTGGTAGGATTGAATTGTATATAAGACTCGGCTTTGTATTTTATTATTAACTAGGAATAACACCCGCGCGCGTTGCGGCGCGGGATATTATAAACATCGAATCGATTAGTCCAAATGTTATGCGATATGTTAACCATATGAAAACACGCGTTCCAACGTATTCAAATGAACTCTATATAACTTATATAAGCATTACGATTGGATCAAAGCGTAAAATAAATCGAGTTTATAATGTACAATCATAACGTATTATATGTGGCCCGACTCGTACATAGAAAACGTAACGAATATAAAAGAAAAAACTAACACGTGTATTTGATCCAAATCGTACATTGGAAATGTAACGGGTATAAAAGAAAAAATTGACACGTAAAATCAAAAGGGATTGATTAGAGCTTTTGAAAAAAGAAAAAGATGAAACCACAATTTGACTCCACTCGATTCGAAACAAAATTCCGAAACATCCATAATATAAGCACTAAAACATATTATATTTGACATGACTCGTTTCCCAAAAAAAACTTACGTTGAATCGTAGACTAACTCTAATTTATACCAAAACGTACATTAAAATATGCACGTAAATGGCTTTTTTAAATAAAATGTATTATATTTGAGCTAACTTGTTTTCGAAAAAAGTTTACGTCAAAACGTAGAGAAAATCAAATTTATACCGTCACGTACATAAAAATATGCACGTAAATAATTTGTTTTTTTAAGTAAAGAAAGTATAGGGTAAACTCGAAACAAATTATTAGTAAAAAAACTTAATATATTAAAAACCTTCGTAAAACCGTTCCAAATAGCACCAATACCACACCACTACCAACGACCACCAACATCAGAAAAGGTCGTAAAAACGTTGAACCACACACGCTCGTTGTGGCGTGTTAATGCGAAGAAATTAGACCGAAACGTAGAAAAAAAATAACTAAATCGATTTACGACCCACATGTTGATACGAATCTATCAAACAGGAAAAATTGACGCGTTGCGACGGGCCTGTCAAACGGGAAAGCACGACGAAAAAAAAGTTGAACCCTACATGCACGTTGCGGTGTGTTAACTCACAAAATTTAAAACGAAAAACTTGCGAAAGTTGAAAATTATGGGGTTAGGAAGTTGAAAAAAAATGTTAGGGTTAAATTGTAAAAGATGAAAAGTTTTGAGTTAAAGGTAAAAAAGTCAAAGGGATTAAAATGTAAAACATAAAAACCTTCAAGCTAAAAACGAAAAATGCCAAAACTTTTTTGAAAAACTCACTATGCATAGAAAGCATCAATTGGTTGTTTATTTATAGGATGGAAATATTTTTTTGGACCACATTATCATCACCACTTGCGTCTAGCGGTATGTAAATTATCGTTGTTTTAACGTTGGGTTGCCATAAATGTAAATCTTTTAAAAATCTTTCGCGCGCTGTATACTTTTATAAAAAATAAAAAAATGGAACACCTTTTAGATATTCATAAATAAATTGAGCATCGTTATAAAAACGATTTATATAACATGAGTGTTACACAAGTCTTGCATCTCAACTTGTTCCAAACGTAATAGACAAAAGATCATGCCATCCGGACCTGTTGCACATAAGAGGAGATAGATGTACATATCAACCTAAAAACATTGAATAATAACCTATTATGACGTGCTTCTAAAGTGTTCGGCCCAGTGGCGGATTCAGGGGTGTTTTGGGGGTTCCCGGGAACCCCCTCGATTTGGAAAAAAAATGAAAAAATTAGTGGAAATTTTATGTGATTTTAAAAAAATTGTGAGAATTAGTGAAAATTTACCAAAAGGAACCCGGTAGAAAAAATTTCTGGATCCGCCACTGGTTCGGCCAAATATGTCGGCTTTATGATTAACTTCGTTCAATGTATTATTGATTCTTAATTTTGATTTATTCACTAAAAAAAGTCATAATTCTTGTCGTATATAATTCACTAGGGTAAGGTTATTGTAAAAAAGACCAAAAGTGTGAGAAAGGTAAGAAAGAATCCCAGCCATTAGATCTAAATTAATTGAAAAGGGTAAACAAGTAATTTTATCATTAATTCAATTAATTAAAAACTTCCCATAACCGCCACCTTAATTATAGGAAGTATATAACACCATTCAGCAAGTATATAACATAATTCAGCAAGTATATAACACTATGCAGCAAATATATAACACCATTCAGCAAGTATATAACATCACTCAGCAAGTATATAACACCATTCAGCAAGTATATAACACCATTCAACATTCAGCAAGTATATAACACCATTCAGTAAGTATATAACACCATTCAGCAAGTATATAATACCATTCAGTAAGTATATAAACCATTCAACAAGTATATAACACCATTCAGTAAGTATATAACACCATTCTGCAAGTATATAACACCATTCAGCAAGTATATAACACCATTCAGGAAGTATATAACACCATTCAACATTCAGCAAGTATATAACACCATTCAGCAAGTATATAACACTATCAAGTAAGTATATAAACCATTTAGCAAGTATATAACACCATTCAGCAAGTATATAACACCATTCATTGACTAAACATCTGATCGAAACATATTTTTCTCGATATAAGTATAACAATATGGTACTCATATTAAAGATAAAAAAACGCTCGTTATTATGGTGTAATTTAAAAAAAAAATTACGTATAAAAAGTTATTGACGTTTAAAAAAGACGGGGGAAGTTACATG